>NW_006800088.1:245040-342828 GCF_000485575.1 Poecilia formosa
TATTTCGCAACAGCAACTAGTTTTCCATCAAATGTCCATTGACCGTTTATATGTGGAGGTGGTTTCTTGACATTTAGACACACAGAGCTGTTCTTTAGTAGATAATGTGTCATCCGCAAGTCTGTTGCTGTAACTGGATTGAGAGAAAAAAATTTGGTCAAAAGCAAATAAATATATTTCAGTGTTCTCAAAGATGCAGTTGAGAGTCAATAGATATATTGAAAAAATATTATCCAGCATGAATGGACACAAACCTGATTTTAGTTTCTTCATTGCAGTACCAAATGGAAATACAAATATAGAAAGGATTATTTTAATTCTGCTCAAAATAAACATTTCCTCTTAACGTACAAAATACCCGATGCCCTGTAGAAGTATTCATATTCCTTTCATGTTTTTATTGGGATTTTAAGATGGACAACACTGCATGACTAATGAATATTGTTTTCCACAGGACATTTTGCTCTTGGTCACATAAGTACTAGTGATTGACCCTTTTCTTTAATGTCCAGGTCACCTCACCAATAGGATCTCATGATCTGTTGCCAAGCAACTGATAACATGACACATATCTGACACCATGAAATCAGAAATTGATAAAAATCACAACTTTTTGCCTTATTTGATTTTTAAAGTATTTATGTTTGTCTGTAAACAAGACATAGTTTGTATGCACATAATGTAACGTTTGTACGTTACATTATAAGTAAAATATTAGCTTTACATTTTCAAATTCTTCTGCGTTTTCCTGTTTTCAAACAATTCTTCAACCTACTTTGGAGTACTGCGAAATGTTTGAGAGGATTCTGAGATATTTAGTGAATATGCTAAACATAAGTCAAACTGAATGACACTCAGTTAATTTCAAAATGCAGTAAAAGCTGTTTTAAAAGCAACAAACAGCGAAATGATGCTAAGAATAAAAGTGCTAGTTCTGTCTGAAAACTGCAAGTTTCCATTATGTCAGAATGATGCTCAGCAAACATCGGACTTATCTCTCGTTTTCTGATGTAATAAGACATTTATTACATCTCATGTTGCATGAAGAATTAATGCTACAGCAAGTAGCATTGGCACATGCTACTTTTCTGCAACGATAGAGGTTGGTCAGAGTTGATGGGAAGATGGATGAAACTGAATACAAATTTATACTGGAAGGAAACCCGTTTAAGCAGTCTGTTATTTCTATCCAGTATAATCCTCTGTCCTCCACTGGGCGACTTTTCATGAAGGCCTCAAAGGTGCAAGAACAATAACATAGTGTCCTTATTTACTTCACATAAACCATATTAAGAATGTGTGCACTCTTTTTTTAAACACTAGCTTTATGAAAAAATAAAACAGTCCACTTCTCTGAATAGAGTCTGGATAACTGTGGTTGCTACAGTAGTTCAAGAAACTCCATGAATAAATGGCTTGTAGTTGCTATGGAACTAATGTCAAAAATATTTATTCCCAAAATTTGAGTTGCCTATTTTACCTGAGAAGAAAAATAAACTAAAAATAGTAAATTTGTTATTTTTTGCTTTTAGTAGTACATTGCCAAATAATCATGCTCACAGAGATTCTCTCAAAGGTGCCAAAACTGTTCCATTGTTTCATCCACTCAAATTATTAACTATGTCATCGTGGCAGATCACATGAAATTTGCATGAAATACATTAAAGGATTGGAGGTATAAAGAGACAAAATGTTCAAAAGTTTAAGGAATTTAAATATTTGCAAGGCACCGTAAACCTCCTAGAGAAATAAGTTTTTAAAAAGTCCTTCTGATGTTAAACATGCAAAGGTTAAAAAAAATAGTTAATTCAACTCACCAGTAAAGCTCCATGTACTCAGCAGAAATAATAGTTTCAAGAGAGTCATATTTGTTTTTTAGATTCAATATGGAGATGAAAAAATGTAGTGAAATGACTGGTGTTGCAGCCGAAGAGGAGGTGTTCAGCTTACAGGAAATCCTCGTCTCTTGTTTTCTCAGATAAGAGAGCTTCGCTTGAGTTGATTTTATGGGCTGGTGCTGCTGAAAACTAATCGGATTTCTTCCAATAAAAACAAATACCTATAGATCTGCCTGTGCCCCTTGTTTTGAAATTGATTTATGATGCTTCATCTCCATCCACCTTCTGGACAGAGCTGATAATCTGAAGGATTAATCATTGCTCTGTTGTTACACTGGGGATGAGAATTATAATCACCAGTTCAGTCAAAGTTTTGAAATCAGGGAACATTTCTCCAAGCTAAATGATCTGAAGTTGAACGAGGGATTCACTGGTCCTCTGATCAGCATCAGACGCACTCTGAAGCATCCTGTCTAACTTTCAATGCACTTTCTGCTCCTGCATAGAGGGGTGGATTTTGCTCGTATTAATTATAAATTTGCAAAATCTCTTTCAGGCAACATATTGACATTGATGTAGTGATTGCAACTCCCAATTCGGTTTAGGACTTTATAGCCAATCAATAGGAGTAGAAAGCACTTGTACATGAAAGGAGAATCAGAAATGGGTTAAAGTCTGCCCTTAAATGGCTTCTTGTAATTAAAAGAGTTAAATATTTCACTAAAGTGTGAGTAGCTAAAAATTTCAGCCGAAATAGCTGGACTTTCCCATTTATCTAAATATTGCTCTGTACACCAAGCGCTATCAAGCTAATCCTTTAGCCTTTACCAGCTAAAAAGGTAAATGCACCAACAAAAAGTTGTAATAGAAAATTAGACTTTAACTATTTGATCTAAATTTGGATTGATAGTGTTTTGTATATATTAATGTTTTTCTTTAGTGTGTGTCACTGTGTAAGTGTCAGAGTCTGCCAATTTCTGATAAAGAAGAACTAGAAGGTTCTGTTGAAATTCTAGTCAACTCATTTCCTGTCATACATGTCGGGTTGCGGGTTTCCAACTGACTTTTTGTTGGATCCCTCCAATGAGGTGGGGGCTGGTTGCATGACAGTGGACAAAGATGTGGCTCTGCTGTCCACCTGGTAATGGAGACAAGTTCAGACTTGGAGTGTGTTCTTTTTAGCTGTGACTATATAATCATGTGATCTGTGTTGTTCGGGGCTCTTCCACCGACTGTTCAGTGAGATGGGTCGTTGAACGCTTTTGCCTTTGAGTAAAAAGACAAAGATTAATCTTCCTCTAGTTATTGGAACAGACTCATTCTTTGATAACAGAAATTTCCACAACAATACCCAGCTTTGACAAATTGGCAATTTGATATTCTACACTAATTTGCATCTTGTGTGCATCAGCACAAATTCAAATTTAGGCAAAAAATACAATAAAAATCATTTTATTGTCACACAGATTTTAAATTCTGGTGGGACTGCACTTTTGGGGCATACAGGCTCACAATGTATTTAAAATATTAAAATTAAGACTGACATTAAGGACAATATACCTAAAACTTTCCTAATCCTGAACACTAACCCATATTCAAGGCCGATGCAACCAGTTCTTGCTTTAGAAGTCCATGTTGTAATTTTTGGGGTTATTGAGAATGTAAAGTGTATTTTCAGATCAGATTTTGATGTCAAATGAGCTCAAGGAAACAAACCAGTGCAGTGGTAACGTCAGGAAAACAGGAAGTAAACACAGACCTAGAGTGTCATGATGGGTCCTAGTCTCTTTACCCACAGACAGAACACAACCAGGAAAATAGATAAAGTTTACTTTAACATTGATAAAAAGTGAGATTGTGTGGTTCTTGTCCTTGTGGATGGCAACCGGGGTTGTCTGTACTCTAAAGAGCAGTGAGAGATGGTGAGTTTGAGGTTTATCGGACAATGGAGCTTCAGGGAAAAATGGACTGATCTTACATGAAATGATGATGAGCTTCCGCCAGGGGAAAAGTACGGTGGTTTCCGGGGTTATGGTCTCTTTGAAGGGGGTCCTTGAGGTGATCCAGGTTCAGACGGAGAGAGTTCTCAGGTAAGTTCAGGTGAGGAGGAACGAAGAGCGATCCGACTGCCAGCTGAGAATCCAAGAATTGTTTATGATTCAACTCTAGAGGCGAAGAAGGAACTCGGGCAACCAGTGGGTAACAATCCACGGCGTCATGAGGGGGGAAATCCAGTAATTCGGGCTTCACAGGAGTTAAATCCAAGGCATCTTAAGGAAACACCTGAGGGAGAGGCAACAGGAATACATCACTAGAAGTAATCTCAGAAAAACCACGGAGCACAAGCTCAGAGGGGAGGAGAATACCAAAACTGGCAAACACTCAGTCGTGGAGGTGCTGGCAGCCCACTCCTCATATACTCCTGGATGATTAGGTGATCACAGGTGCGCTGACATCAGTCAGCGGGAACACCCTCCAAGGTGTGCAGCCTCTATCACCAACTAGTGGATGAAAAGGGAAGCAGCAGGCAAATAGAAAATCCCCACAAAGAGCCAAATCCTTGTTCCCAACCTAGATATACTAGCTGGGCTCTATAAAGACAAACAGTAGCTGAAGATGCAGATCAGATCACAGCATAAATATTAAGATACATAAAGTGTGAAACACAAACCTCTTTAAACCAAGAAATTAACCAAATGTATGATTCCAATATCAGTTTCTGACATTATCAGGACATTTTGTTGCTCAATACAGACACAGACACACCTCATGTTGCAAATAAAACATTTATTAAATGAGGCACTTAAAGTTACATCGACAGTTTGAGCAGAGAGCTTCCAGGATTAATTTATTGAACACATTCTGATGCAGAAACCAGGACAACGTTCAGCCTGAAACATTTTCAGCAGTCGTTTGTCGTTGACGGAAAGGCAGGCAGTCTTGTGATTTTATCAAATGGACGTAAAACGAGTGTCGCAAAAGTTGACTTTACTGGGATGTTTTTAAACCAGCACACTGCTTATTATTAGTATTATTATTATTAAGATATTTGGCTTTTTGTTGTTTAGCTGTTTATTTATTTGCTTACTTTTGGTTTTCCCCCAGCAGACATTTCATATTTTCATCCCCAACTTCTTCAGGCACAAAATGGAGTTGTTTCTCATGAGATGTTTCTGGATTCACCCTTTAACAACTCCTTTCAAAGTAATTTTCTACAATCTATTTGTAGTCTACCAAATGTGTAATTTTATGACTGCAATAAATAAAGTCTACAAGAGGGATGCCACTAGTTTTAGTTTAATGCGACGTGATATTTTCATATATTTCTTTACAGTCAATTGGTGCATAGGGAACTTAAACCAAAAGTAACTAAAGATTATTTGGTGTAGAACAAAGGGTTTAATGAAAATGACATTTCTAAAACGATACGTACATTTCTTTTTTTACTTATGAATGGTGAATGAAAAATTTAATCAAGTGAGAACATGGCAACGTGTAGTTATGATTATGGGAATATTGGCCCAAAGCCTTTCTGAAAGGAAATGTTTTCCAACTAATTTCACGATTTTTGGGAAATTTTTGTTCCCTTACAATATCCTGGATGTAAAAAACTAAACATTAATATGGCCTCTTTAACAAAGTACCATATTATTTTAAGGTTAATGGTGCTTTAAGGTTTGTTCAAAGTGTTTCATTTTCATTCTGACATGAACTTTGAAACAAAATGTCAGCAGTAGAAAGACAGACATTACAGTAGGTACTTCACAGAGTTAAAATGTTAAACAGCCAATGAACCGTTTATACCAAATGGAAGCACAAAGGAGAAATATATTTACACG
Organism: Poecilia formosa; assembly: GCF_000485575.1. Classification (NCBI taxonomy): domain Eukaryota; kingdom Metazoa; phylum Chordata; class Actinopteri; order Cyprinodontiformes; family Poeciliidae; genus Poecilia; species Poecilia formosa. The sequence continues at coordinate 250,718 of NW_006800088.1, forward strand.
AGCTGTACATACGTTTTAAAACAGATCCCAAAAAGCTTCATAAAAAAAAAAAATTAAAAAAAAACCATTATCTCATCCCCACAGAACATCAGCTGGTGAAAATACACATTTTAATCATTTAACACAACAATGAGGTTAGTTTTGTTATTGCTTGTTTGGGAGGAAAAACTTTCATTTCCAGTTAAAGTGCTTTCTTTTAGTAAAATGACTAAACTCATTTAACCCATGACAGTCATCGAGGACGAACATGTTATGGTTAATGCTGTTAAGAGTGAAATAAAATATGATACAGTCCCTTAAAATGACACATAGACGTCATACTTACTGACACAAGTCGTTCCAGGTAGTCCTTGAAAGGTCCAGTGTGCTGCAGTAAGTGCAAAACAGTGAATTATGGGAAAATAAGAGCTGAACATTTAGATGGCGCATGCCCCCTTCCTTGTCCCGTGCTATGTCCCATGATGCTACATGCAAGCTAGCGTGTAGCATGTAGTATGCGACATAGCATGTAGCATCATGCGTTTGTGCATAACGGAGCCTTTAAACACAGTACTGCGATTCAGTAATACACACAACAAACTCAAAGAGTTTTCTTGGTACTGTTCGTCCCTTTCTCTTGTGTAGAAATACTTCATCTCCGAGAGAAGAATGGACAAACACCACATTTTAACAGAGCGGCCTCGTACATTACATCACATATTATTTAAATTGTGTTTATAAAACACATTTAAATCCTGCTGTAAGCTTGCACTAGTCAGGCGTCCTCCATCTAAGGCTTGTTTATTGTTTACAGGCTTGTCGTTCTGAGGAAATGCTGTGGTGCTCAGGTGCTTCCTGCCTTGTGGTCCACATGTTGGTGTGTAGAAGGTGAATACTGGCTGTGTGTGGGGGAGGGTGCAATGTCGTATAGCAGCATACAATTCCTCTCCTTCTCCTCATCTCTCTGCCATTTCCTCCCACAGCTTCCTGTTTTGCGCTTCATACGTTGCTGATGCGAACGCTCAGTGGGCTGCTGTCTCTTACGCGCCCCCGCTCCCGCTTCTTTTCTTTCCCCTTGTAGTTCTCCTCCAGTATGAGCCTCTCCCGGCTCACGTCGTCTTCTCTGGCGCCGTTTTGGCGCGTCTCCGTTCTGTCGTTCGGTGACGACGGCTGCTTGCGGAAGGGAGACGTCTTGGTTTTTGCCACTTTGTCGAAGAAGGCAAAGTCGGCCACGTATTTCCCCGACGGGGAGAGGGAGACGACGGGCGGGAACTCGTAGCCCCAGAGGATCTCGTCCGGAAGGTACGACGTTCGGACCTGGCAGGTGGCGGACGTGGGTTCGACCGTGGCGCTCATGATCACCAGCAGTTCAAAGTCGGCCAGTTCAGGGTCTGCCCAGCCTCCGCCTGGTGGATGAAAAAATACATAAAACACAAAAACATGACTCACAAGTGCTCTTAAATAGATTGTATAAATGAAATTATAAAGTTTAAGTAATTCAATTTAAAGACTTATACAACACACGCAGTGGCTATGGCTACAGCTAATGACAACGCAGAAATATTGTTGTAGCTGTGTTGTGAGCTACGTAACCCCGATCTGCTGACTTGACCTTTGACCAGTGTCCACATAAAGCAACATGAAGTCGTTGCTAAAGGATTGGTTGTTCACAAAGTGCTGCATCTAAGCATACTGGTGAAAAGTTCAGTGGAAGAAAAAAATGCAGTCGAAAAAAAGAAATGCACAAGCAACAAAGACAACCAAATATAAGGCCTTCCAACCATTTAGTTATAGCCAAGAATACATATTTTTTTATTCTTCTGAAGAAAACTGTGAAGCATATATCTTAGTTGCATAAAACTTTTTCAATTTTTTTCTATTTCTTCTCCCCTCTTTTCCCAGCATCCTTTTCTTCCTGACTCTCCATCCTTTCGAAAGCCAACTGTGCCACGTTAAATCACTTCAAAAGCCCCAAAATTATTATTTATACATGTGGAATTTTTCCCAAAAATGCGGAAACTATTGTTTTTTTCTTTTAATTTTAAGTTTTCATAATTATTTCTACTTCGTGGTCTTGCCGCTGGATAGTCTTAATGTGCTGCATCTCTCTACCTTGCAAAGCTAAATCACACAACAAGGCAACAAATGTCACAAGATAATTAGGATGCAGGTAAGTTTCTCTTCAAGGCAACCAATCAGACGTTAGGATTTAATTGGTGATTTACAGCAGAAATTTAAATTATTCTTAAGCAGCAATTTGAGTTCTGTCATTAGCTTGCATACAGGAAGCAAAACAATGATTTAAAAAAATGCATGACTTGATTTGAACTTTGATTACATTTCATAATTGAATTATCTAACTGAGTAATGAAATGAAACCTATATATTTATTTGATACATGTTTTTAGTTTTATAAAAATATCACGTATAACTATCCATTTATGAACTTAATCAGTGTGAAGTTCATCGTTAGCATTCTGAAGTAGCAATATAATGCTCTAAGAAGGGAAGCTAAAATATTCAAATCATGGAAAGAAAGAAATAGAAGAAGAAAGAAGAAAACAAAATTCAGAAACAATCATGTCTTTAAATAATAACACTTATTTTTTACTATTATGTGCAGGAAGTCATGGGTGGGGCCCGATTTAAATTCATCTAGTCTCAACCAGATGAGGTTGTCAGCTGACCTGGTTCAACATGACACACTCCTTTTCTCTAAATCACCAAACCATGAAGCTTCTCTTTAACCGCCTGACGGGGAGGAAAGTGCTTTCCCGCTCCCGTTATGACACTTTTCCACCGAAAAACAAAATTGTAATTTGTCACATGTGTGGAGTTTTTGACTACCATTTGGTGACTATTTATTCAAAATACGCAGAATGTGGAAACTTTGAGTGGCGTTACCCCCCCAACCCCCCAACATCCCCAGAGGACAGATCAGCAGACGTACGCAGTCAGGCAGGCGAACACCTGCAACCCCCGGGGTTTCTCAGACTGCAGACTCCCTCATCTGTGAAAACAAGCCTTACTCCCAACACAGACCAAATATCACTCCCGCCAGTGCAAAACACCGTGTTTCGCAACCCCTCTGTCACCACTGTGACACATTTATCAAGGGATTCTCTGCCTTTTTTGTGAGCTGCTTCCATTCATTTACAGATCTTACAAGCCCTCCGAAAACATACCAGGTTAGAGTCCACGTCCTGCTGGCCTTCACTGTGTGTTAATGGGAAATACCCTCTGCGATTTTCAGACCATTTACCATCAAACTGGTGGTGAAAGGGGAACCCAAGTGCATGAATTGAGAATGCAAGAGAAAATGATATCAGAGAGGGAAAAAATTTAAGGAAGGGTCCAGAATATTAAAACCGACTTTGAGAAAACACAGAGTTGAAATCAAATCTGTTCGTCACCAGGTAGAAACAGGAGCAATTTGTGAATGTGCAGAATCCATGATCCACTGTAACGCCGTCTGCAGGTGTAATGTATGTAATATTAGCCAACAAATGGCTAAAAGTTTAATACTCTATTTTTATGCGCATGGCTTGAAGAACAGTGCATTTTGTCCTTTTATATGTGGGTTTTGGCTTACAATTTACCCTGTAAGGTAAAAGTCTCACATAAACAGAGACTGTACTGGCTGCTGCAGTTTCCTGACTAAATGTGAGAGTGAGGAAGCAGCAAATGAAATAAGACAAAAGACTAAGTTTTGTCTGTACTTGATCAAATGGACAGATAAATTATCAGTGAGTCATATCAAAACAGAGTGTACACACGCTAACATCCACCTGGCACTTCAGCAAACTCAGCATAAAATCATTATCAGCAAGAGTCAGATACTTCAACACCAAAGACAGTAACAAGCTGCTTCCATCCAAATGTCATGCAGGTTTTGAGCAAACTTTTAAAATGTTGCAAAAGAAAGAAAATGCAGATTTCCATCTACTGGTTTGGAGCGAATCAATCAAAGCCTAATATTCTCAGATATTGACTCTGCAAACGGCAGCAATAAGATGAAGAGGCTGCAAACCAGCAAAAACCAAACAACTCAGAAAAATAAAAAGCTCACTGGAGCTGGAGATTTGGACGTTGAAAGTTGTTCAAGTTTAATGCCTCTGGTAAGGCACAGACCCGCCAGAGCCGATTTGACAAATCACCTCAAGCGCACTTAAACCCACTTTTGCAAAACTGAGGAAGTTATTTAGATAACTTTCTAAAGCGTTAACTACAAATAGTAGGTAAAGGAGGTAAATATGAGGAAACAAATGCTTCTGGATAATCTACAGAGAATCCAAGTCGGCCTAGCGGGCGGAAAAGCACCAAATATGCTCAGTGGGTTCTCTTGCAGCTTCCAGTGCTGAGAGCTCCGAGCTGCTGTAAGTGGATCTGCATGTCAGCGCCCCAGACTGTACAGTATTGTGCTCTAATGAGGGGTGTCTCGAGCGGGCTCTCTCACACACATTCCAGCCAGAAAGAGGAAAAAAAAAAGAAAAAAAAAACTCTCCTCCAGTGCCAAACAAACCCAACTGTGGACGGCTCGACACGGCCAAGATCGCAGCACGTGACAGCGAATACCAGCACACCTACGTACGCATACATGCGCATTGTACCTACACGTTTTGTCAATTACCATAACTCGACGGTAAATGTAAAATTCCAATCACTTCACTCGCCGCGGACACGTGGGAGACGGTTAAGAAGCGATAATGAGACGCTTGTTCTCGTGCGGACTCGTAATGACTTTCAGAAAGCTTCCATGTTGCAGCTCAACACGTTTGGCGCGACTCGTTCAGAGCTACCGACACGACGACGTCATGAGAGCTGTGACGTACCCTTTGCTGCCCAGGCTCTGAGGGGGCTGTTCTCGTCGATGATGTGGTAGAACGTCAGGGGTATGATGAGGAAGGGGCTGTCGCTGGACGTGTCCACCTGGAAGGGCACGTTGCGCTGGTCCAGCCGCACCGTTTCACCCTCCTTGGTCAGAGACGTTTGGAGCAGCTTCCCCGTCACCTGGGAGCCAAGATGTAGTCAGTAACTGCAGCCAAAGAAGCTGGAAAGACATCTTGTCACCAGACGGCTCCCGGTTTAATATTTACATTGGCCCTCAACAAGTAACGGCCCTCGAGGAAACCATTAACAATGTGCTCGATTAGTAGTCGCTACACTGGCTCCCTGTAGCTCACAGAATACACTTTAAAAAGACCTCTCTGGTTCTGGTTCTGGTTCTGCTCTGCATCCCCAGAACCAGAACCAAACATGGAGAAGCAGCATTCACCTTCTGTGCACCACAAATCTGGAGCAAACTTCCTGAAACCTGCAAAACAGCTGAAACACTGAGTTCCTTTACATGTAGACTAAAAACCCAGAGTAACTTTTGAAACCTAATCATGAAACATTAATCAATAATCTGATGTGCAAAATGTAATGTTGTTGAATGTGTGTTCTATGACTTTGTATTTTTGTGTTTTTGTGAGGTAAAACACTTTGAAACGCCTTGTTGCTGAAAGGTGCTATGGAAATAAACTTTGATTGATTGATTGATTGATTGATTGATTGATTGATTGATTGATTCATCTCTGTTTCCAACAAGCAAACAGTCGAGACATATAGAAAGAAACTTTGCGGTTTTTGCTTCAACATGTAAATCTTTTCAAACTATTGTACACATGGAGTCGTCATAATCAACCAGAGGAAACCAGAATGTGCCTAAATGCTGCATAGCACATCTCCAAAAAAAAAAAAAAACACACTTCCACCCAATCATTTGCACTTTCAGTTCCTCATCCAACTATGAACAGCTTCTTGATCTAAGTCGGTCTTAAACGGGCCTCTTGGGATTTGAAAGTGATTTTCATTTCGGGCCTGGCTGTGGCAGAATGCACTGATAAAACTACCCGTCAACAAACTGCTGAAATCTTTTAGTTTTCTCTAAGTTTGATTAGTACTTCTTAAAACGTAGCAACGTTTAAGATCTTCTCACATTGGTGTAATGAACTGAATTGATTTTGACTGATTGAATAATATTTAAGCATACAACTAACAGATTGTATGCTTGTATAAAACCCTCGTCATGTTAAATTAAATTAAGGTAGTTAAATTAAGACTGAGACCGTCTGAGTGTTTGACTGCAAAATGTTAGATTGTGGCAAAAGTGGGAAACCTAATTCTAAATCTAACCACTGGAGGTTTGTGCATGCCTTAAAACATTTAGGAAACTGAATTTTCATCACAGATAATAAGGAGGGCGCTTTGTTTTCAATGAAGCCAAGGAGACAACAACATCCTACTATCATCATCCCACAACATGACTAATCTCATGCCGTGACGCGAGTCTGATATGAGGGGGCTAATAAAGGGCTTTTAGGGGGATCCCAAAACGCCAACACACATTCACACTCTTCCCGGCTGCGAATCTGTTCACCTCGTCTTCTATTTTTAAAATGTTTTTGTTTTGTTCTATTTTATTTTGCTTCATTTCGAGGGCGGCGCGCGCGGGGGCGGGGAGTTTTACGTTCTAAATCAAGCCTAACATGCATCCGTTAGAGTTTGAAAGCTCTAACATTGTTTTAGTACCATTATTTGAATTTACATGAACTATAATCCACTATATCAACTTCTTAAATCGTTGCACATTTACTGCAAACAGGATGTCCCTCATGACTAAAGCCTAACTGGCAAAGAAAACAGTACAAAGAGTAATTTGCACTAGTGAAAATTTGAGAAGTTTGATCAAAATTCATCCAAAACAGAGAAACAGTTCAATAGATGTTCCCAGAATCGTATCTGGAAGCGGCTCAAGAATCAGCACTAGTGTTTGACGCAGCGTAAAAACATCTGCACAGGCTGGCGTGTGATGTCAGCTTAATGCAAGCAAATATTTTTCAAAGTGACATATTACCTGACATCCCAGCAGCAGGCTTTTGCGCATGTTGGCCACTCGGATCATCAGGCAGGGCCGGCCCTCGTGAAACGACACAACGGCGTGTTGACTGAACTTCACCGTCTCGCCTCTCTTCTTGGGACGAGCAACCTGACGGAGAAAGAGAGGAAATCTGAGATTAGGATGGATCCCCGTTACTAAAATGTTGCATCGAAAATACTGTACGTCAGCCATTAAAAGCGTAACCTTTAAATTCTGAGGACATGAGAGAGTAAAAGTAAATTGTTTCAAATACAATCAACAGCGGAAACACTTTTTTTTTTTCTTTTCAGATTGGACTGATAATAATCCACAACCAAAAATTACTAATAAATGACACTGATAACTTTTCATGATGACGGTTCGTTATTCTGCTTCTAGTAGATCAGAGTGATAACAGCAACCCACATGCAAGTTTTCTGCATAAGCAACTCAAACACAAAGATAAGGAATAGGAAAGACTTGTGCAGCACATGAACAACAGCTAAAAATAAATATACATGGCGTTTGCTAAAATTGTACACATATTACGTGACATTTACAACTTAACTAAGAAGCAAACATGTTAGAAATAAACTTTGATAAAGCTCCCTTTGATTTTATTTCACCTTTCTGTTTTTTAGAAGAACTCTGTCGTCATCCAACACACAGCCCACTTTAGGTGACCTCACAGATTTTCTGACACTTATTTCTGGGTTTTGACTAGGACATTGTAGCCGTAATCCTGCTATCACCATCTTTCACTGTCGTCACAATGAAATATAGTCAAGAAACTGCTTAATATCGCTAAACAATTAATTGGCTATACCAGCATTTTTCCTGTTACATTTATTATTATATTCAAAAATGGAAAAAAAAAAAATGGGGAAAAACAGTTACTTTTGCAAGAAAGGTCCCAGTGATGAAAATCTCCATCACCATGGTGATGACCAGCTGAACAATGAGGAGGACTATAGCTACGGGACACTCCTCTGTTATGCACCGGAAGCCATAGCCAATCGTGGTCTGCGATTCCAGGGAGAAGAGGAAGGCTCCGGTCAACGTCTTCACCTCCATCACACACGGCGTGTGATTGGACGGCGGGTCGAACTCTGAAGGCGGGAAACAAGGAGCACAAGATCAATCTGGAGCGTGCCAAGTACCACAGAAGAGTTTACTGCCTTTGTCTGTATCGTACAAAACAATTTTAAGTGTCAGGCATGGCTGCGTGAGTGTCGTGATGCGTACCGAGCAGGTCTCCGTGCACAAGGGCCACCAGGTACCAAAGCACCCCAAACAGGAACCACGTCCCAGCGAAAGTAGCAGAGAAAAAAAAGAACTTGTAGCGCCACTGCATGTCCAGGAATGTCGTCCAGAGGTCACGGAGGTACAGGGCCCCTCTGCCGCTGACGTGCTCGATGCGGACGTTGCTCCGTCCATCTTTGGAGAGGACTCTGCGTCTCCTGCGCAGCGCGTTTGGCCCTCCCGTTTCCCCCCCGCCGGCGGCAGGGGCCCCGCTTCCCCCCGTGGAGCTCAACAGGGGCTTGCTGATGTCCGTCTGCGTCTGGGAATGGCACACTTTCTGCGGGGAGGAGCCTTCGGAGGACGGGGGAGTGGCTGAAGTCATGGCTGGCACTGGACAGACAGAGGGGACACGACTTGTTCAGGAAGGGGGGAAAAAATGTGGAAAATGGGCTTAAAGTGACCAGCGAAGGAGGATGGTGTGGAAAAACTGCAGAGGTATGCTGAGAACAATAAAGTTGAACGACAGAAGAGTTCAAGTAAAAAGGTTCAAGGAAAAAATAGTACTGTTCATATGAATGGGGAGATGACCTAGTGGAACATCTAACTTGAAAAATAGAACAGAAGAAAAGGATCAGATGTACATTTCAGGGTGACAGTGTTGTGGTCCGCCATTCAAAGCTCTTCTTTTCTCTTCCTGCCTTTTCAAAAGAAGTGCCAGGTTCTCCATCTGTGAAAAATCGAGCTAATCTACTCGGTTTGCACAAAAATAGCTAAATCAACTAGAGGAGATCCTGTTACTGTTAAAATCAATGTCACACTTTCCCATCTGTACACTGGTATTTTGGGATTCAAACAAATTCCTAGGACAATCTACTAAAATTAAAGTTCAAAATATACCTGAAACTAACTGCCTGATCGGTCGGTCGGTTGGTTGGTTGATTGGTTGGTTGGTTGGTTGGTTGGTTGGTTGGTTGGTTGATGTATGTCACAGTGAGTAAAGTTAGGACTAAACTTAAATCGTTCTTTTCAGGGTGTGTTCAATTTTTATTGCTAAAGATGTCATAATATGTTTCCAAGTTTTGACCTGTTTACTGGTCAAGGCCTTTATAAATTATACACATGACGAACTCCTAATAAATGTTGTTTGTGTACAGTTCGTGAACAGGAGACTTGCAGCCATAATTTGCCGACTTGATTTCTGAATTTTATGCTTTGTTGAGTTCAACTAGCAAACTTTATCATCAACTTTGCACATTCTTTCTTGGTCTAACGGGTTTAGGTTTCCTGAATAGAGTTATTTACAATTTACAATAAATTGAGACTGAATCAACTATTGGACATTTCCTGTAGAAATAAAGGCAGGCTAGTTATTTAGTTTTTTGTAGGTCATGTCTTCAAACGATTAATTCAAACTTCACTGAAATCTGTTCTGTAAATTATCTGTTCTGCATATTATCAATGACCAGAAGAGCGCTAACATGCTAGCTTTGGACCTAGCATTCAGCAAACGTTTCCACATGAAGACTTCATCAGCAGAATGAGATCTCATTACCCAACATTATTCATTACTAAGCTCCACTAACGCTCATAGTGGAATCTTGCAGCTACTTTTTCCTTTTAATCTGTCATTTTCGTCCAAGTTGATGTTGTCATCACTGCGCTGGAGTCGCCTGTTCTGCCCTGAAATATGAGTCTCTCGTCTGGCTGACCTAAAACTACGCCATCGTCACTTGTATGCTGAAAATGATGACACGCCGCGATGACACCCCGAAGCCCTGGTATAAGTGGATTGCAAAGTATCAATAGTTTATTAAGCGAGTGAGAGATCCCTCACCCCTGGGTGCCATGAGCGCTTATCGCCGCTTGACTTTCCCTTTGTAAGCTTTTAACAATCTTACTTCTCATCTGGACTACAGTTTGTCTTTCTCCACATCATCCTTTTGTTCCCCTTCCCTTTCTGCCCATTCTTTGCTCATTGTTTGGCCAAGCTGCACCCTCCCCCCACCCCTCTTTCAGAGAAATTGTCTTTGCTTTCTGGAGCAAATAAAACAAAACCCAAAACAGCACGGCCAAAACAAAAGCCTAAAAACCAGAGCGATCTGATACACTCTGTCCTTTCCTGTCCTGTTTGACCCTTGTCTCGCCTCCCTCCGTGTTGGAGCTCACACAGAGTGAATGAATAGAGAGCTGTGTTGAGCTCTGTGCTATGAATACTAAGACGCGAAGGGGGGGGGGGGGGGAGGAAGAGGGCGAGAGGGCGGGCGGGAGGCGTGGTCAGGAGCACGGGCATGTGATTGGACTTGGGCTACGCCAGCTGAACTCTGAACCCAACAATGCTCCTGCCTACACATACAGTAAACATATGAACATGTAGACCGTCTGAGCAGCTATAACTTGTACAACGCCATTTAGTGTCCAAAGGGTTGCTTACTTTGCAGACATAAAACCTCTAACCTTACATTACAATTCCAAAAGATATATACAATACTTCCAAAAGAATTCACTTTTAAAAGTATTAACATTCAGAGTTAAAAATCAACAATAGGATGCTCTTTGCATGTCCGATAGCGTCACATCATCTGGGACAGCTTTTAAGAAGCGTGTTCATTGACCTTCATTCTTCATTAGTGAGGTCAGACACTGATGTTGGGAGAAGACCTTTCCAATAGTGCCCATTGTTATTGAGGTGGAAGTCAGGACTGTCACTTCCTTCCCCACTAGATTTTCTTGTCCATTTCTTTATTGACCCTGGAGATGTTAAAATTGTTCAAAATGTATTTGCATGTTGACTCATTAAGAGTTTTTTTTTTTTTTTTACTGAAAATAATTCACTGCGACAAGTAATCCATGATCATAATGGCAGGCCACCACTGTTTCGTCACTCCAGAGAACATGTCTCTGCTGCTCTAGACTATAGTCGCAGTGTGCTGCTGAACTAATGTAAAATAAATTAAGTTTGGAGGTTGGTGTGAATCCACAATAAAACTCTGATATGGACTGAAATGAACTCTGAACTGTCCAGAAACACAGGTCTCGGTTTGGTTCAAGTGAACTCTGACGCGGCTTGAATGTGTATGTGAATGGCAAGCAGACCGAAGCAGAAAATACACTCGGGGCATTCTGGGTAAATACAACCTAAACAAATGCTAGTGGGAGAAATGTCTCATAGTCTTTTACCAAATCCAAAAGAGAAATCTAAAATGTGACGCTAATCCATTTTTGCTTACATTTTGCAAAGAGGGAAGCTGTGCTCAGTTTCTTCTTCGGGGGTTTTTGAGTTGATTCCTTCAGTAGTTCTTGGTGCAGCGCCACCACAGGTGAGGAGGTGAACAGGATATTGGGACTTTGGCCCCCAATCGAAATGAGTCTGCCGGACTATCAGGTGTGAAAACACTTTTAGTTTAGCTGTCTATTCATGGTCTACTTCAGGTTCATTTTTTGTGGCATTTTTCTATCTTTATCTTACTGTCATTTGCTCCCTGGTTTATCCAGGACTTTTCCCCAGTGCATTAGTTTCATATGCTGCCATCATTTGTTTCATATTTGTTCATTTCCTCTACTGTGTGAAACCTCCCCAATTTAAATATTCTTTGATTCTGTCACTCCATTGTCAGATCCTCTGTTGCCCTCTCCACAGGGAGGGCAATTAGTTCGATTTCATTTTAAATTAAATTAATTATTACAACTTTATCCCTGCCTGGTGTGACCTTCAGCTTTCCTAATGCTCACTCACAAAAGCTTGAGGACAATTCAATTCTGTTGGCAGCTGGGATTCGTAGATGTTTTATATTTTCATTTATAAAAAAAAATATTAAAAATTGCCATGTTCTCCATCTCACAGGTATGTAATATTTTTATTGACCTAGAGCGTAAAATGCATTGAATAATGAAACTTATGTGCATTCTGTTTATGCATCCCACAGACGCAGCGACACACTCTGTCTCACCACTGACTCTGAGCCCTTGGTGTCACATTTCGTTGCCCTGAGTTTCCCTGTGGTTTATTTTTCAACATGTAAAGTGATGACCCATATTGCCTCTTAATAACTGGATCACCCAACCAAGCAATTGTTTGGTTCCTGTTGGATAAAAGGAAACGGAAAGCAATTCAATAGCCCTCCGGACCTTGATGTTGGTGTTCCTGGGGGTAATAAATACTAACCATTTAAATTATTTACGCTTAAATCCAGCAACAATATTAACTTTTTTTTTTTTTTTAAAAAAGGATTTTGATTATAATTTCATTGTAGATGTTGGTTTCTTCAACTGTTATTCTCTTCCATCATGTGCAGCGTAACCCTAAACCTACCAATTCAAAACAAAATATTTGTATATTTTAAGTTATGAACTTTAACCAATAATCTAAGTTTAAATCCAGGCTCAACTATAACTGAGCTTCTGCATCATTAGCACGTCACTATCAATGAAAAGTGGATTTTTTTGCTGTTTTATTCAGGAAAATGTTCACATTTGACATGATTTTTCTGTTCATGAAGTAAATTTTAGCAACCAATGGAAATTTATTGAATGCATTAAAGCTGCTATAGTGACATAATTTTAGCAATAAAAAGGTTTAATTATGATGTACGTAGATAATACGTTTGCAAACTGCAAACTGACTTGTGGACTAAGGTGAGCACAGAACATTTACTGTAGATATTAATTTGCTCCAAACTGCTTTGTTGTTTTGTGCTGGTATATTTTCAATGAATGTCACTTTTTATTTATTCATTCATCTTTGTTTAAACTGAAAAGGAAGTGGAAATGTAGTGGAGTGACGTGAACTTCCATTGTAGTTCTGGGGAGTTTGGGCATCATCTCTGTTTGCTGCATGTTAATAATTTCATTTTCTTCAGCTCTCATCTCATGCATCTCCTCTTCCCTCTCCTGTAATTAGTTCCAGCTGTTCCTAATCCCCTTGATTACCTGCATATTTCATGTTCTCACCTGTATCTTTGTCCCATGCTGGTTTCTTTCATCTATCCCTCATTCTGCCCATCTATAACTAAACATCTTTGTTCTCAGATCGACTTCCTGTGGAGGTTTATGCCACTTTGCTGCACTGAAATGTTCAAACGCTGACATGATTTATGCATATTTTACAAGTGATCATTAAAAAAAAAGATAAGGCAAGTCAGAGTTAAATCATAATTATTTGATTCCCCGTTTAAAAACAGCTAAACTTGGAGGAAAGTATATGAATTTGTGAGAGTATTTGATTATGTGCTCTGACGTCCATTATTATGGAATGATGAAACAGGACTGTTTTCACTTTTTCAAAAAAAAAAAAAAAAAAGATTTACTGATAAATATTGACGTATGGAATACCGATAAATGTAACATCCTCAACACTGACTCTTGTCTTTTCATTACCTTTTCTGGATAAGGATGTAGATTATAGAACATGTTAACACATATTGTTAAATTTATATCTTAGAGAAATGAACTTAATATAGGTTTATGAATCTCAGTGTTAAAAAGGTGATAGAGGATTAATAAATCTAGGGGGCAAAATCACAGCAGCCCTCTTTAGTTTGATTCAATCGCAACTGAACTCTGATGCGGTCCAAAAAAAAAAAAAAAAATCAAACTCTAGGTCTCGGTTCGGTTGAAATTAACTCTGGTTCGGTGCAAATGCATACGTGAACACCGAGTGGACCGGAGACACATACGAGAGCAGGAAGTAGACGATACCGCAGGGCATTCTGGGTAAATACAACCAAAACAAATGCAGGAGTCTTACTGCGAAAGAGAAAAATGGTTTGAGGTCTTTCGCCGAGGACAAAAGAGAAATCCTACAACTTCTGAAATCTGATGCAACTCCACCATTTATTTATTTATTTATTTATTTATTTATTTATTTATTTATTTATTTATTTATTTATTTATTTATTTATTTATTTAACTTTTGCCTGAAAAAGGAAGTTGTGCCGATGTCTTCTTCTGAGGTTTTCTTGTCGTTTCCCTCAGTGGTTTTTGGTGCAGCGCCACCACAGGCGAGAGAGAAAACAGGTTTTCATCTTTTTACACAGAGCAACGTGAGAGAGGACCGCACGTATCAAATGTTACAACTTTGCTCCCCAACCGAACCGAGTCTACCGCGCTACCAAGCATGAAAACACCACTAAAAGGTCAGTGAAAATGAAAAAAAAAAAAAAAAGCTAAACTATGTGCTTTTTGGGGGATTTCTGCAGCCAAAGTAAAAACCTTTACACTTTTTCTGATGCTGTGACTTTGACGAATTTCCACAATCGCCCTAAACTTGTTTTTTTTTTTTTTTTTTTTCACCCCCCAGAGAATGACAACAGTCAAGGTTGTGATCTCTTCCGCCCCGTCCGGCCCATGCAGCCCCTCGTCTTCCCTCTGTCCCGTGTGCACAAGAATCCTTTGTTTTCGACGAGATGAAAGGGACAAAAGCCACTATTGAAGAATACGACTGGCTGGGCGAGTAAGTGAAAGAGAGCAAGTTAGACGGGGGGGGGGGGGGGCAAAGAGGACCAGAACCGAGCGCAGGGGTATTTGCTGGTGTATCTGATTCTGTGTGAGCATGCAGTGCTTTACACGCAGAGACAGAAGAATTAGTTCAGAAGGAAGATTTGAGAGAGAGAAAAAAACGCAGCGTCAGGTGACAAAACAGGAGGGAAAAAAAAGAGCGGGAAAAGATGGTGAAGGATAAACAGAAAAAAAAGTGGGGGGGAGGTATGTGGAGTGAGGGTGGGGGTGACAAAAAGCTTGACATTAGTATTCCAGAGGAGAAAGTAAATCCCTTCCACTCTGTCCAGCATCCGCACCCCTGCAGCCAGTGCACGGCTCTGAAAGGAACTCCAGCTGAATGGCTTGGACAACTGTCCCGCGCCACAGCAGCCTCTGTGGCCGGCCTGAATGGACGGCCCCAAACATTAAGGCACGCCGTGCCAAGACGGCATCTGGTGGACCAACTCAAGACAGCGGAGAGACAAAACTTCATTCAGCCGCCGCCGAGGCGCAGCAAAATGAGCTGCCGTCGAGTCAGCAGCGCTTTATTTTCGAGAAAACGATTAAAGGCAATCTGATTAGGACAGAACGTCTCCTTCTGCACGTCAAAGCGCTCTGTGGCTGAAACGCAGATCTGCAGATGCAGCAAGTTTCTGCACAGATAAATGTCACGCGGCTCCTGTGAGCTGATGTGCTTGCAGATGTATTTTCACCACTGCGATTACTTGAGATTTACCACGAACTTCAGTGTATTTTATCAGGATTTTGTGCGATAGATGAACACAAATGACTTCATGTAATCGCAAAGGAGCAAAACCACGACTTGGATTTCAACAAGCTTCACAAATTCATCTCTGAGAAGTGCGGTGCGTGGTTTGCTAGAGAACACTAATGAACCGTCGGCATCGTTCAGCTCACTTCGATTCAAGTTGCATCCAAAGACACTTTCACTGACCCCTCAAAGTGAAACTGAATGTCGTCGTAACTCGTTTGATTGAAGAGTTATTGCAGACGGTGATGGATGTGTGGGCAGGAGAGACCTCCTGTAGCAGTCTGCTTCACAACGACTTTGAACAAGCCTCTGACTGAAGACACTCAACGGCAGTGTCGTGAAGAGGATGCTCAGGGAGGGAGGTGTGGAGAAGTTTGAAATGTCATGCAAAATGTCATGCAGATGTTTTTCTATAACGATGACGGCCGGTCAGAGTTGGATGACGCTAAACTCAGGGTGAGCCTCGCCTTCCAGCTGGGCAGTAACTCTGAACACACAGCCAGAGCTGTAAAGGAATCAGATAGATGAGTTATGAGTCAGAATGGTCCAGTCAAAGTCCAGACTAAGTCTAATCTGGAATCTGTGATTGGAAAATTGATGTTCGAGGACGCTCTTCATCCAGTTTGACCACGTTTGAGCTACGTAGCCGGGAAAAATCATCATCCTCTGGTTGACACGGCACTCTAAAATCCTGCTTCATTTTCCAATATATTCTGTTCTGTTGCTGTCGCGCAAAACCCCGTTTATTTAGAAAGATGCAGATTTGTTTAACGTAGTGTGCGCTACGCTTCACTCATTAGCTGTCCTGCAAAGCAGCTGCTCACACCAACCAATCAAAGACTCCAAAGTTTAACCAAAAGTTTCTTCTACCTTTTTCTCTTTTTTCCCTTCTACGTTTGCTAAATCACCACTTTTAAGGAACCAGTTTGTATCTGACTGTAATCCTGCAAACCCCATTTTTATGTGCGCAGCGTGGCATATTGTGATTGGACGAAATGCAAGAATTACACTTGAATTTTGTGAACTCCTGAAGATGAGAATATTCCATGAAGATGACATTTGGTTGCCTTTGAACAACTTTACAAAAAAAAAAAGTTGGTGTTTGCTCTAAGTCCACTAAGCTTTTTTTCTAAATGAGCGTAACCAGGGATACGAGTTAGGCCTAGGACTTCAACCCAGAAAACATAAACTACTTATGTTGTGTCATGACCTCTAATATGTGACGTAAAAACAAGAAACTTGATCTAAATTGCGAATAATGCATTGGGCAGGGGACAAAATCCATCCATGCATCTGTCCAATATTTTTCTTTTTTGCACAGGTTTTATCCTGTTCAGTCATCAGGTCACATAAGGAGCAACCTGGACTGTGCGTCCAGCAAAGCTCCACACTGCAAAAACACAAAATCTTACCAAGTATTTTTAGTCTAGTTTCCAGTGCAAATATCTTTGTACACTTGAAATAAAACTGGAAACTTACAAGCAACTTTTCTGCAAGAAATAAGAACTTGATTTGAGTAAATTACACCTGAATATTGATGATATTGATGAAAAGCACTAGGTTTAAGTGAAATAAGAGGAACTGGTAACTTTTTAATCAATATTAAGAAATCATTTACTAAAATCAAGCTCTTCTCGAGAAAAGTTGCTTGTAAGTTTGTCTTGTTTTATTTCACATGTACTAACATATTTGCACCAGAAACTGGGCCAAAAATACTTGGTAAGATTTTGTGTTTTTAGTGACTTTGATAAGCAAACAACCCTCAGGATTCCTTCATGAGATTTTGACAGCTACTTGAAACGAAATCACTCAATTTCTACATTTTAAAATAAGCTTGCTTCTAAATCTCTTGCATTTGATCTGATTAGGGTTTTTTTTTTGTTGTTGTTTTTTTTTTCCTCCTCTGTTTCCCCTTTTGATTTGAGGAACAAAAAGTGAGCCGCAAAGTAAACAAACAGAAATGGCAGCCGCCGTCCGAACGAGCTCACAGCTGAAGCCGGCGCTTCCTTAAACCGCCGTCTTCGCTTTCTCAACCCGTCTGAAGAGTTTCAACACCGCCTGACGTCTGTGAATGGAGGCCAGCTGTTTGCCACATATTCAAGGGCAGCTCTTTTTTTGTTTGTTTGTTTGTTTGTTTGTTGGGGTTTTTTTTTGCAGCATGGATGTAAATCTGTTCTGTTTGCTATGGTAGTGGTGCCGCCCGTCGAATTGAAATCGAAGGCTGCCGGTGCGAAAACGTGATCGAACCTTTTAAAACTGATTTAAGATTTGACTGCCACACTGTCAGCTTCTGGAGATGACTTGAATGTTTGTTTGTTTTTGTTTTTTTGCACTAGACTAAAAGCTATAATAGGTGTTTAACTGAAAGTTTGGTTTAAAACTGGCTTTTTTAAGTTTATATTGATTCTTTAGTGTTCGACTTCTTCCCACATATAAATTATGATTTAAAAACAACACTCAGTTGCTCTAAATTAGAGAAGTAAACCTCTGCTGGTGTTGCTCGGTACTCGCATGCCTCTACACAGCAAACACAGCAGGTGCAGTAAGAACGAGCTGCAGAGTTTAAATTCTGTCTTAACACAATATCACAACACCTAAAGTCTTCCAAATAGCATTTGAGTAAACACAGCATCAAGTTTTGCACTAATTGTTTAATTTTAGTGAATAAAGGTGTAAAAACTGTATGGTTTTTTTTTTTGTTGTTTTTTTTTTTTACTTCAACAAGGCAAAAACAATACAAAACTCATTGAAATATAAATTTTGAAATATTTTCTTACCTTTCTGTTGACTTGCTATGGATGTTTGCTTTGAGTGCAGCTTGGACAGCTTCACCGTCCAGCAAACATGCAAAAAAAAAAAAAAAAAAAAAACGACTGAGATGTATTTTGCTTGTATGTATGACTTAGAAAAAAAACAATAAAAAATTGCTGCAAAACTTCAGGGTCTCGACCGGGTTGCACTTGTTAACGGTTCACACATGTTTTAAACGTCACTTTTCACCGTTGCATTGCATTGTTTGCTCTGGCGACGCTACGTCGAAGTCATCCTGTGCATCTGAGAAAACAAAAAAAAATTTTGGAAAAAAAAAAAAGGGGCTAAAGGAAAAATTTCTCAGCAAAAAAAAAAAAAAAAAAAAAACTTGAACCCGGTCAGACCTGGTTGACGATTACCCAGCAGCTAGTCAGTGTCTCCCTGCGCACTGGCACTGGCAGCACCGGTTCCGGCTCACTGTTACTGGATCATTATGTAATCGGATGAGGACAGTTTGCACTTTTTCTTCTTGCTTGCGAAGCAGGGAGAGCGAGAGAGCGCGCCCTGTGTGTCCACTCAGGGAGACCTTAAAAAAGCCCGGGCAGTCCACTCCTCCGAGGACCCCTCACACACACACACACACACACACATCGACATCACACCAGGCATACCCCTGCTACATAAGCCCAAAAGCGTTCAGATGGCCACTGTTTTGTGTTTTGTTTTATTGTGTTTTTTTTTTTTTTGCGACATTTTTAATTCATTAATTCAACTCTCCTCCTACCCTCCCTCCCAGCCGCTCTCCCTCACTGTACGCGGTAAATGGGCCTCTTTGTTGGACGAGCCTCCTCCGCTGTTTCAGCCTTTGTCAACTTTCTCGTTGCAAAACGTTTGATGGGTCTAAGATACGAGCCTGGAAGTTGTTGCACTGGAACAAAGATATTTACAACCCCCCNCCCCCCCCCCCCCCCCAAAAAAAATGGGGGGTTATGGGGCCTTTTCTTGTTGTGTGCTTGGCATCTTGCGCCTTTGCGTTGGGACAGAGGGCACTGAATGGGTAATGTGGGCGCATCTCTGTGAGGTGGTGCCATGTCCGCCTGCGAGGAGGGGCGCTCGGTAGTGTAAAAGGCGAGTACAAACGATCCTCCTGTTGATGGAGAAAGGGATGAACGGGGCGGAAAAGAAAAAAAAAAATGACCAAAGTAGCAACAACCTCTCTCAGGCTGTGGATGTCGATGTTGTAGTTAGGGGGGAAAAGTGACTTTATTGGAACGAAAATCTTGTGCGGAGTAAAAGAACATTGTGTACTGCTGCACATTTGACCCCCATCAAGTGATATTTGGCTGATTTTTTTAGCTACATTTGTTCACCAGTGTATTATTGTTGCCGTTTAAGATCTGTGATGAGTTGTAAATTTCTCCTGACTTGACAAACTGGCGCAAGTTTCTCAAGTTTCACAAAACCGATTGTTCCAACTTACAAGTTATAGAGCTGCTGTATTTTTATTATTATTATTTTTTTTTAAGTTGACTACAAATAAAGAAAATCTGCCAACTGTTTGGTAGGTCGATTTTTACTAATTTAGAGATAATAACTGATTGAACTTGTGTAGCTGAACAGTTGCAGTTTAGCTGAAAGGATGAGTTTTCTGCAACCTTTGCATCGGATGAGTAGAGCTGGAACAGTGACTGAACTGGTTAGGTTACTTATTTAAAGACCAAAATTTGAAATGAATTGAAAAATATCAACACATTTTCAAAGATGTTTTATCAAATTTTTAGAAGTGCAAACTGGAGATGGGTGCCACATTTCTGAACAATGGCAGCCCTTACAGGTGTCACTCCTTCTATTTACTCCTTCTACACTTAATCAGTCATTAGGAATCACTAGAGACAGGAACTCTATTGGTAATAAATAATCAGAAATGTTTTTTTTGTTTGTTTTTCTATCACATTTTCCCCAGTGATCTGCTTCTGTAAAGAATAACGTGTGACATTTGGTTTGTGATCCACTGCTGGACTCTATCTAATCTATAAAATCTGCAAAAATCAAGTGAAAACATTTGGAAAAGTTGCAAGACCTGCTTTTAGATTAGAGACAAAGCTGTTGAACACACTTCTATTGTTACTGACAAAAGAAACAGATATTCTTGATCACTGAGGGACGAACCAAACCATCATCCTTCTTGACACTTGGCCACCAAAGTGGCTGCAGCTAGCTTTGCTTGCAGGCAAACAGATGCACAACTTTTAAAGTGCATACTGTACTGTGGTTGCTCTCAGTTTCATCCGCAGCAGAAAAGTATGAACTTTAGACAGGTTGGGCACTTGGTGTGATTATTTCCACATGGCACCGCAGCATAAGCATACCCATTTCTTCTTGGTTAAATCAGAGCGTGAGAGTTCCCATAGAAGCAATGATATTTCCAGTTACAGACAGTGATTGAACACAAACTGCGGTTGGTCTGTGCTATTTTCAAATTGTGAAAATAGCACAATTTGAGTCGCCCTCATCTCTCATTTGGTTGTGTTTTTAACAAGTATATAAGCAAAAATGACATTTAAACAGCTTCACGTGGATATTAACGTCCTGCACTGGTGTGACAAATTTCTATCATTCAGGGGGAGCCTTGGTTCTAACTGTACCTACATGTCCAACTCAAGGCCCACAGATCCTAGATAATATAGATAATAAAGATAATATACCGGCCCTTTAAGGACATTAATCAAGTATGAGTTTGACACCCCTGTGCTAAAAAGACTGATACTTTTTTTAGCAACATTATTCATATGCTGTACAAGAAGCAGCTTTATGCATCTACCAGACAAACCGGAATGAAAGTTCCCACGTGGTGCATGAACCACCATTGACACTCTGCACCAGAAACACTGCGCAATATTTTCCTCCAAAAGGAGAAAGCACCCAGTTTGTGTTTCTACTTGGCGCCTCTGCGAGCGTTGGGGCTCCCCTGGTTAAAACCTCATTCAGGTCATGACGTCTGCTCAAGGTTCGAGAGAGTGGCGACAGACGTCTCTTTGAAGTTACCCTCTTTTTTTTTTTTTTTTTTTTTTTTTTTTTACATTTCAGGGTTTTTATTGGATGATTGAAATCTCAAAAGCTGAACCAAAATATCAATCCCTCCTTGTGGCTCAGTGAGTAACTTTAGCAGCTTTATCAACAGCCTGAGAGCTGATAGCACCTCTGCTTCACTGCACGATGAAACAAAGTTTCACCCTTAAAGTCGCTGAACGCATAATCGAGCACATCACTTTGTAAATTTGATGTTTTGAAACGGTCCACTTCACCACCACAAGTCAGCTAGCAGCGTTGGATCAGTTAGCCGCTATTAGCTTTCGTGGCGAGTAAAATAGGCTCACATGTTTTACATATGGGTTGCGATGTGGAGGCGTGTGCAGTCAACAGGAAGAACCGTCATGAAGGCTTGGAGCTGTTTTGTGGGGAGACTTTCAAGTGTGTTTTCACTCCAGATTTGAACCGTTTAGCAACAGTGCTAATGCTAAAGTTAAATTTGCTAGCAAGTTAAACCGCAAAAGAAAAATGTTGCATTTGAAACATTAGAGGCTTTTTTTTTTGGTTGTGGCACATAATAATATAATCATGAGCAAAAAGTTATATTTTCAAAGAGTTTTGCATTTTTGCAAATAATGTATCAAATGAGCACTTGATGTAATAAGCTATCAAAATTAGTATTTCGCGAAGCTGCAATGGAAACACTGTATTCGCATCACGTGAGTCACACGATCAACAACCAGATGTCTACTGGTGGAAAAGACGAAGAAAACAGCAGGAAGTGGCAGGAGGAAGATGGCGCTGCATGTTTTTTTTTTTTAACGACTTATCACGTGAATAAATTTATTTGCTTTTTTCAACTTTAGCGGAGTATCGACACAAGTTTTGCGCTGAATCGGAAACACAGCTGCTGTGTTGAATGACTGATGAAGAGGATGCTGAGGGTTGCCTGTGATGATCTTTGTTTTTGGAATTAAACTGACTTGAGTTACACTTAATTGAAATATGATTCATGTGGCCTTATGAGGTTTAAAACGTTTTATTGCTTTAGTTACAAACTCGTTCGCATTTTGTGCTTGTTCCCCATTTATTTCACGTAAAATCATCTCAATAAGGGACCAACTTAGTAGAATGAGTACTAATCAGAGATATAAAAAAAAAACGGTCCAAATAAAAACATTGAAATATCGTTTAAAACAAAATATTGAATGTTTATGTATTCTGTTCCCTTTATACATGTTTATTTTTACATCTATGTTAATTTTAACTCAATTTTCTCTTTTGCAAGCAGTTCTTTTAGCATAAATAATCAAGAAAAAGTTTATTTTCTTAACCGTTACCTTGCAAGAAAGAATGAAATCCTAATGCATGAAAAATAACAGCATGCTTCCTGTCAATGAAAAAATAATAATTCTCTTATTTTGCTGAAAGAATGTCACCTTTGACTGAGAATAAGTGACCGCTCTCTGTTTTCTGACCAGAGCTGTAGGATAAACTATGTCACAGATGTCAGCCGTCACTGAACTGAAGTGACCAGAGGAGGAGGAAGACGAGGAGGAGGAGGAGGAGGAGGAGGAAGGAGGGGGAAAAGGAAAGTTTCACACATTAAAAGAAGAGATCGAAAAAAGAAAGAACGGGGGAAAGTAAAGAGTCAGGAAGAGGGCGAACGAACAACAAAAGGGAAGGCTGGGAGGAAGGAAAAAACCAGTCAGCTCATGACTACTCAGAAGACTCTATCCTCCTCCTTCCTCCTTTTTCCACCCCTCTCTTTGTCGTCTTGATGCACATGCTTCCTTCTGCTTGGTTTTTTTAAATGAGCCCATGATGGCGTCGGGTCTAAAATGTTCAAACAGAGACGAGTGTAGAAAATGAGGAACTGAAAGACGACAGCGTTACAGTTACACTCAAGTGTAAGTGTATATATATATATATATATATATATATATATATATAAATATACTAAAGGATGAAATGATATTTGAATATTTTTTAAGTCCCAGCAGTGATCACCATCCAATAAATATATTTAAACTTCATGTTCATATGATCATCGCTGATCAAACTTATATACAGGCGAACAGGCCTCAGGGGTTTGGGTTAGCTTTATCTGATTAGGGTTAGGGTTAGCTTTAGCTGATTAGGGTTAGGGTTAGCTTTAGCTGATTAGGGTTAGGGTTAGCTTTATCTATCCAAGCTTTATCTGAAAGCTTGGAAATACCATCACTGCGAACAGGTGGGAATAAAAGTGCACAAAGGTTTGCCTGAACATTTTCTTACAAACACATAACATTGTTATCTTATGATACAGTAAAGATTGTCAAGCAAGAAATGCTCAAGCGCATACAAAATGATCGGCTTAGTTTTTTTCAAACACTTATTTCATACTTGATTTCTAGACATTTAAGCATTAATTGAAATATTTGATCTTAAATGGAAGCTGAGAAATTTCACGTTTTGCATATTTCATACATATCAAGTTCCCCCTTTTGGATTCATTTTGCCAAACTGAATTGTGTTTAGAATCTCACAAACACCAAAACATATCTTAAAAGATCTAAAGAGTAAATGTTTACTTCAGAGTTCGTCTTCTTGCTACGGTTAGGCGTATTCCCCATCTATCAGTTTAGTTTTGAAATTTGGCTTGTGCCGTCCAAAATTCACGTTGCTTATTGTAACGGAGAGGCTGTTCATGATTCCAACAATTTCTGAGAATAATCGGACACCGCATGACGATCACTTTACAATTCCCTGACACTTCCTGGTATGTTGTGTATGTAGATGCATGACTTTATGTGTGATACTGTAACATGTTCAAAATTATCTACAGGTGAGCCAGGATTCCACAGACTTCTTTTCTTTTGGTCAATAAAACTCAAAGAACCTAATCCCAACCTTGCCATATGTCCTCCACACAACATTTGGCAGCAGCATGAGTTTCTTTTTCCTGTTGACTTGTCTTGCACCTGTTTTGCAAATAGTTTCGATTTCTCTTCCGATGTGGAAGGTTTTTATGGTTTAAGTGGTTGAATCTTCATTTCTCTGCGTAGCTGTCTTTAATTTAAAACGTTCTCTCGGCTGGTTGATCCGTTCTCAGGTTTATCGTTCGATCGGTTTAGTGAATGCCTCTTCCGTCACAGGAAGCAGTGAAGATCGTGATAAAGATGTTGTTGGTTTGTTGGTTTGTTGTGGTTCTGCTGCGCTTTCTGCCGGAGTTGTTTGAGCTTTTTTTCCCTAATAGATCAACTCTGTCCACAGAACTTTACTTCAGTTTTGTCTTGTCTAAAATGCCATCATGTTTGGCCTAAATCCAGGTAGTAGCATCCTTCCTGTTTCCAGTTCAGTGGATATTGAGCACAGAAACAACCCCTTCAGCTGGCTGCAAGGCAACCAGGCGCTCCAAAAAAAAAAATAAATAAAATAAAAAAGACAATTTTCACTTATCCGTAGGTTTTGACATTGCTAAAAAAAAAAAAAAAGAAAAAAAGAAAAAAAGAAAACTAAGCATTTCTAAATCCAGGCTGCTCTCAACAAAGTATCCATGGTGAAGGCACAAAGTGTGTGGAGGGATTTTAATTTTAATTTCATTCATTCATTTTGATTTTCAACTAACTCCATCATTGGTCCATGTTTATGATGAGTGATGGGAGAATTAATCAGAACCTCACTGTGGATTCAGTCGGCTTACTCACAACGCCATCTAGCGGTGGTGTTTAAAAACAATGAGAGATGTCAAATCTAATGCTCCATTGTCACACAAAAAGTATATAATTACGTTATTTAATTTTAAAAGAGCAACTGGTTATATTAAACAATTATAACATAAGTTGTGTGACATCTCTTCACATTGATGTCATTTGGCACCATAAAAACAAAAAGTCATTTGATTCGGCTGATAAAATAATACTTCAGCGCATTTTATTTTGGATTGGATATCTGGATTAGTTATTTTATATCTGGATTAGTTATTTTTGGGAAGTTTTTTATTAGTTATTTTAAGTGATGAACATATTACATTTAAAGCATTCAAAGCCATTTGTTTAATGAAAAGAAAAATGATCCTCTAAATCTTTTAAACTTGTGCTTTACATTTACATCCAAGTCAACATGTTTTGATACCACCTGCGTGTTTTTTTCCCTGGATTTTTCTTGTTTTTATTCCCGCCTTTGAGGTTACCTGATTTTCTGAATGTGTTACCAAATTTGACCACCAGAGGTCCCCATTGGATCTTAACGAGCCTAAATGTATAAGTTTCTGTAAAAAACAAAACAAAAAACAGCTTCGGCGTAAGTGAGTAAAGGACGTTCACTGATAGATTTACAAGAAAAAGCATCAGTCAATAATGAGAAAAAATAAATATTTTCCTCTGTTATTAGTATTATTCTTGAGAGAGCCTCTCTTTGTGCTGTTTGTGTTCATGCCTGGTGAGAAATAGAGATGTTGGCACTAGATAATCTTAATAAAACACTTGTGAGAATCTTTCATCATGGAAGCTACAAATAAGCCAAAGCTTTAAAAAGAAAAACCTAATCACATTTGGGTCGTCTTCTTGTACTGAATCACGACCAGCTGCATCGAGACAAGGAATCCTTCTCTCCACATCTCATGACCTGAAACCTGATTTTCTCTTACAGCACGTGAATTAGTAAAAAAAAAAAAAAAAAAAAAAAGATTCAAATAGAAACAAAAGCTGTCCTCAGTTGAACTGGTCAGTGAAAAACCACTCAACACCTGAGACACGCGGCTGGTTTCTGGTACACTCGGGTCATTTCTTCAAGTTCCACTGCCTTAAGAAACAACCTTAATGCACTTTGCCTCTATATGAAATACTAACATAAAAGGAGCACTTATTTGTAATTTCTTAGAAGCAACAATCTGATAAGTGTGGGGTGCCTGTTTAGATTCAGCCTCCCTTCACTCTGACTTGCAGAACCACATGCATAAAATCCAGTGTAGTATTTAGTATTTAACTCGTATTTAAAATGTTATTGCAATACAGACTTCCATCCAATTTGAAATCAGGAAAGCCTTGACATTCTTGTTTGCTAGCCCTCTGAAATTGAGGTTTGTCCAAAAAAAATGGCACAGAATCATTTGAAAAGTTTTTCAGTTCAGCTGCTACTGTTAAACCAACACGTGCATTTTTCTTATGATTTTGGCTCCATTTAGAAGAAATTAAACAGGTTTTTCCACAGCACCAAACAGATTACCTGTTGTTACAACTTAAATACAAAATTGGCTACTTTTTGTGCTAATTTTTTTTTTTTTTTTTTTTGATTCTTGCCTCATTTTAATAACTTTTTTTGACCCATCTATTGCGATTGTGATTTGTTTTCTTTTTCTCTGCTGAACTAAAAATCCAACATGGCCGCCCCAGCAAACTGATTTCTAGCACCTCAATTATCACCATCGTAGAAAACAACAACCATCCCATTTCATTTTTCTGATATAGCTGAGATATTTCAGCTTCCAAGTACAAGCAGAACGCACCCCTAAAAACATCTCTGACATTATAAAACTGTCATGCCAGAAGGGCTGCAGTAAATATCTAATCTCATCCCTCAATTAAACACACACATAAACAAAAGCACGTGCAAAGTCAGTCCATTTGGTTTGATCTGATGGGCTCCACTGAGTCCACAGCTCCTCTAATTTCGATTTCCCATGAAACGAAGCCACATCCTGAACGCGACGTTGGCCTTGTCTGATCTACCTCATCCGGACACATGATCTCTGCAGAGGAAACGCTTGTAAAGTGTGTAACTTTTCCTTATTCTTCAGCTGGCAGGCTAATGTCTCTTCTTTCACTTTATGCTTTTTTTTTCTCTAACTGTGCAAAAAAAAAAATCAGTTTTCCCTGCCTGACAATGCTCAGATAAACTCCAGTTGCTGCAAGGCTTCATGTGAGGCTTCTTGGTAGACTGTTAAAAATAAAAAAATGTAAGTTTTACCTAAAGCGCCGTGAGCTTTTTGGATGTATCAAAAAGCAAATTCTACACTGAAAGTACGACGTTGTTGAGGACTTTGAGAAGCCTCAGAAATGTTCTTTGAGATGACGCTCTACCTGAGGTTTGTCGGCCGAACGCGACGCATCTAAGATCTGCTGGCGCTGCTGTGTGAGTCTGCAGAACGAGGTTACAGTCAGGTGTTTCCATTCAGTGAGATCACAGTCAGGTGATGAGTCGGGACTCAGCCAAACGCAAATCTTCAAATCCTGTTCCTTAGCATGGCTCAGAAGTGAAAGGCAGACCTTCCCCTGGCTCTTTGTCACATTAGGTGACGATGCAGTCGTAAACTTGAATGTTTTGTATGAGCTGCTGCAACAAGAGTTGGAGCGCGACTGCAAAGTGGAAGGACAATTGCGATCATGTGAATTACATGACCACATGAGAAGTTATTTTCTTTTTTTAATACTTATTTTTTATTGAACATTTCTGAACACATACAGTGGAGAGGCATCAATACATTCAACTTCATATACAATGTTGGACAACCGTGTCCGTATTTAACTGGATACAAGAATGGCATTCTCCTTACGTCTGTAGTCGCTCCATTTTTCCCATTTAATGACAAACTTGTCCTCCTGCAATCTTAGTCTATATGTGATTTTCTCCATTACGAAGATCTCTTCCACAATGCTCAGCCACTGCTCCACCGCAGGGGAGTCTTGTCTATACCATAATTTTGTGATGGTTTTCCTTGATGCTGAAAGTAATATTTTTAACAGATATTCATCATCCTTTTGAATTACATCGTGTGTGAGGCATCCCAGGTAGAGTGTTTTACATGATCTGGGTATTCCATATCCCAATATGTTTTTCAAGATAAGGCAAACATTATTCCAGTATGTGGGTAGCTTTTGACAAGACCAGAATATGTGCGTGTGGCCTACATCAGACTGGCCACAGAGTCTCCAGCATGGCTGTGAACTGGATACCATCCTGGTCCTGATCTTTGGTGTTATAAAAAATCTAATCATGTTTTTCCCCTCCGCACACGGGAGCAGGTGGCTGTGCACTGCATTTTACAAATTTTAAACCATTCACCCTAGTTAGAGAGGAAGCATGCAAAACAGCTTAAATAGGTTTAATGTTGAAAGTTAAGAAAACAAAACCAGTTGCACCTTTTCTTTTCCATGTGTGACACGTTTTATCAATAACATTATGGTTTGCTATTTTAATCAAATACATAACAAATAAAGAAAATAAGACACTGTAGACAAAGTTTGCGCACATATGTATTTTTGTCAGAGCAGTCTGCAGTTCTAGACAGTGTTAGCTCTGGCTTTGGGTCTTGATTATCACTTGCTTAAACGAAGAAGAAAGCAGTTTTTGGGATCATCAAGTCAGAATCCAACAGTAGAAAAGCCTGTAATGAGCAGCTAAAGCTCAGGCAGAAGTAGTTACGTAACAGATGTGAGAAATTGCAAAATAAGGTCAGGTCTGCCCAGTAGGTAGGAGAAAAGTCAGAGATCACAGAGAGACAACAAACAATGACTATGGAAATATTCTAAAGGGATTTAACCCGTCGCTCTTAATTAATCACGCTTCCTCCATCGGCTCTGCACTGATAAACTACTGGAGGACCTCCATGTTGGAGGTGAACGAGGCTCCGGTACTTTCCAGATGTTTGGTCCGTTTGCGTCCCAGTTGTGTGGCTGTCTTATCTGGAAGCAGCACAGCTGATGTGGAGCGTTGACACAGAGAGAAGCTGAAAGATAAACAGGTCATGTTGTTCGTCCGTTATGTAACCCGACTCCACGGACGACCCAGAGACTCTCTGCACACCTGATGAGCGAAGGTTTGACTTTGTTTTAGACTCTGCTAAAAACTCTTCCGCAAGGAAGGTTTTCCACTAAAACTATGCGATCGAGAGAAAAGGTCTGCAACTTTCAACGCCGACTGAAGATGGAACTGTGTGATTCTGTCGTCACATGCAGACGCTTCTCTTTTTTCATCCCTGTGAGACAATGCATGATATGCATCTTACATATGTTCACATGCAAAAAAAAATATGAGGAAAACTTTTAAAATCATCAGTAATTTGATATTAGAGTTTAAATAATTGATTAAATAATTGATTACTTATGTGACATGGTGACTTTTTTAAAGCTCATATGACTGACTTTCTTCTTTTTTTTTTGACATAATCTCACTTTTGCTCACATGATTGTCTTATTTATGGTCAGATGACCTAAATAGAGAGATTATGTAAAACATAAAGGTTTGCTTCTAGAAACATTCTTTAAAAAAAAAAATAAAAATGTAAGAAATTAAGATGCTTAGAGGCTCTTGGTGTCTCCAATAGGATGAAGGATTATGCTTGGAGCAAAATCCTTTCCAGTGTTGTGGGGTAGAGCTGCTGTCCGTCAGTCAGAACAGGGACGGTTAAAATGGTAAATTAATTTCTAAAGTGTATTCACACATTATCAGTTTGAGGCCAGAAAATGCTTAACAATAACATTTCAGTTGTAAATGATCAAAACTACGTTACACTGTAGAAACTTGACCTATATCCAGAACAACAATGCATGCTAATACTGCAATAAAAAAAAAAAATTAAAAAGGGGGCCAATAATTACAATGAAGAAAATCTTTAAAGTCAGTATTATTGAAATAATTGTCTGAGGTAGCAATGAGAACGCTATGAACGTGTTTCTGATGTGACTGTTTTAAATCTGGGTCGTGGAGCCGATGTTTCATTATGGAAGACGTCAGAGCAAAGACCGGCACAAACATCCCCAAGGAAGTTAGCAGAAACCAGAAATCCATGCATTACGATGCGTAAGTACCAAGCCGTTACTTCAGATTCATGTGACAAGAGTTTGTTTTCTACACATTTTGCCTTTATGCTTGGCTTAAGTTGTATATTGATATGTTTTGTTGTTTTTTTTTTTTGTTTTGAACACACAAATGAGAGTAATACATTTTAGACTAATGGCGCTAAAGTCGGAATCTGATTAACGTTTCACATGGACTAATTTCACCATTTCTACATCATCATCAGCCTTACTTTAGAGAATCGTCAAGGCTACCAAGAATCTTCTTCTGTGGTACTTCAGTGAATGCTCAACGGGAAGGTTTGTGTCTGACCTCGAACAGAACGGACAAACAAAAGAAGATAAAACACCTTGAAAAGGCAAATAACGTGGCAGCAGCTTTCAGTCTGTTTGGCTTGTTTGAACTACTCTGGATGTCAAACTGCGCTCATATCAGGCCAAGCTGATCCTCCTGTAAGCAATCTGTCCGTAGTTATCTTTATTTTTTTCATCATAAAGCCACAACGAAGCACGTTTAATTAAAGTCAGTGACCAAACGACAAAAGAAAGAATGCTTAAAGTGATGTGTAAATATATTTGTCTTCCCTATTTGCTTTTTTTTTTTTTTTTTCACTTAAATGTTTCATCAAAAACATAATGTAGGTCAAGTTTCAGTTCATGAAGTAAATTTAAATATCTGATAAATGTAGTTTAAAAAAAAAAGATTAAATTTCATAACAGACCATCACACTACCTCTGCTATTTCCGGCTGTCAGTATAATGTTACGTTGTTTATTCCTAACAAAAATGTAGGTAAAATGGTAGCTTAAAAAGTAAATCTTTCCACTTAAATGTAACAAAAGTTAACTTAATCTTATTTTCTAAGTTAAAAAAAAAAACCCATTAAGATAAAAAAAGCTTCATGTTGTCATGCCAAACATTTGACTGGCAAGAAGGGGAACAGGTTTCTGACTTAGTTTGGATCGTTTGACACAGAGCAGCGTGAAAGCAAACCGCAGCAGCTGAAAATGTAAGAAATGTTGCAGTTTGGGTCCAGCAGCCTCTTGGCAAGAGGTTCTCCATCTATGTTTGATGGTTCAATGGAGGCCCAAAGCACATGTTAAAAAAAAAAAAAAAAAAACTGCAATTAAACGTTTACCACTAGTTTTGAAACGTGACCCCAAAAGTGCTTTCTGATTGTAGGGAAAGAGAATGTGCTAGACCCTGCCAAGGAGCTGTCCTGAAACCAATCGGTTTGCTGCTTTGAATCTGTTGTTGAGGTGGAGGCATGATCAGCCGCGTGTCCGGTCAGGCTACGCGAGGTCGAGCAACGCTAACAGTGTGTGCTGAACAGTGCTTGTTTTCATGTGGCGTCTGCAAACCAAAGGACTAAAGAAGAACTGATTTAAAGTAACAAAATCTGACAGAGAAGATTTTATGGAAACAAATTTAAACTCCATTCATCGTTCCATCCTTCAGCTTGTGAAGCATTTAAAATGAAAACCAACATTTCTAACCAGATGTTGATTTGCAGGTTTTCCTGTTTCGCCCTGTCAGTCGCTGTAGGACCTTTTTGTTTTTTATTGCCGTGTCATTCAGAGGTTGAATGAAACCTCTGATTGCTGGTCAGACGGCCCCGACTGATTGGCTGAGCCGGAGGCGTGTTTGCTTTACCTGGGGAGGAGCGGAGAGGTCAGCAAGTCAAAGAACTTTGTGTGTTATCAAGTGAGAGTTAACAACCTTCCATAGGAATAGCAGAAGATATACAGAAGCCATAACTCAAACAGTGTTGAGTTTATTTGCACAGCAAATATAGTTGTTCAAAGTGCTTTGCAACATAAAAACGTAATACTGTAACCAATTATGAAACAAGCAATAAACATTAGATTTTGTTAAAAAAAAAAATAATGTCATCAAGATCAACCAGCAAATATGCATCAAATATATTTATCCAGTAATTAATTAACTGCAACTCTAAACTGGGGAAGGGGGCTTAGTCTCAGAGTTTTGGCAGTTTTGCAGTTTTCTGGAAGTTTGTTCCAGATTTGTGGCCCATAAAAACTGTTACTTTTGGTTCTGGGGATGCAGAAACTATAAACCTGGGGTGATGTGCTCTGTCTTCTTGGTTTTAGTGAGAACGTGAGCAGCAACGTTCTGGATCAGCTGCAGCTGGAGAGTGGATTTTTTTAGGCAGACCTGTGAAGACGCTGTTGCAGTAATCAGTCACTAAATCACTAAAAATAAAAAGCCTGGATTAGTTTCTCTAGATCTAGCTGGAACATTAGTTTTTTAATCCTGGAAATGTTCTTCAGGTGATAGAAGGCCGACTTTGTGACTATCTTTATGTGGCTCTGAAGGTTCATTTCAGAGTCCATCGTCACACCCAGATCTTCGGCCCGATCGCTGGCTTCTAGCTGTAATAACTCCCTGTCCAACGATAATAATAACTTCAGTTTTGTTTTTGTTGAGCTGGAGAAAGTTGTGGCACACATTGATTGTTTTTCTTTCTGTTTGGTATTTGGATGGGTTCAGAGTCACCTGATAACATTGTAATGCTGAGCTGTGCATCATCCGTGTAGTTATGGTAACTAATTGTATTATTTCTTATATAACCTGAACCAGAGGGAGTTTGTACTGTATTTATTAAACAAGAGGGGCCCAAGGTCTCAACCTTTGGGTACTCCACATGTGACTTCTCTCCACTTGAGCTTGTGATAGAGGCTGTAAGTTGGTACATAAGTTATCAGCAGCATTGCAAACGTTCTCTTGGGCTGGAGCGTAATGTACCATTAAAATTTGAGATCATTCAATCTTTACAGCAGCGTAATGGGCAGCTATCTCATCTCTGATAGTGGCGTGTTTGCTCATCATTGGTTGAGTCCTTGATGAGTCGTGTTGCCGTTTACCGACGATAAAGACCGGCTTAAGCATCTTAACCATTTGCTTTGAGTCTTATTTTAACCCACTGATTGATTCCAGTGCGTTTCACAGCGTCTTCCGGGTGTCTCTAACTCGCCGTTTAGCAACGCATTCCCCGAGTGACAAATGCATCCGTCAACTGGTAGTCATGAAGCCACCATATGATGTAAAGAGTCTTTTCTACCATTTCACAGGGCTGCATCATGGTCACACATCATTCCATCAAGTCTTCTCATCTTAAGCGTCATGTAATCTGCAAATGGAGGTTTTGCAACACAAAAAAATAACTCAGGTTGTGTTAAACTACAGTGATCCTGTAGTTTAACACAACCTGTAGTTCCTTTTTGATTAATTTGATGAGTATTTTCTGAACTTCCAGTTAGTTTCCATGACTTCCTGTTTCCCTGAGATAAATGTGTTGTGATCTTTGGAAGTCAAACAGCTACAAGAAAAGAACGCCTTAAAAAAAAAGCTTCCCAATATCTACAGTCAGATCAGTAAATTGCAGAGTTTATCTGGCCATCGAATGCAGTGAACGGGATGGTAAGAGGGGCAACAGAAACCGCCAAAGCTCACCAGGAGAGAACCGCAGATGATGGTTTCACCTCAGAGTCATCACATCTCAGATGTCAGGATACATCTTTTAGCTTTTCACACGTTTACCACAAGTGCATATTGTGGTAAACTTCTGAAAAGCTGTGACATCTGCCGCATGAAATCTCTCTGAGAGGTTTCTCAGAATGCGAATTTTAACAATGAGATTGATGAAAAGGAAATACTTATTGAAAGTTCACTCTATTTTACTCAGACTCCCCAAACAGACAATCAACTCATATTGCACAACAACTTCCAAGGTCCTTCTTTTCTTCCTTCCTCCACTAAAAGCGTCTCCTGTTGTTGTTGTTGTTGTTGTTGTTGTTATTCAAAACTGTAAATCAGATAAAGGACGCGCTGACCAGCCGGGTTGGCAGTCACCTCAAAAAGTTTTATAACATGCCTTCAAACATTTTATTGCTTCTTGACTTGCAATTTCTTTGTTTTACTGACTTCAAGCAGGAAGTTTCTCGAACACACAGATGAACGCTTACCGGCAGCAGATGAGTAAAATACACACATTACAACGCTCAACGTTTTCCCTCAGCGCAGGAAACATCATAAACACACCTAGTGCCGATGCTTTATCTGCTCCGGAGGGAGATTATGATGGTTTGGATGCTAATGAAGGAAGCCGCTCTTATTTCCACTGCATACAATGATGTGAGTCACTTTATTACACTGTTGAGTGTTGGAGCAACTTTATTATCAGCTGTTTCAAATATTTAAATATCTGTGTGAGGCATAAAATTGCTCCATCAGGGAGTCTAAATTTTAAGCACTTTTAGATTTATGTTGAAATGTTGCCCTTACTGTAGAATATTTGTTATTTTCTATCTTTGTGTGAGTCACTTTGCTGCTGCTGCTGCTGCTGCTGCTGCTGCTGCACAGAATTGTTTCCCATTGTGAGACAATAAGGGATTTTTCTATTCTATTCTAACATTATGGGGGAAAAAAACACAAGAGTAATTGATCATATAACCGATATTTAGTTTTGCTAGGATTATATGGAATGGTTATATGTCATCTAGTTGCAAAAAGAAAAAAAATGGTTAAGTAATTACAAAGACATTAACAAAAAAAACGTAAAAATGTAAGTTGGCGAATGAACATCAAAGTTTCCTTTAGTTCATGAAGATCAAACCTCATCAAATGTTCCTGTTGCGGAAAAGCAAACTGAGTTTATGCACAGAATTTGAACTTTGAAAAACCAGATTTATCTTTTGTAAAAGTTTGGAAACACACACAAAGAATTGATCAAAGTATAAAGCCCGGAGGTTCGGGTGACAGATCACGGCCTTATCTGTCATTACGACAAAATAGGGAGCAGGAAACACCCGATGGGTCAGACACTGTTTACTTTCTCAGAACCAGTTTGGGTTTCCGTTCCGTGTTCAGGTCTCGGCCTTCTGTCTCCGTCATGGGGAGAGACTTTACTTTGTGACTGGAAATCTGTTTGGCTGGTTCTCCCATTTGAATTCTGCAAATAACTGAGGACATTTTTTTCAAAAACTACCTTGCTGAAAGACTAAAGAAAACAATGCAAGCACATTTTAAACAAGAAAATCAAACTATTCAAACGATTCAGACTGTTAACTATAATTCTTTCTGACAAATTATGTATTGTTGCATCCATGTTAGACAAAAAGAAACTTTAAAAAAATAAGTATGAGAAATGAAAGCTCCATCAGTTTTTGAATTTAACACTGAAAGTAACCAGTAATATTTTTTTCTTTACATTTCTCCTGTCATATAGGGTGGAAAGTGCTTTGCTTCATTTTTCACATGAAGAAAATACATCCATCCTCTTATTTTGTTGTTTTTTTCAGTCAACAACCTAAAAATACCAATAAAACTGTGATTCTTTAAAAATTACAACAAATTTCCTTTATTTATTAAAAAAAATTGAAATGTTAATGCAACATTTGTGGCTTTAAACAAGTTTTAAGAAAAAATGTGTTTTATTTGAGTGGGGAAAGTGTTGATAAATGGTCCCATAAAACACTCGTGTGATAAAGCACTTTAAAAAAAAAAGCTTGTGATGGAAAGCACAAAATGTTCCCACAACACGATCATGAATCAGAATCCACGTGTTGCTGAAAACAAAACATTTCGCATGTCATGCTGAATCCTCCAGGCTTATCTTGTCCCGCATCGGAGAAACGGCAACGCACACCAAGTCCATAAAGACCCGATTGATCATTCACTTAGCAACACGGTGAAAGTTGCAAAACAACTTCCTGCTGACGGCGAGGTGTGCACATGTTTCTGCTGGCGCAAGTGCTGACGCTCCTGCTGTAAAGGGAGTGGACTGAACCAAGTTGGACTTTTTTGGTCGATTTTTTCCCCCTCTTTTTTTCAGTGTACATTATTTTGAAGGTGTGTCTATTCGACCAATGACGCTGCAGCTTCTTCAGGCGTGATTCGGTGCATGGGAGGAGCGCTCCCTCTGTCTGTAATATAAACCCGGCGAGAGGATCAGGACAGACATTCAAAACTCAACCACAGGATTTCAAGGCTTAAGGAAACTTTCAAAGACCGAAGATTCACCGATTATTCATAAACTTTCCCCCCCCCCCCGTGTTTTGGAGCTCACAGTCCACTGTTTTCCCTTTTTATTTTCACCAAACTTTTAATTCAACCTTCCGAAATGTTTCCAGAGTCGAACAACGGGTGAGTGATAACTTAAAAAGATAGCTTTCCTTATTCTGCTGGACACGTGGGTCCTTCCTGGAGCAAAAAATAGGGTTCAGGAATGTGTGGGCATGGATAGAGGGTGAGGGGGGATGGCACCGAGATGTGTTCAGGGCCAAAGACATTAGAAGTTTAAAGACATTTAATGCAGTACATTTAATTTGATCTCCAAGTTAAGTCACGTAGAAATAAAAATACTCAAGGTTAGAATTTAGTGGAATATACTACTGTCATTTTTGAGCAGATATTTTATATACAACATAAATAAAAACTATAAGAAAATTAGTTGTAATGTATTACCCAGTGGATTTGATGGGAGCAGCAACATAAAAGGTCAGAATTTATAAATAGCTTCACTCAGATTAAACCTTAAGCCTGAAGAAAAGTGCATGGAAGCCACATGCAATTTTCCTTCATTGGTCGACTTCATGCTCATTCGCCATCATGCTAATCTTTGCCCTTTTTTGTGTGTGTCAACCCCATCCAGATTGAGCTATGAAGACTGCAAGGCCACCGCTGACTGGCTGCTGGCGCAGATCGACATGCGCCCCACCGTGGGCATCGTGTGCGGCTCGGGCCTCGGAGGGCTGGCCGATCTGTTGAAGGACCAGGTGGCCTTCAACTACAAGGACATCCCCAACTTCCCTCAGAGCACCGGTGAGCCGCGTCACACGAAACCCCCTCAGACGGGGCCACCATGTGCTGCACGATATTTACAGACCGGTTGTGGTTTCTCCTCAGTGCACGGACACGCGGGACGGCTGGTGTTCGGCACCATGAAGGGAAAACCCTGTGTCTGCATGCAGGGCCGCTTCCACCTCTACGAAGGCTATCCGATCCAGAGGGTAAGTTTGTCCTCCTCCAGCCTGGATTTCTTGTAGAATCTGGATCAAAAAGCATCCGAGCCAACTTTAAACTGAGGTTTGTGTGTTTTTTTGTTTTTTTTTCCCAGATCACTCTGCCTATGCGCATTTTCAAGCTGCTTGGTGTCCAGACAGTGGTGATCACCAACGCTGCCGGAGGCCTGAACCAAGACTTTAAGGTGGGCGACATCATGATCATCAAAGACCACATCAACCTGCCAGGGTTCGCCGGCAACAACCCGCTGGTTGGACCCAATGATGAAAGGTAAACACAACTCTCCTGCATCTACTGACTCGCCACTGGACAGTTTTGCAGACTGTTGTTACTCAACAATGCACCTTTCCCCCCCGCCCCCTTTCGCAGGTTTGGCGTGCGGTTCCCCTGCATGTCTGACGCCTACGACCGAGACCTGCAGCAGCTGGCCATGGAAGTAGGACAGGAGCTGGGGTACGGAGCCTTCTTGAAGGAGGGAGTGTACTGCGTGCTGAGCGGCCCGTCATTCGAGACGATCGCAGAGTGCCGAATGCTCCACTTGCTGGGTGTTGATGCGGTTGGTGAGTAGATGTTTATGAGTCATAATTACAATTATATGGCACCAATAAAGGTGACTAACTCCAGTGATCACCTGAGTGGCATGTTTAGAAGAACTAAGGCAGTGGTGCCCAAAGTCGGTCCTCGAGGGCCGGCATCCTGCATGTTTTAGTTCTCTCCCTGGTTTAACGCACCTGGATCCAATGATGGCTCATTTGAGACCTAAGAGGAACATAGACATGCTGAGGAGGTTGTTACTATCACCAGGGAGAGAACTAGAACATGCAGGATGCCGGCCCTCCAGGACCGACTTTGGGCACCACTGAACTAAGGGCTCTCTGCTCGCGACAATCCCTTCAGTTTGGCAATTCTCAGGATTTCCTTGGGAGCTTTGTTGGGGTAGTGTTTGCAGAGCTTGATAAGCTTCAATTGTGCTGGCATTTATTAAAGCAAAGTTGCTGATAGTTGAGCTACATAAAAAGATACAATCTCAAAGTAGTCGATAAATGTAATCGTATTCTCAATTTCCAGGAAGGAAGGGCAGATGAGAGTCTTTTAGAGAGGTGTATAGTTTCAACTTAACCTCCTGAAAGCTTTCCCATAAACTTTAGAGTCCAGACAGATTACGATCGCCTTATGGTTTCCAACCAATAAGCTCATTTTTTAAATCATCATCTCTGTTAGGCATGAGCACCGTCCACGAGGTGATCGTTGCCCGCCACTGCGGCATGCGTGTGGTCGCCCTGTCTTTGATCACCAACCTGGCGGTGATGGACTACGGCAGTGAGGAGAAGGCCAACCACGAGGAAGTCCTTCAGACGGGCAAACAGCGAGCGGAACAGATGGAGCGGCTAGTTTCCTCCGTGGTGAACCGGATTGAGCCCAACAACAACTACATCTAAAAGCAGGGTCACCCGAGGACATTTGTAGGTCGTCATGCCAAGGAGAATACTTCCTGCCCCAGACTCCTTTTTTTTTTTTTTTTTTTTTTTTTTGTCTGGGATTTTGTGTAAATATGACAAAAACATAAACATGTCTCTCTGAGCCTATAGGACATACATTCCCCTAAAAGGTGGCTCGACAATAAGTCACTTCTCAGTTTTGTTTTGTATTTTTTTTTAAAAGGCATATTTGTTCTAACTTATGTGATCATCTTGTAAAATAACTACAATTTAACTTAACGATGACACATTTTCTGTACCGATCTTAATATTTTTTGGGGTTGAAACGTGTATATTGTACTAGGTATTTTACCGCTTGTGTTTTCTTTTAATGACTGTTACTACTAAAAGTGCTATTTATTAAAATTTTCAGCTTGTTTAATGTGGTTCGTTGCGGTGTGGATGGTGGCTACATCCGTCACATCTGGTAAAGATCTGTGAAGTAGAAGGAAAACAAAAACCCTAAAAAAAAAATAAAAAAAAACTTTTTACAAAATTACCTGTTTTATAGTTTGAAATAAATGTTAACTGAAGAATGTTTGTAATTTATGCTTTTTCAACTTTTAATTAGTAGTCCATGATTTTTTTTTTTTTGTCTCATCTATTCTTCAAAATGTAAAACTTGGCCTTCAAGTGAGGCAAACAAAGCAAGTTTTTATGTCGCCAATGTATACAAGAAGAGCTATACTTAAAAAGTTTAAAACTTGAGCTGTGACAAACAAGGATGTATGCAGACCGTTCATCTTGCTACCTCCATATGGTCAACAGGACGGTGACTGAGGTTAAAAGCTCATTCTTAGAGAAATCCTGCAAAAAGTGGAATGTCAGCTTCCATAAGTTAAAGACCAAGACAACATCCAGCTGTTTGGGAGTCATCCAGTGATGCACAGCTTTATATTGCAATGTCCCTAGCTTGGAAAATGAAAATAAAAACCCATGTGGGGATGTTTTTTCCAGCTGAACAAACAAAACTGAAGTAATTAGTTTTGGATCAAAAGAGGAATGAGATGGAGTCAACATACAGTTTCAGTTATTACAGCTAGAAACCAGAGATCAGGTCCAAAATCTGGGTGTAGTAATGGAGTCAGACCTGAACCTTCAGAGACACAAAGACGATTACAAAGTCAGTCTTCTATCATCTGAATTACATTTCCAGGATTAAAGGATTAATACCCTCAACGAGATCTAGAGAAGCCAATCCACATGTTCATCTTCAGTCAAATTGACTTAAAAATAAATAAATAAAAATCAGCTGCTGACCAGAACGCTACTGCAGCTCATATTCTACTAAAACTAGGACGACAGGGCATATCACCCCTGACCTACTGACCCTACGTTGGCTCACTGTAGTTCAGAGAATAAACTTTAAAATCACTTCTATTTGACTTGTTTTTTTCATAATTGTGATCTCAGGTTCAAACTTTCAGAAAACAAAACACTTTGGTGACGGTGAATTCAAAGGCTCATATTTTTTTTATTTTCAAAGTGTGTGCAGAGATTTGACAGAAAGCACCGACGTAAACCACAATATTGCATGATGGATGGGTACAAAGCGACCCCGAGAAAAATCACCCCGCGTAAACTTTACACAACATTGCATAAGCATTATGCTGCAAAGGTCAAGAGCGTCAGCAATGATGCAAGTCAAAGGGGTTGGTTTGAACGATTTAAAGACGCAGGTCACTCATTGCCGTTCTCCCATTTACAAAATGTATTTAATTTTTTTTAAATGGCAAACATGTCTTTTACCTCTTTACCCCCCGTATATGAAACACTTAAAGGCTTAATGTTGCAACATTATACATGATCTCAAAATCTTGCTCCCATCATAGTAGTAATAAAAAAACAAAAAAACAAAACCCCATTCTTAAAAGCAGAACATTTTTACATTTGACACTTCATGCACACATTTTCCATCCGCTTTGCAAAAATGTTCACGTTCACCTTACACTTCATGATGACACATGTTGACATAATCCCTTTGCCAGAGTATAAAATCCAGCCGTTACAAAAAAGGTTAAAGGTCGTCCTGCACCCAGGATATTTCAGAACAGTCCGAAACGCCATGCATAATAACAATGAGCATAATAAAAGCTAAACAGGACATTCTCTATGATACAGTGCATAAACCACCAGACCTCAGTAATGCTGCAGGAAAGCTGATAAGAGAGTAGAAGAAGTATGGCACAAGAACATTAACATGCCAGGCCAGCAGCACTGCTGCAAACATCCATTATGTAATATTGCATATATTTGTTTACGTTAAATGCTAGGCATGATTTTCAGATGCTTGCTCTCATTTTCTGTTGCTTGCATCAATGGACTGAGGTGTTGCAAAGCTTCAGGTGGCCCACGTAAAAAAAAAGAAAAGATTTTAATGGATTAGTATGAGAGAAAAATATCAACTAATAATTCCCTAACATTTAAAATTTGAGGTTTTAGAGCAATGTTTGCATTTTTGAATTTAAAGAAATCATAGCAGAAGCGTTAATACTTGTGAATCAGAGAAGGTGAGGAAAAGAGATAAAACTCTATGAGTTGCCAAATGACCACGAGTGCACAGGTGGTCGTTTCAAACTCGAAGTCTGAAGGATAAAATGAAACTAAAGCAAATGACTGCAGAATCCTCTTCTTGGTGAAAGAAAACACTTGGATGTGTGGTAAAAAAGTAAAGATTTTGTGGATATAAAAAAAAAATGCAACAAAAGCACAACCCTGTGTCCACCCACTTAGACCCAACCATTAATTTTTTTATGTCTATATAGTTTATCAGCATTACTTGAGGGTAAAACAAGAACAAAACAAAAACATTAGCACCCAGAGTGAGCTCTGTTCAATTGGCAAAACATGCAACGAATAAAGAATTGGCACATTTCCGATACAGGCACTGGAGTCACAGAGTCTGTCTGTTTTAGCATCACAAGGCCTCAGCAGAGAGCATCCTGGAGGAGAAGAGAGCAGTGAAGGCACTGGTAAAAAGGTTAAAAATTAAAAAAAATCTGGGAATAATGGGCCTGGAGTTGCAGTGGGATGTGGTTCATGGACTCCACTCATCTCTAGGCAAACATGGTCAGAGTGATCCACTGTGGAACGAGGAGAGCAGGAAATGAATACAGTTTGTTTGCAGGATGAATTAAAATACCATTCAGAGTTCAGGCTCTACCTGAAAGAAGTTAAGGGATATTTGACCGTCTCCATCCGTGTCCATGTTTGTAAATGTTTCTGTTGAGACAAAAGCGTAGGAAACCCATTTGCATCTTACATTTTCTGTTAAAAACAGACCAAAACCAGTGCAGATTTTCCTTCTGGGTAATTTTCTTTCAAAAGAGAGTCGGGATACAAGCAATATCGGGTTTTTCTTTAGGTCACAAAAGGGGGTAAAATCAAAGTATCTTACTGAACATCGTCTCCAGCCGGACCAAACAGGTGACAAAGTTGTCGAAGTCGATGGCCATGTCTTCCTCCGTGTACCGCAGGATGATCAGCTGGAACAGATGGTTGTTCAGCTTGAAGCCTGCAGCGGCGAGGATGAAACAGCACAATCAAGGGTTAAAATGTGTCTCAATTGATTGTTTTTCTTCTTTATTCATGTTAAACAGAAGGGCACCTGCAGATTCAAGGGCCATCCGCATCTCATAGGAGCTCATGGTTCCCGATTTGTCCAAATCAAACTCTCTGAATATAGTCTGATGAGGTAGAAGTAACAGAGAGACAGAGGAAGAAAAGACAAGTTAGACATAAAACCATTCAGTTTTATTAAAATGGGTTGTCAAGATACACAATACTTTGAAAAGAAAAATGGGAATGTTTGTGTTATAAATTGGTCATTAGTACTTCAGCAAACCCCAAATCTCAAGCACAGGGTATAAAGTATTAATATCTGTTGACGTTTATCATATTTTATCATGTTACCTTAAGTTTCATGGTATTTCATTGGGATTTTATATGACAGACCATATAAAAAATGGGGTATAAGACTCCAAATCTTATACCCCAAATCTGATTGGTTTAGCCACACAAATCAGATTGGTGAAATCTGATTGGTTTAGCCACACTAATCAGATTGGTGAAAACTGATTGGTTTAGCCACACTAATCAGATTGGTGAAATCTGATTGGTTTAGCCACACTTTCTATCTTTTTTTTTTCCATCCTGCTTCATATGTACATGTCATTTTTCTGATGATCCGTCAGATTAAAATAATAATAAATAAATTCTAGTTTGTGGTTGCTACGCGACAGGTAAATACTTTAGCATGGAATCGGATCCACAGCAATGGTCAGCTATGGCATTCCTAATCACCAAGTCTGGATTAGGGATTTAAATTCAGGTCGTTTGCAGCTCGCTGACTGAGGCTTTAGTGCTGAATCTCACCAGGTATCGTTTGATCTTTTCCCAGAGAACGTGGAACTCCGTCAGGCCCAGCTTCCCGCTCCCGTCCACCTGGGTTGCAAAGTTCAGGAACATTTGGGATTTCAAAAACATGGAATGTAAATTACAGATCCAGGCAGCTCAGTCACAATTTCATCTCATTTTCAAGGATACGTCCATGAGGTTTATCATACTGCGACAAGCTTCTTTAGAGAAGCCGTCCGTCTTCAGGTCCTTATCTGGCAGTAGAAGAAAAGCAGGGAAATTAGTATTTATTGGTGAACAAATCATATACTGGTATTAGAGAAATGACAACACAGACTTCAATAAAACAAAATAGTTGAATAGTTTTCTCAAATGACTAACGTTTGCTCATGATCCTGTTCAGTATAGTCTGAAGCTCAGTCAGGCTGATCTCCATGTCCTGTTGGGCCAAACAAAGTTCAACTGAATTAATTACACCTTTGCCAGTTCAACACAGTCACTGTGAGTTTTATGGGGCGCCTACATTGCCTGCCAGCTGCCTGAAGAGACTCTTGAAGCCTGCGTCAATCTGGCTCTCATCAAGTTTAGTCTGAAACACAACAAACGCCTTAATGACACTTTCCTCATAGAAATTTAGTTTGTAGATTAAGTGCACCAATCGCCTCCTCTCACCTCTGGTGGAAGATTTGCAACGACTTTGTCATCAAGCTCCCTGACAGCCAGAAGAGAAAATAGGTTATGTCCTTTTGACAAGACATTATTCAGTAGACGGCAACCCTTGACTAACATTTCGTTCTGCATGATCTCAACCATGAAAATAGAAACATAACAGCTGTCACAACGTTAGCAGCATTTCGTCAGAACCTTTAGCGTCACTCACTCGGAGCCGGCAGGTTTTTCGGAGAAGACTCTCAGGACAAAGTCGCCGTCTTTGTTGGGCTCAAAGGTGGAGGGGACGATGACGTACTCCCCGACGGGCAGCTTCAGGCGTGAGCTGACCTCCCTCAGGTTGATGAACTGCTCCGAGCGAGCGCTGGAGGCGTGCGTGAGGAAGAAGTCTCGCTTCAGGTGGACCCCCGAGCTCCCCACGAACTAAGGGAGACGGACAGAAGCGGCAACGCGTTTTCTTAGGGCCGTCGTTTGAAAAATGCACGCAGAGACTGCGGAGAAGTTTCATCCTGATGCTTCGCTTCTAGGCTGAAACCTGCCCTCACAACTAAGAGTTATTGGAGGAAAATAAATATGTAGACTGGTACCTCTCTTGGAACCTGTAAAAAGAGACACAAGACAAAATAAGAGATTATTTAAAAAGAAGGAAAATAAAATGAAACCGATATCTGCACAGAGCGCTGCTGACCTCATACAGAGCAAACCCGATGGTCTCCATGTCTTTGCCCTCTCGTCTTTTCTTCCTGCGGTCCTTTTGCATGAGAGCCACCAAAAAGCTGCAGTCCGATTGGCCGGGGGCGTCGGGGTGCTGCAGGATGATCTTAAACTGAGGATTCAGCCAAAATGTCGCTGTAGGCGAGAGGGCAAAAGGTCAGCCTGATCACCTTCCACGAGAACTACAGGTCGATACTGAACGAGGATTTATTTATGCATGAAATACTAAATGAGAATTCAGATGTTTATTTCTAAAATCAGGAGAAAAATATAGTAAGAACAAAAAAAAACAAAAAACGTACGAATGGAATTCCCAAAAATATTTAGGAAGAAGAGCACTGTGTCATTGATTATTGCTTAAATAAGAGTCACTTGTCCACATTCCTTCCAGACAAGAGTCCAAATCTTCCCCACATCCCTCTACAACAGCTTCTTTTCAACAAAATAACAAAGTTTATACAAATAAAAGAAGCATTTAGCGTTTTCCATTTAGCAAGTTTAACACCATGAGACTCTTGACGTGGGACTTGGGATTTTTTTTGGATGAACGTTTTGTTTCCTGAAATGTGGCAACAAAATCAAGTTACAATCTCTGGCCCCGGTTCCATCTCTTCCTGCCGTCTCCTCGTCGTCGG
The DNA here is from genome assembly GCF_000485575.1 of Poecilia formosa. Taxonomy (NCBI): domain Eukaryota; kingdom Metazoa; phylum Chordata; class Actinopteri; order Cyprinodontiformes; family Poeciliidae; genus Poecilia; species Poecilia formosa. Next base: position 295,540 of record NW_006800088.1, read on the forward strand.
TCAGTACCTGGGTAGTTCCTGCAACCTCCAGCGGTGCTGCCTCTCCTCCACTCGCCGCCGAAGAGCGACGTGTTCCACTTCTTCATCTGGCAGTGCTGCAGGGCGTCCGCCGTCAGGTTGCAGATCTCCAGACGGGTGAACTCCCGCAGGAAGTCACTGTAGGACATCCTGGAAGACGGAAATAAGTCTGGCTCAAATGACCTTGTCTAAAGGTGGGGGTACAGGTGTAAACGTTGAAATAATTTACTAGGCTGGGTCTCTATTCTGTTAGACTCACCAGAACTCCCCGTCTTCACTGCGTTTCTGAAGCTGACTTCTGGTGGAGCCATCCACGGAGTCCCATTCTCTGGAGCTGAAGAATTTATAAAGAACGGAAAATAAACAAATAAATGGCACAGGATAGACTTCTACTTAAGGTCCATCTCAGATATTTTTAAATGCAGTTTTAAATTTAGTTCCCAGAAGTCACTTCATACTTAGGCATTCCCCAAAGCGGGAATGCCCAAGTGGGAATGGTGTGGAATGAAGGGAGAAAATCAGCACAACACAACGATGGGAAACTGGATAATTATTGATATCGATTAATATTGATGATTACCAATATTATTTCTAACTCCTGTACTACTCAGCCAACCTTTTCGATATCTACAAGCAATAGATAACAAAATTATGGCGCAAATTTATCCCACTATACACTCCTGCAAATATTTGAATTGGTTCAGCCTCCAAATAAAAATAAAAATAAACATCAATTTACCCAACTAGAAAAGGAGCGATTTCTTCCATATTGACAGTAATTTCTCATCTACATCCCCCCACCCCCCAACCCAAAATTTGTAAATCTCAGTTGAGGGAAAAAAAGAACTTTACATCACAAAAGCACAAAACAGTGAAACCAAATCCGTGTGTGGAAGACCTTACTTGTCGCTCCAGGCCCCGGTCCACTCCACCTCCCCCCAGGGGTTCCTGATGCGGACCAGCTTGGTCAGGTTTCCTCTGTACATCACCTTCAGGCAAAGAAACCGCTTGTGTTTATTCTTAGCGTCGCCACATGTAGAGCACAGACACCTAAAAACGAACAGCTGCATTCCAGCCGCAAAACCTTCATAAACAGGAAGCGACCCGTTTGCCTCACAACCCGAAGTCTGCTGCTCTGTGCGGACCAAACGAATCAATCACTGATGCTGCTGCAGAACAAACATCTGTTGCACAGCGTGTGCACTTTGTTTCTAATCAATGACTATACGCCATTAATTAGTTTATGAGGTCAATTAAAGTCCCAATAAGCCAGACTTTACGGCATGCGGCTCAGGACTCTGCTGGAGTTTCAGAGCGGACTCCAGTTTCTACGCTCATCGATGCGAGTGCTGAGACAATAAACAGTCAATTCCAAATTCGCATTTGTTTTTTGATCCCGACTAGCCTTGTTGCAATAAATAATAAATCACATCATAAATTAAAACAAGCTCAATAATTTCCATTTGCATAATTTTTTGTTTCTCTTTTCTCTCTTTTTGATCAAAAACTGGCTGATAAAAAGTTTTCAGTCAGGTGCTCTGGTCTTAAAAACCACTTTTTTTGAAGAATAATTTTATTTACAAACTTCACACTTCATTTTATTTATTTCTATTGATTTATTTGGGATATTTAAAATGTCTTCCAGCGCTAAATGCTCATTAGAATTTAAAATCTGTTGACCTTTGGGAACATTTTCTTGCATTTCTACTATTATATTACTTGAAAATGGTCTCAAAACAACAATATTATCGTTTATCGCAATAACTTCTGGGACGATTTATCGTCCAGCGACATTTGTTAAGGTGACAGGCCCGATACCGACCCCCACGTCCTCCAGCATGACGGCTCACCTCGTGCACAGCGGTCACGGAGTAGGCGTGGCCCTTCACCAGCTTCTTGAATGTGACGGCCTCCATGTCTGACGAACTGGTGATCTGTGAAAGAGACAATGCAACACATGCATTGTGAATAGGGGTCACCGAGATATTTATCTGGAGCGGGGAAATCTCATCATGCTTGGTCGAGCTACAACCCAGCAGTGCATGTGACGTCTTGTGAGACGCGGACACGAGCTCAGATTTATTACTGTGGCAGCTAAAAAAATCAGTAACGTTTCTGGAGCTCTGGTTTCTGAACTATTCACACCTGCAATCGTCTGCTGTAATGCGACTGCAGCATTGCAACAGAGCAAAGGAACATTCTGATCATCAATGATTCACCTTTTCATCATGTATGGAGAAAGGTCCAACGTTTTTTTTATTTTTTCCCCCTTGTCAGAGCGCTGGTTCGTCATACTGAAACTAAAGTATCGGAAGGTAAATTTACCAGGCAGAATGTCCTTCGCTGCAGAGTTCAGTGCTCCCTGTCTGCAAATAAAGGTCCTGATCAAAAGCCTTTGACACACTGGATTCCTGGCAGCTTTGGTTGTGTAAGCGTCTCTGCCCTCTAGTGGCTTCAGATAAAACCTGTTTCCCACCCCAAACACAATACTATATTATAGGTTATAAGAAGATATTTAGACTATAAGGTCATAATACTGTAGGTTTTTTTATTTATTTATTTTTATAAAGAGAACTTACATTGAGGAAAAGTGAAAAATGTATCTCTTGTTTTATGTTTATATGCATATAAACACACAAGACACCATATCAAGCTCTGATTCAAATTTATTTAGCCAAAATAAAGTTTTAAAAAATTAGGGGATTTCATTTTTTTAAACTTTCCCTCGATGTGTGTCCTCTTAAAAAAAAATAAAAATAAAAAACTACAGAATTTACGACTTTCATATCTAGTCTACTGTGCCACCCTAGAGTCTGAAGAGCCTCATGAAAACTTACGGCGGGCCAGATTTGGCCCCCCATGTCTTGAGTTTGACACAAGCGTGTTAGAAGACGGTTTGAGAAAACGTTCAGAATCTGTGACAGAACTACATTATCGTCTTGAATCTGAGCACGAGTAAACGATCAGCACTGACGTCGATGGAGCAGCCGAGCAGGGATCCTCTCTCCACGGCTCGGCTGATGATGTTGAAGAGGTCTGAGGGGGCGTTCTTCAGCTCAAACATCTCCGTCACGCCTCCGGTGAAGTCCTCAAAGCCCTCTGATGTGCTGCCGCCTGACAGAGCCTCATAGCAGCCGTTCAGCCTGCGGACCAAAGCGGTTCTGGCGCATGAATTGGGTCTCCAAGGAAACGAGAGGCGGTAACAGCGGAAACACTTCACGCTGCGTTATTTATGTCAAAGCTTAAGTAACTACAGTTGCAGTGTTTCCTGTTTATATATGGTATCATCAGTCTCATGTTCACGTTGCACTAATATGGGAAACTGTGTAAACGTGGCAGCCATGTGTTTATATGAACAATACTGTATGTCAGTCGTACAACTGAGACCACAGCTGTCAACTGACGCAGCTGCAGCTCTCGGTCGTTGAACCCCTTCAGAAATCATGACCAATTTATTATGCTGGACAACCACTAGGTGTCATACTAGAGCCGCTTTAAAGCTGAGCTGTCAGTTTGCAAATACTGCTCTTTTTTTCTCCTTACAGACTTATGAACAATAAAATTGCTTAGATAAAAAAAAAATTCACAACATATTTAAATTATTTTCTTCTTTAAAAAAAAAAAAGTAGATTGCAACCTCAAAAAACAGGAAATTTTTCTAATCCTCATAGCTTAGCAATAGCTCTCAAAAGTTTGTACAAGCACAAAGCCAGTTTATTTGGTAGACATTTTCAATTGCTTGTCGATACAAATAACGACCTATTAAATCCAATTAAGAAAAGTAAATGCATTTAAATATCCAGATCCAAATCAGAAAACATTTCCCCATCAAAATATCAGCGAAACGTTTCCAACGCCTTGTTGAATCAATGCCATGAAAGCTTATCTTGAAGGTAACAGGAGACCCAACCCAGTACTAACAATCTGGACCAGATAAGGCCAGTAAGTGTATAAAAAAACAAAAAGGGATTTGCAACAATGATTGTGATTTTTTCAGCCGTGTTCTTACTTGGCGTAGGCCTTTTCCAGCAGAGCGCTCCAGAATTCAGTCCCCTCTGCGGAGTGGACAAACAGCAACTTCCCATCTTTCACCGGGAGACGGTCATCAATCACCACTTCCACCCACTCTCCAAACTGCCAGAACTGCATTACAAGAGAAGAAGCAGAGAGCGCTAGAAAACACAATGAAGGATTTCACGTTCTTTAACAAAGGAGTCTGGACTGTTTGTCCAGAATCTCATCTGAACATCTGCACAGCTTCAGAACGTTGCAGGTTTTTGCTCAATACTTCTTCTGGATCTGTAGAAAACTTACGTAGGAGTGAGCACTACACAGAGTCAGTCTACTAAGCCAAATCAACAACGTAAATGTTTCGCGTTTTTGTGCGAATAAAGGTTTTAAAAAAACGAACAAAAAATAATTACTTTTTTTGATACAAAGCATTAATAATACAAGAACAGAAAAAAAGTATTCTGGTTTAACTCAAGTTAAAGAAAACAACATTGCTCACCCTTTTGACAAATGAGGTGAATAATGTTTACAAGTAACTCTGTTAGATCTTTTCACAGAATGTGTGTAACGGCAATTATTTTCCAAATCAAACAGGTTTCTCTGCTGCATGTAAAGAACCACAGAGGAGGGCGGAGTTAATTTCTCCGAAATAGTTTGCCTAGAGCCTGACATGTTTAGGTGATTGATTCTGCTTTCCAAGAAAACACACAGGTACTTGTTTTGTTTTAATCTATTTTTAATTAAAGCATTACAGGTAGATGCAAATAGGTTCACGTCTAGGAAATTAGATCTGATTCAATGATTGGTGTCCAGCAGGGGGCAGTATGAAGCAGATCCAAACCATTCTACTCTACTGTATTTGTTGTTGTGACATGGAAAAATTAAAATCATCCTCAAAAAGAGTAATGGTCGAGGTTAAATGATTTATTTCAGATTTATTGCAGAAGCATAGAAGCATAAAAGCGATGTCTGGAATTTCACCAATTCATTTCAACGTTTTCTTCAGTGGCTGGGCAGATTAGCATATGGGTGCAAATCAGAGCTGAAGCCTGCAAGACTGTCTCAGCGTAGTGTAAATCAGCACAGACTCGATAAGGAGCTACAGAATCCAACTCACCAAAAAAAGAAAAAAAGAAAATACTGTCCAAGTCAGATTAGCATCCTGCTGGTCATTATACACCAACATGTATCCAAATGAAAGTAAGTTAACACAAAACTACAAAGAAAAAAGCCCCAACAAACATGAGAAGTGAGAATTTTTTCTAGTAAAAAGCTAAAAACAAAACAGCTTGACATAGGAATTAAAAAAAAAAAAAAGTTTCTCCTGTAAATTCGGTGGCTTGGGAGTTTTTTTTTCCTGACAAGATTTTCCTTTTAACATTCCAAACAAGCTTGAAGTGCTAAATCTACACCTCTACAAACTCCCAGGGGTCAGCAGCACATACATCCTCCTTTGTAGTAGCTAGCTGCAGTAAAAGGTTAGGCTGCTGTCAGACTTGTTCCTTTCTTGCCATATATGACCAAGCATTGAAAAACATCTTACATGGACATAAAAAGAAAGGGGGCTTTGTTCTGTCGCATTAGTCAGCTTTGCACGTCATTTTTGATGTGCCACTGTCATAATACGAGGAATGGTGCAAAAATAAAATGTTCAGCAACAACTGGAGAGAGCAAGCCACTTCTGCTGTCAGAACATATTCACCTTTTATTTATTTATTTTTTTCCAAATTAAAAAAAAAAAAAAAAAAAAATCAAGGGACAATTTGGGTATGGAAGTTCAATGCAATGAGTTTCCCAACTGGAACAAAAAACCATTTCCTGAATTCATAAGAAAGCAAAGAAGCCAAAGTCACTTCGAGCATTCGTCATGCAGAGGTGTGTCATTTATCAGTGCAGACATCTACACACCTCACAATAAGGAAAAAGTAAAGTCAGCACTGTGTTGACAGCTGAACAGCAAACGTTTGACATCTGTGGACTAAATTTAGCATTTCAAAGTTGCAACACTTCTACTGTGGAAGTTTTTATTGTGTCAGAAAAAGGCAGCAGGCCGTTTTGATCTATGATTGAACTGTATATGCTAGCGTGCTAAATGTATCTATAAATTCAGACTCGTGCTAAAAAGTCTCACAAGGACCAAATGAAAAGCCACGTACAGAAACCGTAAGGCGGTAATTGAATACAATGGGAGAATTTCCAGCAGAAAAAAAAAACTCCATTTGTGGTTTAGGCCAATGGAAGAGACAAAGAAAAAAGGAAGAAGGTTGGAGAACTGTCGTTTTAGCTTAACCACAGAGCTAATGAGTGTACACTAGCATCACATTGCATCCAGGAGCATTTAGCCCACTTTTGTTGGTCAGCATCTGCTTTCAATGTGCAGCAGAAACTTTCCAAAACCTGCCTGCAAAGCCGAGCCCACTTCTGGGAGAAGCCGTGCCACAATACGGCCCACCGGAGACTCGCCCAGTTTCAGAATTGAACAGCTAAGTGTGAACACCACCCTTAGACGCTGTGAGAAAAAAAAAAAAACAATAACAAATGAACTCTGACCAGATCGGTGTCGTAACTTGCAGGAACTTTAGTGTCTGAGCCTGAGAAAAACCTCAAAACTATTCAACAATAGGCGTTCCCAGGCACACAAAAAAAAAGAAAAAGAAAAAGCATTGCTACAAATGTCTTAACGGATTCTGCTCCAGTTTATGTTTGTTTCTGACCAAGACTCCCCTTCTTTCTGATTTTTTTCTTTTCCTCTTTCTGCCTTCACACTGAAAAAGAACAGATTACAACTCCCCGCAGCTTGGACTCGTAACGTTTTGGGATGACTCATTCAGTTCAGGGTAATTTATCCACAGGCTTAAGGGATCCAAACGTACACAACAAGGGAAATCCAAGACAGATCTAAAAGCGCGCAAATGCAGAAGGAAGCAAAGACCAGCTAACAAATACAGCATAAGTCTAAAGAAAGGATTATGGAAGTGGAGCAGGTTTTACAAAACATGAAGCTTTTCTCTTTTTTTGCATTCGTATGGTGTTCAGCTTTCCCGTGTTTAGATTTAGCACAACATGCATTTGCAGGACATTTTGAGCAAGCTGGAGCATTATTCCCTCTCACTTTAGTAAAGCAGCAATGAATACAGGAGCACATGTTTCTGCAGTGCACCACTGTCTGGTCCCAGAGGTGTAAAATAGCAGCTGTGAGCCACTTTGTGATGATTTTTATTGATGTTTCTGCCGCATGTGACAACCGCACAGCAGGGAAAAAAGAAATTCACCTTTTTCTGACCATTCAAAACTACATTTTGAAGTGTTAAGGACTACAGTCCGCCTTGTTTTATACGTTTGTCTGCACCGTGGGCCTCACGTAGGGAATGTGCAGAGACAGCTGGGTTGTTTGTCTACTCGTTTCTGCTCCGACGGTTTTCATGACTGAACGGGCTGATGGAAGGGATCCCTGACGGATCTCTGTTTTATTTGTGCGTTTGACATAATCTCTGTGACTGCGCGCGCGCTATGAGCGACCGATGAGCGAGTGTGCCGTCCCTCCATCGGGACAGCTCTGTTCCCCTCAGCTGGCAAAACGCCCGCTGGATCAAACGTCAAATTATCTTGAAAGGGCTCAGTGACCCAGCGAGCCGAGATGGTGGAGTGATTACAAGAGCTACAACCAGATTTTCTCCGCCTCAATTTTTTTTTGTGAAGAGTAAGACTTTAAGAGAAAGAGGCAGAAGACAGTCTCATGGAGGCATGTTTTAGTAGATTCTTCAAAGTGTAAAATAAATCTCTTTTAGTACTTCAGGGACAAATGGCCAGAGAAACAAATTCAGATATAAAGACGTCAGTTTGAAAACGGATCAAAAATAACGACTGAAGCAGCCTTGTTGCCAAGTTTGGACCGTCCCAGGTACATCTTGTTTTTTTATTATTCTGGTTTATAATCATTCTTAAAGAGAAATAACTTCAAAATCAGCAGCTACAACTTCTTACTTAAAGTCAAAACTCAAATATTTTAGGGGGGAAAAAATACATTGACCATAATGTAGCTGCTAAAGTGTGCACACCCTCATTTAGCTGGGGATCCGGTTTAATTCAGAATTAACCTTCACACTCAGTGTAATGTTAAGAAGGCCTCAACAGACGCCTTATGCCATTTGATTAACCCCACATAAAGTAATGTTTGTTTCAGCAGACTCTTCCTGACATTTACTTAATGTTGTAGTAAAACATCAGCCACAGAGACGCCTTCCAAATCAGAGGGGTCGTATGGGAAAGGGTATTAGGCAGGAGAAGAGTAGAACATGTATTTTACAGGCAGTACCAGTGCCATGAAACATTAAGACAGTCATAATCAAGAAGAGATCATCTGGTGATAATCTTCTCTGTATGTTGTGGCTGTGGACTAAGCTGGCAAGATGGAAACCTTTTATTAAAAAAAAAAAAACAACAATTGCTACACCAAGTTAAATGTTGCAAAAAGACATTTGAAGTCTCCCAAAAGAGCAAGATCAACTTTTTGGTCATAATTTTAAAAGGTATTTTTGTCAGCCGAACATTGGCGTAATGTACAGAAGCATACAGTTAGTTACGTTGAGAAACCTCTTTCTAAAAACGCGGTTTGTGTCAGTTTTTCATTTCAGAACAGGCCAAGCAATCACACTGCATCTGCTTTGCTTCCAGTTAAGCGTCTTAAAATCACTTCAGATTTGATGCAAAATCATCACAAAGTGCAAACCCACAGTTTAAGTCTGGTCAGCCTTTATTTATCCGGGCGTTTGTGAACTGTAGTTTTCATTTGTGACTTTGACTCTTAAACACAAAACTGACAAAAGTGTTATTGTTTTTTAAAGAGTCAAATTTGCAGTACTTCTAAGCACTTTTGAACACAAAAAAGAAGAAAAGCAACCTCTGTGACTAAGACCAGATATTTATGTCTTGCTTGGTCAACTGTGTTACCTAATGACGCTTCTCCATTTGCAAAACAACTCCTTTAATACAGGCTGTGTGTTACAATCATTAGTTATAAAACATGCAAATGATTAAAAAAAAAACCCACAGGCTCATTCAAATAATCTGTCAGACAAGGAAGGGAACCAGTCATATCTTGCATATGGAGACAGAGTAAACCTCAGCTGTCATAAAACTCCATGTTGGACTGACTGTGTGTACGCTTCCTGTCAGCTTTCTGAAGACAAGACCTTTTAAACCAAGCCCAGATCTGTGTCAGTGCTACAGATGCCTGCTTGTTGCAGTTTACATGGATTTGTTGTTGCACACAATAAAGCAAAGTTCAACTGATAAGCAGCAGCCACCTCCCAACGGCTGCATCCATGCATAATCACAGAACAGATTCTTGAATTATGTTGCAAAGAATCTGCTTAATGACCCGGGTCATTAAACATGGCCTGGTCATTTTGCAAAGCAGCATGACCAGGTCAGAGAGAAAGAGAGAGAGAGAGAGAGAGAGAGAGAGAGAGAGAGAGAGAGAAGGGTCAGCTTGAAAGATCCGGTAGGAGTTCAAATGAACAGTTTCTATTATTTATGGAACAGCAATTTAAATACAGGTGATATTTATCACTGTCTGACTGTCTGGGTGTGGAAGAGAGAGGCTGCTTATCTTCAGTGATTTTGGAAAGTAAAAATAGAAGGCAGAGACATAAAAGCTGCGTTTTAAACTCTTCGATCTGTCTTGACAAAACGAGCAAAAAAAAAAAAGTTGGTCGACAGGTTCAGATCACACTCGGAGAACAATTCGGAAATGTGCTTTTATGGTTTCTCTTTCACAGATTAAACCACATCTTATGTTTACACATCCTACAAAAAAAATAAATAAATAAATAAAAACCCTGCATTCTTGTTACAATTGTTCGCTACACTAACTTGTTTATGTTTCAGTAAGGCCTTACTGAAACACCCTTTCATACTTACATTTTCCACAGATCTCAGACAGGTGTTGGTGATTTTAATCAAACACCTAATGTTTGCATTAATAACTAATCTCCCACTCCAAATGGACCAGCTTCCCTTCGCAGGAGTGACCCGTGGGCGGCCGGATCCGCAGTGGGGCACAGCGCCACCGATCCTCCAGGGAGCGATTGTTCCGACTGAACGCCTGGGTAGCGACAGAAGAAGAAAAACTCGTCGTTTTATTCTTCTGCTCAACGTTCCCTGCGATTCGGGTCGGTTCGTTAAGCGTCCCGGCAGATCCTGCTCCTCTCTCAGATCTTTCAACATTCAAAATTTATGAAACTTCTCATGAGACCGTTAAACGTAGTCATAACAACAGACGTGAGGTTTCAGCCTATAAGGTTTAGTATGCCGTTAGATTTTCCCACCAAAGAATAAATTCAGAGAAATCACTAAAACTGCAAAAACATCCATTAAAATGTATTTTTCATCCACACACTGTAATGCCTAGAAACAACAGGAGTGTCCTCAGTGGTTTAATTAATCAAAGCTGCTAAAAGACTCGATCAGAGTTGCGTCTTCTTCTGAGCATGTAGAGATTAACGGAAAGATTTGCCCGCCGTGTTCAATCAATAAAAAGAGAATCTGAGGTAACTGAAGATGCTCTAAAGGAGTCTTCACACGAGGATTAACACTTTCCCGCGTTCTCCGTGACTGAACGAAGAAAATATATTTTAACATTAAAGCTAAAATGTAGCTGTTGCTCAATAGTTTTCTTCCCCTGCAGCCGTCACCTCTGTGCTGGAACGGTTCTGTTGAATTCCTCTCATTCATTCATGTGGGACTTTTCTGAACAGTCACCGATTCCAATCTTGCTGCGGAGGAGGAAACACCATCACTACTTCAATGATCTTGGCGACACGGAAGCAGAGCAACACGCACCTCTAGCCGCGACTCTCACTATTCATGCTGCAGCTGGTGTGAAAATGTACAATAAACCTTGAAAAGCTGCATACAGGCCTAGCTGTAATACACGGAGCACACAAGACACCATTACCCTGCCACCACTAAGATAGATCTCTAGAAACTCCCAAAAGAGTTTATGGAGATCCCAGACATGCTAAAAATAAGTCTAGGAACTGTCATGCTAGCTTAAGCTAATGGGGAGCAGACTGTGTTCCCAGGATGACCTCTCCCCAGACCAGCCAGTCTGCTGGCTTATTAATACTGTGAGTGAAAAAAAAAAAATAAAAATCAGTCTTTACAGCAATAGAATCTTCTCGTACTAAATTACTTGCAGTTTCAGTTCTTTTAATGTTTTTAAGACTCATTGGGACTGTAAATATGGGTAAGTGTAGGCAAAAATCCAACTTCATAGACATTTTCTGAAATAAAAAAAAAGTCTGTCCAATTAAAATGGATTTTAACAAAAATGTTTGAGACAGTTCTGTGCTACTTTGCTTGTTGAATCAAAGAGAAACGGTACATCAGCGTGGCTCTGAACTGTTGAAGCTGAACACACCCACAGAGTCAAACAATATCTAATGCACACCAATGTAAAACATTCTGGAAACTCAAAACCCCTGAGATAAAAAAAAAAAAAAAAAAAAATCAATGCCGTCCGGTCCGACAACTCAAACGACTCGGTTCCTTCACCAACTTCCTCTTTGCGTGCTGTGAGCTTACATCGTTCCTTTGAGTAGATTACAGTTTCACTCAAAGTTATTTAACTCACAGTGTCACACTATTGATTGTTGCCACTTATTTAGTACAGAGAAACATTTTTTAAAAAGTGACATCGCTTACTAAAGCTTTTGGGTGTTCTCGATGACAAGAAAAGTTCAGCTTTCATGTAAATACACTTTAAAAGGATTGTTAGCGTTGCTAATAAGTGTGACACTGATTATTTAGATAAATACAAAAATTTCCTTATTTGGGATGTTCCCCTCTTTTAGTAAATGGATGCAAGTTAAAGGTTTGATTTTATTGATGATATGTAGAGTGACATTCTGCTACTGCAACAGATGAATTNCCCCCATGTCTTGAGTTTGACACAAGCGTGTTAGAAGACGGTTTGAGAAAACGTTCAGAATCTGTGACAGAACTACATTATCGTCTTGAATCTGAGCACGAGTAAACGATCAGCACTGACGTCGATGGAGCAGCCGAGCAGGGATCCTCTCTCCACGGCTCGGCTGATGATGTTGAAGAGGTCTGAGGGGGCGTTCTTCAGCTCAAACATCTCCGTCACGCCTCCGGTGAAGTCCTCAAAGCCCTCTGATGTGCTGCCGCCTGACAGAGCCTCATAGCAGCCGTTCAGCCTGCGGACCAAAGCAGTTCTGGCGCATGAATTGGGTCTCCAAGGAAACGAGAGGCGGTAACAGCGGAAACACTTCACGCTGCGTTATTTATGTCAAAGCTTAAGTAAACTACAGTTGCAGTGTTTCCTGTTTATATATGGTATCATCAGTCTCATGTTCACGTTGCACTAATATGGGAAACTGTGTAAACGTGGCAGCCATGTGTTTATATGAACAATACTGTATGTCAGTCGTACAACTGAGACCACAGCTGTCAACTGACGCAGCTGCAGCTCTCGGTCGTTGAACCCCTTCAGAAATCATGACCAATTTATTATGCTGGACAACCACTAGGTGTCATACTAGAGCCGCTTTAAAGCTGAGCTGTCAGTTTGCAAATACTGCTCTTTTTTTCTCCTTACAGACTTATGAACAATAAAATTGCTTAGATAAAAAAAAAATTCACAACATATTTAAATTATTTTCTTCTTTAAAAAAAAAAAAGTAGATTGCAACCTCAAAAAACAGGGAATTTTTCTAATCCTCATAGCTTAGCAATAGCTCTCAAAAGTTTGTACAAGCACAAAGCCAGTTTATTTGGTAGACATTTTCAATTGCTTGTCGATACAAATAACGACCTATTAAATCCAATTAAGAAAAGTAAATGCATTTAAATATCCAGATCCAAATCAGAAAACATTTCCCCATCAAAATATCAGCGAAATGTTTCCAACGCCTTGTTGAATCAATGCCATGAAAGCTTATCTTGAAGGTAACAAGAGACCCAACCCAGTACTAACAATCTGGACCAGATAAGGCCAGTAAGTGTATAAAAAAACAAAAAGGGATTTGCAACAATGATTGTGATTTTTTCAGCCGTGTTCTTACTTGGCGTAGGCCTTTTCCAGCAGAGCGCTCCAGAATTCAGTCCCCTCTGCGGAGTGGACAAACAGCAACTTCCCATCTTTCACCGGGAGACGGTCATCAATCACCACCTCCACCCACTCTCCAAACTGCCAGAACTGCATTACAAGAGAAGAAGCAGAGAGCGCTAGAAAACACAATGAAGGATTTCACGTTCTTTAACAAAGGAGTCTGGACTGTTTGTCCAGAATCTCATCTGAACATCTGCACAGCTTCAGAACGTTGCAGGTTTTTGCTCAATACTTCTTCTGGATCTGTAGAAAACTTACGTAGGAGTGAGCACTACACAGAGTCAGTCTACTAAGCCAAATCAACAACGTAAATGTTTCGCGTTTTTGTGCGAATAAAGGTTTTAAAAAAACGAACAAAAAATAATTACTTTTTTTGATACAAAGCATTAATAATACAAGAACAGAAAAAAAGTATTCTGGTTTAACTCAAGTTAAAGAAAACAACATTGCTCACCCTTTTGACAAATGAGGTGACTAATGTTTACAAGTAACTCTGTTAGATCTTTTCACAGAATGTGTGTAACGGCAATTATTTTCCAAATCAAACAGGTTTCTCTGCTGCATGTAAAGAACCACAGAGGAGGGCGGAGTTAATTTCTCCAAAATAGTTTGCCCAGAGCCTGACATGTTTAGGTGATTGATTCTGCTTTCCAAGAAAACACACAGGTACTTGTTTTGTTTTAATCTATTTTTAATTAAAGCATTACAGGTAGATGCAAATAGGTTCACTTCTAGGAAATTAGATCTGATTCAATGATTGGTGTCCAGCAGGGGGCAGTATGAAGCAGATCCAAACCATTCTACTCTACTGTATTTGTTGTTGTGACATGGAAAAATTAAAATCATCCTCAAAAAGAGTAATGGTCAAGGCTAAATGATTTATTTCAGATTTATTGCAGAAGCATAGAAGCATAAAAGCGATGTCTGGAATTTCACCAATTCATTTCAACGTTTTCTTCAGTGGCTGGGCAGATTAGCATATGGGTGCAAATCAGAGCTGAAGCCTGCAAGACTGTCTCAGCGTAGTGTAAATCAGCACAGACTCGATAAGGAGCTACAGAATCCAACTCACCAAAAAAAGAAAAAAAGAAAATACTGTCCAAGTCAGATTAGCATCCTGCTGGTCATTATACACCAACATGTATCCAAATGAAAGTAAGTTAACACAAAACTACAAAGAAAAAAGCCCCAACAAACATGAGAAGTGAGAATTTTTTCTAGTAAAAAGCTAAAAACAAAACAGCTTGACATAGGAATTAAAAAAAAAAAAAAGTTTCTCCTGTAAATTCGGTGGCTTGGGAGTTTTTTTTTCCTGACAAGATTTTCCTTTTAACATTCCAAACAAGCTTGAAGTGCTAAATCTACACCTCTACAAACTCCCAGGGGTCAGCAGCACATACATCCTCCTTTGTAGTAGCTAGCTGCAGTAAAAGGTTAGGCTGCTGTCAGACTTGTTCCTTTCTTGCCATATATGACCAAGCATTGAAAAACATCTTACATGGACATAAAAAGAAAGGGGGCTTTGTTCTGTCGCATTAGTCAGCTTTGCACGTCATTTTTGATGTGCCACTGTCATAATACGAGGAATGGTGCAAAAATAAAATGTTCAGCAACAACTGGAGAGAGCAAGCCACTTCTGCTGTCAGAACATATTCACCTTTTATTTATTTATTTTTTTCCAAATTAAAAAAAAAAAAAAAAAAAAATCAAGGGACAATTTGGGTATGGAAGTTCAATGCAATGAGTTTCCCAACTGGAACAAAAAACCATTTCCTGAATTCATAAGAAAGCAAAGAAGCCAAAGTCACTTCGAGCATTCGTCATGCAGAGGTGTGTCATTTATCAGTGCAGACATCTACACACCTCACAATAAGGAAAAAGTAAAGTCAGCACTGTGTTGACAGCTGAACAGCAAACGTTTGACATCTGTGGACTAAATTTAGCATTTCAAAGTTGCAACACTTCTACTGTGGAAGTTTTTATTGTGTCAGAAAAAGGCAGCAGGCCGTTTTGATCTATGATTGAACTGTATATGCTAGCGTGCTAAATGTATCTATAAATTCAGACTCGTGCTAAAAAGTCTCACAAGGACCAAATGAAAAGCCACGTACAGAAACCGTAAGGCGGTAATTGAATACAATGGGAGAATTTCCAGCAGAAAAAAAAAACTCCATTTGTGGTTTAGGCCAATGGAAGAGACAAAGAAAAAAGGAAGAAGGTTGGAGAACTGTCGTTTTAGCTTAACCACAGAGCTAATGAGTGTACACTAGCATCACATTGCATCCAGGAGCATTTAGCCCACTTTTGTTGGTCAGCATCTGCTTTCAATGTGCAGCAGAAACTTTCCAAAACCTGCCTGCAAAGCCGAGCCCACTTCTGGGAGAAGCCGTGCCACAATACGGCCCACCGGAGACTCGCCCAGTTTCAGAATTGAACAGCTAAGTGTGAACACCACCCTTAGACGCTGTGAGAAAAAAAAAAAAACAATAACAAATGAACTCTGACCAGATCGGTGTCGTAACTTGCAGGAACTTTAGTGTCTGAGCCTGAGAAAAACCTCAAAACTATTCAACAATAGGCGTTCCCAGGCACACAAAAAAAAAGAAAAAGAAAAAGCATTGCTACAAATGTCTTAACGGATTCTGCTCCAGTTTATGTTTGTTTCTGACCAAGACTCCCCTTCTTTCTGATTTTTTTCTTTTCCTCTTTCTGCCTTCACACTGAAAAAGAACAGATTACAACTCCCCGCAGCTTGGACTCGTAACGTTTTGGGATGACTCATTCAGTTCAGGGTAATTTATCCACAGGCTTAACGGATCCAAACGTACACAACAAGGGAAATCCAAGACAGATCTAAAAGCGCACAAATGTAGAAGAAAGCAAAGACCAGCTAACAAATACAGCATAAGTCTAAAGAAAGTATTATGGAAGTGGAGCAGGTTTTACAAAACATGAAGCTTTTCTCTTTTTTTGCATTCGTATGGTGTTCAGCTTTCCCGTGTTTAGATTTAGCACAACATGCATTTGCAGGACATTTTGAGCAAGCTGGAGCATTATTCCCTCTCACTTTAGTAAAGCAGCAATGAATACAGGAGCACATGTTTCTGCAGTGCACCACTGTCTGGTCCCAGAGGTGTAAAATAGCAGCTGTGAGCCACTTTGTGATGATTTTTATTGATGTTTCTGCCGCATGTGACAACCGCACAGCAGGGAAAAAAGAAATTCACCTTTTTCTGACCATTCAAAACTACATTTTGAAGTGTTAAGGACTACAGTCCGCCTTGTTTTATACGTTTGTCTGCACCGTGGGCCTCACGTAGGGAATGTGCAGAGACAGCTGGGTTGTTTGTCTACTCGTTTCTGCTCCGACGGTTTTCATGACTGAACGGGCTGATGGAAGGGATCCCTGACGGATCTCTGTTTTATTTGTGCGTTTGACATAATCTCTGTGACTGCGCGCGCGCTATGAGCGACCGATGAGCGAGTGTGCCGTCCCTCCATCGGGACAGCTCTGTTCCCCTCAGCTGGCAAAACGCCCGCTGGATCAAACGTCAAATTATCTTGAAAGGGCTCAGTGACCCAGCGAGCCGAGATGGTGGAGTGATTACAAGAGCTACAACCAGATTTTCTCCGCCTCAATTTTTTTTTGTGAAGAGTAAGACTTTAAGAGAAAGAGGCAGAAGACAGTCTTATGGAGGCATGTTTTTGTAGATTCTTCAAACTGTAAAATAAATCTCTTTTAGTACTTCAGGGACAAATGGCCAGAGAAACAAATTCAGATATAAAGACGTCAGTTTGAAAACGGATCAAAAATAACGACTGAAGCAGCCTTGTTGCCAAGTTTGGACCGTCCCAGGTACATCTTGTTTTTTTATTATTCTGGTTTATAATCATTCTTAAAGAGAAATAACTTCAAAATCAGCAGCTACAACTTCTTACTTAAAGTCAAAACTCAAATATTTTAGGGGGGAAAAAATACATTGACCATAATGTAGCTGCTAAAGTGTGCACACCCTCATTTAGCTGGGGATCCGGTTTAATTCAGAATTAACCTTCACACTCAGTGTAATGTTAAGAAGGCCTCAACAGACGCCTTATGCCATTTGATTAACCCCACATAAAGTAATGTTTGTTTCAGCAGACTCTTCCTGACATTTACTTAATGTTGTAGTAAAACATCAGCCACAGAGACGCCTTCCAAATCAGAGGGGTCGTATGGGAAAGGGTATTAGGCAGGAGAAGAGTAGAACATGTATTTTACAGGCAGTACCAGTGCCATGAAACATTAAGACAGTCATAATCAAGAAGAGATCATCTGGTGATAATCTTCTCTGTATGTTGTGGCTGTGGACTAAGCTGGCAAGATGGAAACCTTTTATTAAAAAAAAAAAAACAACAATTGCTACACCAAGTTAAATGTTGCAAAAAGACATTTGAAGTCTCCCAAAAGAGCAAGATCAACTTTTTGGTCATAATTTTAAAAGGTATTTTTGTCAGCCGAACATTGGCGTAATGTACAGAAGCATACAGTTAGTTACGTTGAGAAACCTCTTTCTAAAAACGCGGTTTGTGTCAGTTTTTCATTTCAGAACAGGCCAAGCAATCACACTGCATCTGCTTTGCTTCCAGTTAAGCGTCTTAAAATCACTTCAGATTTGATGCAAAATCATCACAAAGTGCAAACCCACAGTTTAAGTCTGGTCAGCCTTTATTTATCCGGGCGTTTGTGAACTGTAGTTTTCATTTGTGACTTTGACTCTTAAACACAAAACTGACAAAAGTGTTATTGTTTTTTAAAGAGTCAAATTTGCAGTACTTCTAAGCACTTTTGAACACAAAAAAGAAGAAAAGCAACCTCTGTGACTAAGACCAGATATTTATGTCTTGCTTGGTCAACTGTGTTACCTAATGACGCTTCTCCATTTGCAAAACAACTCCTTTAATACAGGCTGTGTGTTACAATCATTAGTTATAAAACATGCAAATGATTAAAAAAAAAACCCACAGGCTCATTCAAATAATCTGTCAGACAAGGAAGGGAACCAGTCATATCTTGCATATGGAGACAGAGTAAACCTCAGCTGTCATAAAACTCCATGTTGGACTGACTGTGTGTACGCTTCCTGTCAGCTTTCTGAAGACAAGACCTTTTAAACCAAGCCCAGATCTGTGTCAGTGCTACAGATGCCTGCTTGTTGCAGTTTACATGGATTTGTTGTTGCACACAATAAAGCAAAGTTCAACTGATAAGCAGCAGCCACCTCCCAACGGCTGCATCCATGCATAATCACAGAACAGATTCTTGAATTATGTTGCAAAGAATCTGCTTAATGACCCGGGTCATTAAACATGGCCTGGTCATTTTGCAAAGCAGCATGACCAGGTCAGAGAGAAAGAGAGAGAGAGAGAGAGAGAGAGAGAGAGAGAGAGAGAGAGAAGGGTCAGCTTGAAAGATCCGGTAGGAGTTCAAATGAACAGTTTCTATTATTTATGGAACAGCAATTTAAATACAGGTGATATTTATCACTGTCTGACTGTCTGGGTGTGGAAGAGAGAGGCTGCTTATCTTCAGTGATTTTGGAAAGTAAAAATAGAAGGCAGAGACATAAAAGCTGCGTTTTAAACTCTTCGATCTGTCTTGACAAAACGAGCAAAAAAAAAAAAGTTGGTCGACAGGTTCAGATCACACTCGGAGAACAATTCGGAAATGTGCTTTTATGGTTTCTCTTTCACAGATTAAACCACATCTTATGTTTACACATCCTACAAAAAAAATAAATAAATAAATAAAAACCCTGCATTCTTGTTACAATTGTTCGCTACACTAACTTGTTTATGTTTCAGTAAGGCCTTACTGAAACACCCTTTCATACTTACATTTTCCACAGATCTCAGACAGGTGTTGGTGATTTTAATCAAACACCTAATGTTTGCATTAATAACTAATCTCCCACTCCAAATGGACCAGCTTCCCTTCGCAGGAGTGACCCGTGGGCGGCCGGATCCGCAGTGGGGCACAGCGCCACCGATCCTCCAGGGAGCGATTGTTCCGACTGAACGCCTGGGTAGCGACAGAAGAAGAAAAACTCGTCGTTTTATTCTTCTGCTCAACGTTCCCTGCGATTCGGGTCGGTTCGTTAAGCGTCCCGGCAGATCCTGCTCCTCTCTCAGATCTTTCAACATTCAAAATTTATGAAACTTCTCATGAGACCGTTAAACGTAGTCATAACAACAGACGTGAGGTTTCAGCCTATAAGGTTTAGTATGCCGTTAGATTTTCCCACCAAAGAATAAATTCAGAGAAATCACTAAAACTGCAAAAACATCCATTAAAATGTATTTTTCATCCACACACTGTAATGCCTAGAAACAACAGGAGTGTCCTCAGTGGTTTAATTAATCAAAGCTGCTAAAAGACTCGATCAGAGTTGCGTCTTCTTCTGAGCATGTAGAGATTAACGGAAAGATTTGCCCGCCGTGTTCAATCAATAAAAAGAGAATCGGAGGTAACTGAAGATGCTCTAAAGGAGTCTTCACACGAGGATTAACACTTTCCCGCGTTCTCCGTGACTGAACGAAGAAAATATATTTTAACATTAAAGCTAAAATGTAGCTGTTGCTCAATAGTTTTCTTCCCCTGCAGCCGTCACCTCTGTGCTGGAACGGTTCTGTTGAATTCCTCTCATTCATTCATGTGGGACTTTTCTGAACAGTCACCGATTTCAATCTTGCTGCGGAGGAGGAAACACCATCACTACTTCAATGATGGTGGCGACACGGAAGCGGAGCAACACGCACCTCTAGCCGCGACTCTCACTATTCATGCTGCAGCTGGTGTGAAAATGTACAATAAACCTTGAAAAGCTGCATACAGGCCTAGCTGTAATACACGGAGCACACAAGACACCATTACCCTGCCACCACTAAGATAGATCTCTAGAAACTCCCAAAAGAGTTTATGGAGATCCCAGACATGCTGAAAATAAGTCTAGGAACTGCCATGCTAGCTTAAGCTAATAGGGAGCAGACTGTGTTCCCAGGATGACCTCTCCCCAGACCAGCCAGTCTGCTGGCTTATTAATACTGTGAGTGAAAAAAAAAAAATAAAAATCAGTCTTTACAGCAATAGAATCTTCTCGTACTAAATTACTTGCAGTTTCAGTTCTTTTAATGTTTTTAAGACTCATTGGGACTGTAAATATGGGTAAGTGTAGGCAAAAATCCAACTTCATAGACATTTTCTGAAATAAAAAAAAAGTCTGTCCAATTAAAATGGATTTTAACAAAAATGTTTGAGACAGTTCTGTGCTACTTTGCTTGTTGAATCAAAGAGAAACGGTACATCAGCGTGGCTCTGAACTGTTGAAGCTGAACACACCCACAGAGTCAAACAATATCTAATGCACACCAATGTAAAACATTCTGGAAACTCAAAACCCCTGAGATAAAAAAAAAAAAAAAAAAAAATCAATGCCGTCCGGTCCGACAACTCAAACGACTCGGTTCCTTCACCAACTTCCTCTTTGCGTGCTGTGAGCTTACATCGTTCCTTTGAGTAGATTACAGTTTCACTCAAAGTTATTTAACTCACAGTGTCACACTATTGATTGTTGCCACTTATTTAGTACAGAGAAACATTTTTTAAAAAGTGACATCGCTTACTAAAGCTTTTGGGTGTTCTCGATGACAAGAAAAGTTCAGCGTTCATGTAAATATACTTTAAAAGGATTGTTAGCGTTGCTAATAAGTGTGACACTGATTATTTAGATAAATACAAAAATTTCCTTATTTGGGATTTTCCCCTCTTTTAGTAAATGGATGCAAGTTAAAGGTTTGATTTTATTGATGATATGTAGAGTGACATTCTGCTACTGCAACAGATGAATTCGTAATGATCCGCGTTTCTGTGTATTTATTTTTAAGGGTTTTCTGTGTTCAGTTTCTGTCCTGTGAGTCTCTGCGTCTTCCCTGTTGATTGCTTCCCAGGTGAGTCTAGTTACCCGATTACCCTCCCTGTGTATTTAAACCCACCTGTTGTCTTTGTCTCTTGTCGGGTCCTTGTCTATGATAGTTCGTCTGCCGGCACAGTAGAACGGTGAAGTCCTGTGTCGGCTTTAGCTCGCCGTGTCAGTCTTTGTTTAATTCAGTTGCTACCGGTGCTGAGCCTCTGTTTCCCCTCTGCCGTGCTGCCTGAGATCTGGACTGTTTTTGAGCTACACTCGTCATTAAATTCATCATTTTCTTCTACAACCTGGGTCTCTCCTAACTGACCAGTCCACATGACAGAATTCATGTCAGTGTTTTTAACATGTAGTCACCACAAGTGCCAATGAGTGTAAAAGCTGTGGCAAGCTCAAGATAATCTTGCTGAAATACAGCTCAAACAAAAAAAAACAAAACAAATATTTGCATTTAAGGGAGTTGTAGCATCCTGGCTGCTTTCAAACTTAAATCGGGTTTGACCTATGACCTCTGGAACAGTTTTCAAGATGCCTGGATTTCTGCAACTGCAGAAGAAGTGCTAATCCTGTTGTGAAGGAGAATATGAAACATCTTTCACAACCTCAGGATCTCCTGGAAGCCATCGTACCTGCCTGGCAAATCTTTCCATGAAAAGCTTAAACCGGAGTTCTGACACGCTCCGCTGAGCAGGGAACGCCGGCTGAGTCATCCACCGCCTTCAAAACCGGAGACGCTCCCATGACTTCTGGGAATTATGCTGCACGTTCTGATCGCAGACATTTAAAACCTTCAGTAAAATGTGGAACATGTAAATATTCTTATGGTTTCTGTCAGAATTGTTCCACATTTATCCCGCTTAGTATTTCAGTCACAGCAGGAGAAAAGTGCGTCTTAAAATAGAAAATCTGCAGAGCAGAACATGGAAACAGGGAAAGCTGTAGGCAGGAAAATATCCCTGTGTTGTCCTGAAGGTATACAGGGAAAGATCGATCAAACATTAAGACGGGTCTGCGACGGACAAACGGAGAGGTCGTCTACGCTCTTTATGTAAACACAGGAGGTGGAGCCGTTACCTGAAAGTGAAAGATGCCAGCATAACCCTGCTGAAAGCTCTGTCCATGAGGAACCACCCTGTGGAGGAGGTTATCGTTCAGGGTCAGCGAGGCGATGGCCGCCAGCAGCCAGCAGTCTCCTGCAGATGCAAACCGACAACAGCAAAAAACAAAAAAGTCAATAAAAAGTCATTCACCTTCCTCCAGTGAAAGATGCAGCTCATACTCTGACTAAAGACAAAGTTTAAGAACTTCTAAAAATATAGTTGTGGATTTGTCACAAACACAAAAATTAAGTTGTTTTTTTTTTGTGCATAACCATGAAGTAGGAGGAAAACTACAGTCTTCATAAATGTTTTACGATGAAAATTCTGAAAAGAGTTTTGTCCCGTTTACATTCAGCCGCCTCTGATTGATTGCAAATTTTTATAGGCGATAAATCGTCCCAGAAGTCATCGCAATAAATGATAATATTATTGTTTTGAAACCACCTTCAAGTAATACAACGATGACGGCAAGATAACACAAGAACACATTCTCAAAGATCAATAAACTTGAAATACTAATGAACATTAAAGACATTTTAAATATCCAAAATAAATAAACAAAACAGCAAATAAGAAGAACCTTGAAGATTCTAGAAACAAAATATCCTTTCAAAAAAAAACAGCATCTAATTGAACCCAAAGCATCAAACCGAAGACCAATTTTGGTAGAGAGGAAAAAGAAAAAATGATAAAAGATGAGGATGGGAATTATCGAGATTATTTAAATTCATTATGTGATTACTTGATTTAATGTTTATTGTGACAGGCCTGCCTGCCTTTCCATCATAAAATTGTAGACGCACCTTTAGCTGCACTTCTTCCTGCAAGTCTTTGAGTTAAATATGTTTCCCCCTCCCCCAAGTAATTCATAAATTAGAGGATTTCTGAAAGCAGCTTGTTGAACTAGATGATTTCGAAGTAGCTGATTGAAACACACAAACTTGGCTGTGTATGCACTTTGTATAAATATGCTAAAAATACACAGATTCTATTCTGAAATATTAAGGGTGTGTGAATAATTTAGTGAGTCACTTCAGAATTACTAAAAAAAACAACAACTTTCTATAAATAGTAGTGGCTCTGTGATCCAAATTAGCACTGAAACTCAGAAGCATTAGCAAGAATCACACTGTGGCTTCGGCTACAGAAGCCACTTCTGCTCAGTTGTCATGCAACAGTTTCTTTGTAGTTCAAGAGAAAGAAGACACTTTTCATGTCGCCATACATGCCAGCTCAAGCCTTTATTCAGCCTCCAACATGCCAAAGAACTTTTCGTTTTAAACGCAAGCTATTAGCTGGACTTCAAACACCTTTTCACATCAGCGTCACATGCCTCGACTAGCGTCTCCATTTGCTTTCTTGTAGTTGGAGTTAAATCTACAACTTGATTGCATTTATTTTTTCTTAAACCAAGAGCGGTTTATGTAGAAATAACAAGCTGTGTTGGTAATATTTTCCTTTTGTTTCAACAAAGAACCAGTGATCGGTGCACAACACTGCTCTTGCATTGGAAAAGAAAACGGCAGCTCTTAAAGTTTCTGTGCTTCATTATTAATGTGTTCCAAGTAAACAGACATTTCTGTGGTGGTAATTTTGCAATGAAGTTTCTGTTGAAAGGGGCTTTAATGAAATGGCATCATCAGGAAATGGTCGGCGTCGTTTCTCACACGGCCAGACCTTTTTAAGGCATTGGAAGAGGGACATTAACGCTTAAAAAAAAAAAAAAAAAACCTGAAATATACATGATGATTAGATGAAGTCTGAGCTGCGTGTGTCAGTTCAAGGTTAAAATGGGGAAGATCCATTTCTGTGACATGCTGTCTGAAGGGCAGGTGATTCAGATCACATCAGCCCAGTCAGGACCGTGGTCAGAAACATCACCTGGTGGTGTTCACAGCTGTTTGATAAGCCACTGTTACGGTTAGTAAACCTAAATATAAAAAGCAAGTATCCCTCACTTTATAAAGTTTTAAATTACAAAACACAAACCACTCTGAATTCCTGTACATCAAACAAGCAATAAGTAGAACTTGGAGGAAGGACAAATGCTAGAAAAAGGAAATAAGGAACAAGATAATAAAAGAGGAAGGAAGGAGAGGCAAACGCTACAGGAAGTAAATAAGAGAGCAAGGAATGACAGGAGGAAATAAAAAAGGAAGAAGGGCAAACACTGAAGGGAAGGAGGAAGGAAACAAGAAAGAGGAGAAACTGACACATTTGAAAAAGTAAAAGAACATAAAGGGGAAGGAAGGAAAAAAATCTAAAAATACATATTTTTGAGAAAGTATAGATTTCAGTCATTTCTGGTTCAGAATGAAGGGGAAGCCCTGCTGAAAACTGAAGTTTTTCATGCATGTCCTCACTAAAAGAAGAGAAACTCAATATTTGACATGTAATGGGTAAACATTGACCGACAGGGAGCTTGAAATTCTGCACAGCAAAATTTTACGTGGGGCTGATAAGTTTCTACGCTAAGGGAGCAGATGACGCAGATTTAAAAGAAAAAAAAGAACAAAAACACAACTGGTACTGGTGCAGCCAATTTAAACTTACACTGCAGATGTAGGAGGGAAAACAAGTAGCAGCAGATAAAAAAAAAAAATAAAAAAAAAACTGCAATCACTTGCCAGCGATCCAGAGAGGAACAACCACACCCCCATGCCTTCAGTCACTCATGGGATTATTGCTGTCTTTCCCAAAGTAAGAACCTCTAGCTTATACTGCTGACTTCTCTTCACTGTGGACTTCTGCAGATAACTGTGCTTTTTATTTGTCTTTCCAATAGAAAGTACACCTGAACCAGGTGTTCAGGAGACGTGAGTCTTTTTGAGGAATATTTATCTGACACAGCGAGTAACAATGTACATTAGTACGATTCTTCGCTAGGTGTGTGTGTGAAACGGCTGCAGGCTGTCCCCCTCGGACTCACCCAGGGATCCCTGACAGATGTCTGTGCGAGTCGCTCCGTCCACAATGAACTCCGGCCGCCTGCACAACTCCTGTTGGGAACACACAACGCAGACATGACTTTAGTAACTCATTTTTAAAGCAACTTGTCTTATTCTTATGACCCTGCAAGTCACAATTCAAAGCCAAACCAGGTGGTTTCTTCATGATTACAATGTAAATAAATAAATAAATAAATAAATAAATAAATAAACATAATTCTTTTGCTGCCTTTTTAAACACGTAAATTCATGTAGCTTACTACATGAAAAGTAGCCTCAACTACACATCAGCTGTTTTTGTGTGGTGCACAGGAACATAAACAAAGGCAAAACAATACATGCAATAAAACATTACATTTATTAGAAACATTGCAGAAACTGCTCTATGTCCTTTGAGCTTTCAACTTTAGCCTGTTGTGAAACACGCTGGATTTGGAAAATGTTTGTTTTTAACCGCTGCCGTTACCGTTAACATCTTAGCATGTGCGATTAATCTAACAAGTTTAGCGAGTTAATATTACATAATGCAGATTCATCGTATGACCCATGTTAACTCAAAAGCCTCTCAAGGTCAAAGCAGCGCATTACACAGTCTTGTACTGCGGTCAGTACAAGCTTTTTTACAGTCCAAGCTTACAAAGTTAAGCATTGTGGTTAATCATGATTAACTGCAATGCTATAATGTGATTAAATCTTTTAAATTGATCGACACCACTGGTTTTTAACCCACCCAAGGATACAAGAAAACACACCATCGTCACACATCCAATCATTTTTGGGGAGATGCGTGACGACCCTGACCCAGTTCCCACGGAGTAACTATTACAGACCATATAACACATTAAGAAACACTAAAGTTTAGTTGAGCTCACGATACGCCTTAGATGGATCCATGACGTATTTATGGACAAACTCGTGGTCAGCCTACTGAAACGAAAAGTTGCAGAAGGCGATAAAAGACTGCAGCCACGAAGACGATCACGACCCTGGGGGAATCGGATCACAGTCCTTCGCTCAGTAAAACTAAAAGATCGTCACGATTCGTGGGGCAGGGGGGGGAGTGGTGACGAGCGTGCCGTCTTCAGGGCTTCTGTGATCACACTGAGCTCTCTTGAAATACTCGACTACAGCGAGAGCTCTGGTGTATTTATGAGGAGTTAATAAGAGACGGGAGGCAGAGCAATGGAGGAAAAAAAACGCTGCAGACTTCCTGAACTGGAGGAAAGAAACCCCAATCACTCAGCTCTGAACGTGTAGTTGCCTGGCAACAGATGAAAGTCAGGACTGTGGGCAAAATTTGCTTCAGGGGATAATCAAATAATCCTGGGGAAGACTTCGCAAAACTCCTACGAAGTCATTATCTGCTCTCACATGCGCACACACACACACAAAAAAATTGTTCACATCTGTTTTTGTTGAGGTTGGGATTGGACAATAAGCTGTTATTGTTCATACTGGGCAACAGAACAAGCACAGATTAAAGCAGTTATTTCCTTACATTACTCAATAATTCCACCTCATCTAAAAAGCCTTCCTATTCATTCACATGCATTTCTCAATGTCTTTAATTGGGCTATTATGTGATAACAGGACACAATGCAGCACAATAGCAACCCGAAACGTCTGCCATGCAACAACTGACTTCAGAAGTTTTAAATTCAGAAGTTACCAAGTTAGTGTGTAGAATCCCTCTTTTTGCAACTTAATCTCAGTTTTAATCCAGTTGATGACCTCATACGTACACGGAACAGCATTAAGTAACGGGGACTGAAATAAATTCACGGTCAATTTTGAAGAAAAGTGGTTAAAGGCTGCAAATGACGACACACTGAGGCAAGACAACTGTCAACATTCAACCAGAACGTAATCGTTTATTAGAGTAGTACCATGCCAGACCTAAAGCCAAATTTTCAGCAAAATCTGAAAATTGATATTCATAAAGGCCTTACGTCTGAAATTGGAAGAACTGGCAGAAATTAGACGTACCTCAAAAATGACTTGCAGCTCTAATGGCAGTAACATGTCATTTTCCAAAGTATTGACTCAATGGATTTGTCAGATATACATCTGATTCATTTTAATTGAATTTAATATATTTTTAAGGCTTGTGGTTGTACTGTGACAAAAAGTCGAAGGAGTGAAAACAATTCTTTTAGACACTGTTGAGCTCAGAGTTGACTTTTGACCACCTCAGAAAAGTAACATCACTCATACGTGTGTCTCTATTTCCAACATTCTTCGAATTCAGCACGAATAGCCGTCCCATCCCTTAACGAATCTGCAACAATACAGTAAAGACACCGCCCCCCCCCCTTTTCTTACCGAGGGTCTCATCCAGCGGACGCCGCTGGTCTTGGAGGATCTGGGGCCGAGCTCGTTGAATCCCAGAGACGATGTGGCGCAGGGGAACAGACTGTCCTCGAACAGCATCCCATTCCGGAGGCACTGCGCTTTGAGAGACTCGTAGTCCTGACCCAGAAACTTCACCGCGTTGTCGTTCTGTCCGAGGCCGCCGTCACGATCCCACTGACTCCTGAGCTTGGCGGCCATGCCAGTGGCATAAATGGGGGCCTCCACCATCTTGACGGCTGACTATAACTCTTTTTATGAGGGTCGTTTAAAAATAAAAATCGGGCGACAATAAGTAACCAATTATTCGGGAGGCAGCTGTGATCTAATGCATCAACAGCCTTTCATAAAAAGCACTTGTGTAAATGTGATGAGGCGCTATAATAGCTTTGAGCCCAAATCATAAATTAAAAGGAACCACAAGCTGCCATTAGGAAGCTATTAAATATTGATGAGTGGAGGATTGCGGTTGCTTAAAGCGCAACCACAAACAGAGGATCTCTGAAGTGACAAGGCTTTTCACGAGAGAGGCGTGGCGTCCTCACATCAGAGCCCAGCAAATGGGAGCAGCAACAGGATGTATGTTGACAGGATTTTGTTGACCGGGTGTCGGGTTGTCCTTTTAGTGCCAGATGGTAAAACCTAGAATGAGAAAAATAAATAATAAATAAAACACACAAGAATTTCAGAACCTAAGCTCAGAAAGAATGCAGAGAAACAAGTACATGTACATCTCCTAAGGCAGCAGCTAAAAACAGCTTCAATGAAACATGCAGGGGATTTTTGTTTGTTTGTTTGTTTTAAAGTCAGATCAGTTTGCTTTGCTTTCCAGCTAACCACTGCTTGCATTCCAAAAGGGCATAAGACACAAAAAAACAAATCTGTGCTACTCCTGTGGAGCAGCGCTGAACGTGGACAAAACGTCAGAAACGACTTGCATTGAGACTTAGATCAGCTGCTCTGTGGGGAATGTACGTAGTGCGCGAGAGGCTTAGAGATGCGCTTTGTGTGAAGCGCAGCGCTTAGTGAACTGTGCATGGCACCAGAACAAGCAAAAGCTCTCTCAGTGTCTTTGAACAAGCAGAACCGTGAAGTGTCAAAAGCGCTCCAGAACATTTTGACAGAACTGGAGCTGCCGAAAACACGCCGACAAGAGATGCGGCCATTTATTTTTAACACCAGGTTCGTTTCTTTTTGTAACTCTCTAGCACCGCTTCCTGTTTCAACATTTACCTTGCAGGCACAGGCAGCAGCTTAGCTTAAAGCAGCTACCATTGGCTAATCTGCAAAGCTTCTTCAACTTTGTAACAGTTTCCACCACTCGCTGTGAGCCACACCCACTTCAGTGACAGATTCCCGTGAGCCGAGTCCAAACAGAGAGGAGAGAACGTTCCTCCTCTGCAACTGCTGGTGGAAATAAACGGCAGCTAGCATCAATGCTACACTTATACTCATGGAAAGAAAGCAATTCTAGAGTTTTACAAATCAGGACAGGATTGTTTACTAGAGGTGGGTGAAATAGACCAAAATTTTATCACCATATTTTGTGATACTTCTGTAATAATGATGAAAACTATAACTTATTTGAAATCTTTTTAGGCAAGTGCTATCATAGCCCCACAAACTCAAATGTTACCGATTTTATTTGGCTTCTTCAGCACACTAGTCACAGAAAGAAGTGTGTTTTGTATTACTAAGCTGCAGACATTAGCATATATTTTTTATATTTTCAAATTTATTGATGCTCTCATGGAACAAACAGTAAAAAAAAAAATACTATTTTAAACATTACAGGAAATTGTTGTGACAGTAAGTCAAAAATAATGCAGTTTTCACTATATGCTAGATGACCATCTGTATTGTTTACTGGTCTAGAAGATATTAGGGTCATAAAACAAGAAAACAGCAATAAGCAGGAGGTCAACCACACCTAGCTATCAGTCTTGGAAAGGTTATAAAGCTGTTTCTTAACCATTTAAAGTTCATTATTCTTCACTGAGACGTTGCTAACAAATTTGTGACAACAAACTATACAATTGTTAAAGAAATCACACAAAAAAAGCAAGAATTATACCTCAGACATCACATATCTTATGTAGCATGTTAAAGCTCAAAGTGTAGCTTGTTTGGAAAGGTAACCATGAGAATGAATATACTTTACAGAAAGTATTCAGGAGGATTTTTTTTCCAAAGTTGCATCAACTCTGCCCTTTGGTGAAATGAGGTGAAAGTAAATGTGTTTGGTCATAGTACACAGCACTGTGTTTGTCAAAAAGCCTCATGCTTGTCAGGCATGAAAACCTGATCATTTTGGCTTGTTTTGTAGCCAAAAGACTGAAGCATTCAAATGGTAAAATGTCAAGTGGGCTAACATAGTTGAGTCACCCTGCAGGATTAATGCTCACAAACATAACAGCAACTATACAGCAGAGTGACTGTCTGATAAATACAAAGAACTTTTATAATCCAGGGTAAAGACTCCGTCTTGACTGAAAGGCACTAATGGGGAGCGGAGCATCAAAAGAGTGTCTGCAAACTTTACTTGAGTGAAAAAACGCTGTCGTAAAAGAAAGCCCCAAAATTCCTCCATGATGACTTCAAGAGACGAGATGTTTTTTCTTCTTAAAGGTAGACCTACAAGCTCTGGACTCCCAGTGCTGAATGCAAAATGTCTGAAGAACTCAGTAAAACACCAGAACGCTGCAGAAATATTTGGTACTACCACGACCTATTGGTGCAATTTGAAAGTAAGCAACAGCATTTCTAAACGCAACAACGAGTAAAAGAAAAATCTGGCATCTGTTTTTACTTTCAGTAAACATCGACTCTGGGATTTTTCCATCCTGACTGGTAGCTGCTACAAGCTATCCGGTCGCATCATTCCTGTCCCTACATTAGACGGCACTAGCAGGTATGCTGTTTATTTTATGTGTGTCATCAATAAATAATTTAAGAGCACATAAGACTATAGGACAGCACTTACAGCGCTCGGGTGATAACACACCAACACTTAGCAGAATAAGCACTCTTTACAGCGGACGCAGCAGACCGTGAGCCCAGGAGGCAGGCTTTTTCTTAGGACAACATATTCTCTGCAAATACAACTTAAAGGCAGGATGGAAAAGTTTGCCCTTTGTCTTACGGTCGTCATTCTGCCACCTGAATCAGGACGATTCACAAAAACAAACCTCCATTTAAAATACTCCCGGTCTAAAATGTAGAAAAAAAAACAAAAAAACAAGACGGCATAAAGAGTTCCCTATACACTCGAGCATTCTAAATATTTTATTGAAACCTGTCTCGAGAAACTGAATTAATCATGTAAATCATAAATGTCACCCGAGCAGCGCAGAGATGTGAAAACACAACAGAGCTGAAAATTGAGGCCGTTCTTCAGCAGCAGCAGAGTGTTTAATATGCAAAAGATATGTCAGTGCTGCTGTCTGAGCAGAGAAGAGGTCGTCTGTGTGTTCGTTTTAAAACATGACAGTAAAGATAACGAAACAAAAAAATAAATGATTAAAAAAAATAAAAATCAGGAACAAATAGGAATATTATAATATTTAGGACCAGACTAGAACATGCAGAGGATTTTAAATCCGCTGCATGTTATCAACATGACCTCTGCCCTGCATAAGTTAAATATGGATATCATTAATATTTTATTTCCTCTCCCATGAAAGCTACAGTGTCACACCTCAGTGCACGTGGTGTGATTTATGACGGCATGATGGTGACATATGAACACATGAATGCAACTGGAGTCAAACAAAGCTGGGCGGAAACAAGAATCACCTTCAAGGAAACCAAATTGTTTGTGGTTTCCACTGGGACATAAACAAAGGAGTTTCAGTTAGTGGGCCCAGTTAAGTCAAGACGAACACGCGCTGCACTCCAAACAGCACAAAGGTCGAACCATGATTTTCAACATTTCAGTAGAGATCCTAGTAAAAAAATAAAGGGAATATTGAAGAGATTCAGCCACATTTTGAGTGATTTTTGGCACTTCTTCTCTAAAGAAAGATTTATCCTCACCTTAAAGGGGCAGCGTTACGTATAGTCAAGGCACGTTGTGCCATGTTATAGCACAATCTAGGAACGGTCGATACTAAACCTGAGATATCTGCATCGGCATCGGAAATGAAAAAAGTGGATCGGTGCATTCTTATAAAATAGTAACATTTATGTCACTTTTATTTAAAAAATGTCATTGTGTTGTGACAGTATAATACTGTATAAACTACTCTGCCTTCCCCCTGTGGTATCTACAGTCTGAAACCAGTTAAGAGTAATTAGAGGAAGCTGTATTTCTACATACAATGATACGGATAGTTTTGAGGAGGAACTATTGTGTGAGGAGCAGCTTAAAATCCTTTAAGGCCACCCCCCCCACCAATCAAAATACAGCATGACACTACTTTTTCTGCTGATGCATGTCTGAGTCCAACAGGCATCCATCCTCCTTCTCACCGCATATCCAGGGACAGCATTGCACATAAACACTGTATGAATGTGACGAGGCGTCTGAGCAATGAATAAGCTCTCTGACCGCCTCCGGGGTATTTCTGCATGCAGAGCTCATATTCCAAACACTGCTTACAGTGAACTGATATATCTATGAAATGCTTTGGAGAAAATAGACCTGCAGAGAAACCAGACACTCGGAGTATCCAGAAAGATTGTTATCTTTATCTAATCAAAAGATAAGAGTGCGCGAACTGGTCTTGCAAAGTTAAAAAAAACAACAACTTCCTTTTGCTTTAAAGCAGGTTTTGTTATTTAACTTTTTTTTAAGCATACATATGACTCGCATAGATAAGTAAGGGTCCCGGAAGAGGACATGTCCAGTAATCAAACTCTAAGGTAATCCTATTTGTTTCAGTGTCATCAAAATTAACATCCGATTCGTGGCATATATATGAGGTGCGCATGAAAACAGACATGTCATAGAAGGAAACAACCCCGGAAATATGTACTCTGCATGTTATGACTATTTTATTTATTTTGGTCGTAAACTTTTTAATAAAAAATCATTGGAAACAAATGTTGCTCTTGCAGCAGAAGATGGTTTTGAAGTTTCAAATTCGTTCCACAAACTTCAAAATCTTCCTGTGAAGAAAGTTCGGACGAAAGCAGCCCGTTAATCGTCGCAACTCAGTAAAATGCAGCTACAACACCCAGATTCAGGAAATTCGTGTTAAGCTTACCTTTCTGACTGTTTCCTTAATGTACAGTTGTTGGGGTTCAGTTGACCACTCGACGCTTTCTGTTCCTGTCCATGTTTTGTGTGGTTTACCCCGCCTTCTTAAATATCTATAGCCCTGCGTTTTTAGCAACGCCCTGCAGCCTCTCCCATGCCCCGGTGCGCCCCCTCTCCACTGCGCCTGCGCACTGCACGCTCATAAAGCACAGCACAGCTCAAAGGAATTCACTTTCATAAAGCCAGATGGATAAGAGCCTCGATGTGCTGGTCCACTTCTTCCTTCTGTTTGTTTTATTGAAAGTAAGGCAGTCGACTGCATGAATAGATAAAACACAGCAAAAATAAATTCATTTTTTTATATTTATAAACAACCTACTGTGCGTCTATTTTTTTTCTACATTTTTTTTTTCTTTTTTTTAATTATTTTATTATTAGCTGCTTTTCTGTTGTTTTCTGGTATCTACCACCCAAATAGGTGGCCTACAATGAGCCTAAGTAAAAGCAAATGGATAATAATAATGAAAATGTATCTGGATATGAGATTTTCAGCAACAAACATTCCAGGTATAAAATAAATCATATACATCTGAAAAGCATCTTATTTCCTCTAATTAAGCGCAGGGCAAAATCTATAACGCCCAACTTCTCAGAGTGCATAGCATCACAAATTCGTTGGGCTTTAGAATGGATATCTGATAGCGTTTGCTTAAAAAGCTGAAGCTAAAATTATGTATATGTCACCACACTGACATCTAGAGGCGTAACATTGTACAGCATCGGTCGTTCTCGAACTCCGTGTCCCAGCGAGCTTCTCTGGAGTTCTCGCGTTATCTCAGCTACCGCCGTTGTTCCATTGAGAGAAGCTCAACATGGCATCCGACGGAACACCGGTCGCGGAGGCTCTCCCGTCTGAATTGGGGAATGCTATCGCGGCTTTGAATACATGGAGCAACCCGGACCTCCAGACCAAGCTGGCCGAGCTCGGAGCACCAAACATGGGTATGAAAGACGCGGAGATAGAACTTCATCAGCAGCGTGTTTAGCTAATTTCTGGCTAGCCAGTTGCTAGCCGCAGCAAGCACTACTGAAACGCAGTGCTTCCGTTGAGGTGGGCTGCCGCCAGGCCTGTACAGTGTTTACATCAACTTGAACGCATTATTCGTAGTAGTTAGCATGTATATAATTTTTCCGACCCAATATGGGATGATTAAAGCACAAGCTGAACCAATGTGATAGTTTTTAGCGAAGCACCCACTTTAATTTTTGCGCCTTGGCTAACTTTCAGGAGGAGTTGAATGGATTAGTTACTCAGTTTTTGCAATGATTATTTACGTCTTCGTTACATAAACGTTATCTGGTGGATAATATTAAGATTAGTGTTAATTTTCTCTCGTCCAGGTCCTCGGGAGGAGCTCATCGACAGGCTGAAAGGTTACATGATCCAGGTGAGCAAACCGCCGAACTTTAAACAAGAAATAATGGCCTCCAGTCGTTTTTGTGGGGTTTGTTGCAACACAAAGTTAAATTCTCCTCTTCTTTTAGTCATTTGGTGTCTGAAATAAGTTATTTGTTGTGCTGCAGACTGGAATCATCCTTACTAAACCAAATGATGACAAAATGGCCTCTCAGGTGAGTTCTTTACAGGTCACAGGGGCATTGTGAGGGAATGTGGTGGTTCATTTATTTCGCTATGATGGGTTGGAAACGAGTTGCATGTTCAAAATGTCCAGGATTTGACAACACAACATTGTCTTTGTGTACATCCTGTTAATAGACTACCTGTTGTTCACTATAAAACACAGTTTGGTCTGATATTAATTTGCATTGATTTTAGTTTGACTACCTGTTTAGAATAAAGATTAATGCATAAATTATAAGTAACAACACCATATGCTGTTGTCTCACCTGGACATTTGTAGGACTAGGGCTGCTCTAACAACATTTTTAGTAATGATTACAAATAATCAAGCAGCTTCTATATTATAAATGTATTTTTCTCATTTTCCATATCTTTCCTCCCTTCAGATGTCAGCGATTCCACCTATGCCCCCCATGCCCATGCCGCCGATGCCTCCAGGCATGAGCATGCTCCAGCCTCTGCCCATGATGCCTCCGGGAGCCCCGCCTCCGCCGGGCATTCCCATGGGCATGGAGCACGCTCCCCTGCCGCCTCCGGGCCTGTCCCAGGACGACCAGCTGAAGATAGCTCAGCAGAGAGCAGCCATGGTTCTACAGCAGGAGGAACGGGCCAAGCAGCAGGTGAGCTTCACCCACCGCTTGTAGCCCACTGGAACCTTTCAGAACACCAGACATAATGTAACCGTTTCAAATCTGTCACGATCACATGCACCTCTTCATTTGCTGGTTTTGTTCTCGTCCCGCGTCAGGCAGCGGTGATGATGGAGCAGGAGCGGCAGCAGGAGATGGTCAAGATGCAGACGAGATCCCTGCCCACAGGTTTGTTTTAAACCTTTTATTCAAATAAAAATTGCTTCCAGCTTGGAACCTGTGTGAAGATTTGAAAACTGTGTGTTTTCAGATGCTCTCCGTTCAGATTGAGGGAGGTTGAGTTACTTTCAATAGAATAGCAAAACATTTTGGTTCCATTGTGCGTATAGCTAATAGACCTACCTCTCAAAGTGAAACCTGTCTCTGTAAAATAAATTGTTAAATATATTTTGTGGAGTTAAATGGAGTTAAATAATATAAAAAAAGTATTAGTAAAATATAATATCAGGTATCATTTTCCTTCCATTTCTCAAATATGCACTTTTTAGAGAAATTCTAATTAGCGTTTTCTTCAACTGTTTGAAATAAAATGTCCCTTTTAAGTTATAATATTTTTTAAAAAATTGAGATATCAATAGGCGCCGTTTCAAAGTTAGAATGAAATGATCATGTTTTAATGTTTCCTTGTGATTTCCATGTGAAGTTTCAGTCTTGGATCCTCGAGGTCCACTTCCTCCTGGTGTCACCATGCTGCCCCCCCAGAAGCAGAGGGTCCCGCCTCCTCCAGGAGAAGATAACAAGGAGGTAAAAGCACCATTTCCTCCTGTACAAGATTTTTTTCACAACAAATTCAAAAGCTTTCACAGCAAGTTTGGTTCTAAATGAATCCTTTGTTTGTTAAAAAGACATTCCTTTGGATTTTGTCTTTTTATTGGATGCAAATTTTTATATATCTTCTTCTTCAAATTACTTTTTTTTTACTCTAAAAGTTAAAACTAAAAACTTCTCTTTTCATTTGGGAGATCTTGTCAGCCTGCTGGCTGAAAGTGGAGTCTGTGATTCATCTTTATCCTGATTAAAGTCTCTGAATCCAAACCCTTCCAGCCCTGGCAGAACGAGGAAGTGAGTGTCGGCGGGCCTAAAATCCCCCAGGTCCTGGAGAAGATCCTCCAGCTGAAGGAGATCAGACAGGAGCAGCTCACTGACGCACCAGGTCAGCACAGCTATCCGCCACTGAAAGAGAAACGCTGATTAAAGAGATTCTCTTCTCCTTTTTTGCTGGATATTCCTTCTGAATAATTGGCTTGGTCGCTACAGATCAAATCTTTTACATCTGGGTCTGGATTTTTTCCGTGACTGTTCCAGCCTAGTATCACATTCTCTTCTGGGCCGATCAGACCACATTTATAGCTGAGCTCAAAAATGATCCGTACCCTTGGCAGATTTAAAAANCTTTTTCTTCTACCAAAAGAAATCTTAAACATGTGAAGAAAGTACCGGTTTATCCGCTTAATTGACTCACCCATAGGCCTGTCACGATAAACGATAAATCAATTAATCGCACGATAAATTAAACCGATCGACCTCATTTTAATTATCCGAAAGCAGGAGGAGAATCCACGCTTTCTGATTGGCTACCTGTCACATTCAGCGTTAAGCTCCCCCTCGGAGAAAACCCCTGATTTAGATCTGAGCGGCCACGACGATCTACATCACACTCCAGGATAATCGGTTACGAAATCGCCATCGACAATCTTAGATCGGCCAACGTTGTAAGATTATCTTAAAGGGAAAATAGGGGCAACAAAATCATGTGGTATAAACTACTGCATCAGGTGGTTGGATGTGCCCATCTTCTCTATTTAAATATAGTATACAGACGTCATATCTGCACTCTTTTTGTTGAATGCAGTATTTATTTCCACTTTGGCTTTATGTTGTTTAGTTTTTATTCAAGTACGTTTTTTGTTAATGGAGACCGAGAATCCATTTTATTTTTGTTTTTGGTTTTGTTTATTTAGTTTATCAGTTCCAGTGTTATGTGTTCTTTTGAAAATAAAGTGTATCTACCTATGGCAGGAAATCACATGCATTATTAGTCATTTCCATTAAATCAGTGTCAAAAGGTCTTGAAACAATATTATCGTTTATCGCAATAATTTTTTAGACAATTAATCGTCCAGCAAAATTTGTTATCGTGACGGGCCTACTCACCCATGAATTATTTAATAGACAATAAACTAAACTATTAAATGACTGCAACCTTAGTTGGGATGGATGCTGGTCGCATGGTGAGAACAGGTTGTTTGATGTAAAGGAGCTGATTGGTTAGGATGATGATGTTTGTTCCTTTATTTTGATTTAACAAAACAAATGTGATCATTTATCTAAAACTAATACATGACACATTCAAAGTACGACAGAGTATAGGGCTGTATTAAGAAAAAGAAAATAAAAAATTCAAGAATAAAGTCGTAATATTGTAAGAACAAAACCGTAATTTTGCGAGAACATCTTTATACGGTAATAATGCAAGAATAAAGTCATAATATTATGACTATTTTCGTAACACAACTATTTCCATATTTCAACTTTATCCTCATATTAGTTTATCCTCCTATTATTACGACTTTATCTTATGTATAATACGGTACTCTGTCATATGAAACAAAATAGTGGCTGAACCTGGATCATTTTTTTTAGCGTATCTTTAAAATCACATTCAAAATGAAGTCTGGAGATTTCTTGATGAAGGTGTTTAAAACTGTAATCTTGCTGGTAGTTGATCAAGTCCTGATTTAAAAAAGAAAAGACTATAGCACAAACAGGCTGTGTTTGGGAGCTATGGCAACATTTAATCTGGTTTAAAACATCTGAATAAATAATTGTTTTAAAATATCTAAATGTCATCATCTGCCCTTTGTTCCTCCAGAGGAAGATGACAACGATGGAGACATGGATGCCAACAATTCCTCCGCTCAAGCCATGTCTGAAACGGACGACGACGGCCAGATGTCTAAAAAAGATGTGAGTCTTTTAACCTTCACAATCTACTCTTCTGAATAGCAATTGTTTTATTTTATTGTTTTGACTTTACAAACTAAATGTTTTCACTAGAAAAACCGCAAACGCAGGAACCGCAAAAAGAAGAGCAAGAAGAAGCGAGCGCTGGAAAAGAAGGAGCAAGCTGAACAGCAGCAGCAGCAGCAGCAGCAGAAGAAGGAAGGCAGCGAGAAGGAGAAGGACAAAGATAAAGACAAAGGAAAAGACCCGGAGGTGGAGATCGAGTACGTCACCGAAGAGCCGGAGATCTACGACCCAAACTTCATCTTCTTCAAGAGGATCTTCGAAGCGTTTAAGGTGACTGCAGTAGCTTTATAATTTAGACTCCAAGTTGAATTGCCTTTTAGTGTTTGATTTATTTAACAGTTATCCTCTCTCTCCCTACACGTAGCTCACTGACGACGTGAAGAAAGAGAAAGAAAAGGAGCCAGAGAAGGCCGAAAAGCAGGAGGCTTTCGGCATGCTGCGGAAAAAAGGCTTCGAGTTGGAGAGGAAGGACAGCGACGACAGCGATGAGGTACGGATACTGTCCGTTAGCGGAAGTGATTTATTTATTTTTTTTTCTTTTTTCTTATTTTTTTCCGCTTGTTTTGAACATCCTTGTTTCGTCTGCAGGAAGCCAAACCAGATGTACCAAAACTGTCCAAGAAGAAGCTGAGGAGGATGAACAGGCTGACTGTGGCTGAACTCAAACAAGTGAATCACGACTGTTGTTTTTAAATGAACTCAGAACGACTGTGATTTGAATCGGAACAACACTAGACGTCTGCTTGAGCACGTCATCCCTGTTTTGTGGGAACGCTTTGGATCTATGTACTTGTAGTAATAAAACGATCCTACGTTTATCCCTGTTGGTTTTCCTGATGCTTTCCGCAGTTGGTGGCCCGTCCGGACGTGGTGGAGATGCATGACGTGACGGCCCAGGAGCCCAAGCTGCTGGTCCACTTAAAGGCCACCAGGAACACGGTGCCTGTGCCGCGCCACTGGTGCTTCAAAAGAAAGTACCTGCAGGGGAAGAGAGGTATCGAGAAGCCTCCGTTTGAGCTGCCGGAGTTCATCCGGAGGACGGGGATCCAGGAGATGAGAGAGGCCCTGCAGGAGAAGGTGGGTGGCCCTTCAGCGCTCTCGGAGAAAAGCATTTAGCCAAGAATGCGTCGGGTTGCTAACGGCGTTAATGTTTCGTGAATGTCTGTGTAGGAGGACGCCAAATCTATGAAAACCAAAATGAGGGAGAAGGTCCGACCCAAGATGGGGAAGATTGACATCGACTACCAGAAGCTCCACGATGCTTTCTTCAAATGGCAAATCAAACCTAAACTCACCATCCATGGAGACCTTTACTACGAGGTACAACACAGTTCTCTTCCTTCAGGGATGAACTGAGGACGTTTGAGATGCACCGATTCCAGGATGGGGTGTTTTTTAAAAGAGATTTTTGGCTGATTGTATTTTATTTCTATTGACTGTAGAGGACATTGTACGAAAAAACACTGGGATGTTGAAGATGTGAAATTTTTATTAAAAAAAGAAAAAAAAGAAAAACTAAGCAGTGGCATTTTTAAATTTGAATGGTTAACAAGTTGAAAGTTTACTACCAATTGTGTTTTTCTCTTTTATGTTTTTTTAGGGTAAAGAGTTTGAAACCCGCCTGAAGGAGAAAAAGCCAGGAGATTTGTCAGATGAGTTGCGGATTGCTCTGGGGATGCCAGTTGGACCTGTAAGCTCAGAAACATTACAGCAAAAACTTAGAAATCAGCACAAGTAGAAATTTCACATCAAAATCACCCTGTGAGCATGAAAAGTAGATTTGGATAGTGGGAAGATCAGTTTTGACAAATACAATACAAAATGCTTTTGTTTTAATTGAAAAATGTTAAATTATTCATTCCCTTCTCACTAATTATTATAGCAGTTGACATTACAGCGGTCATCAACGTCTTACTGCTGAGAAGCTTTTTGCATGTTTTCACCAGTATTTTGAAGATTTATCCAGGATAGAAAAGCTCCCTAATGCTTTTCATTTCACCATTTAAGACTTTTTACACCATTAGAAACTCATTAAAAGATGCTAATTATTCAAATACTTAAATTTTTTGAATACGAGAAAAAAATTGTATTACTTAAAATGTATCACTATTCCTTTAGTGAACACTTTAGTTGGTCATTTGTAGCAAAGGATGCATCTGCAGCTAAAACAATACTGCCTACTAATGTGTGTTTCTTTTTTGTATTAATACTTGGATTGCAAAAGGTGCTTAACGGGAGATTTCTCTTCCAGAATTTCAATCGGGTGAAGCTAAAAATGCCGCTTGAGGAGTTCAGGGCAGAACAGATTTATAGACAAAGAAGGGTTTTCATCTGGAATACAAAAGAAGTATATTTTTGTACAGTTTTGGTTTAATTATTGCCGTTGCCGAGTAATTGGTTAACGATTAATTGATTATTAAATTAGTTTACAATTATTTCGATAGTCGATTAATCACGAGTGAATGAACCGATTAATCGCGATTAAGTCGATTGATCGTTTCAGGTTCGCCCCCCACCGCAGATTCTTTTTTTATGTTCAGTTTGGGATGCTTCTTAATCAAAAATCTAAACGTTGTTATTGCTTCCTGTCAGCAGAAACCTGTTAGTAAAATGAATGTTTACTTTAAATCTACTTCTGTGTGAATAATTTTGGGCTCCATCCATCTTCCTATCAAACTCTGACTTGATGAACATTTCATGCATTAGATGTGTTCAGGTTATCGGCGCAAACTTTCTTATTACTCTGTGGATTCGAAGGGAAAATCCCAATTAAGTCGCATTGAGGCTTGTTGTAGTAATGCAACAAAATTTACAAGGGATTTCCATAGTTACGTGGTGGTAGATGTAACACTTATTAGATGTGACACACTGTTGTGTTTCTGTGTCATTCTGTCTGTTTGCTGCTCTAATTAACGTGCAGACAGTAAGAATACACGTTGTTTCCACGGAGGCGACGCGGCGCGTTCACACCAACACGCTATCAAGGAGCATCGCAGGATAGCTGTTAATAAAGCCCAGTAAATATTTACTCGTGTAGCTAATTTTATAGCCGGCGCTGTACGACAGCGAAAATGATTATCGCTTCATATCTTTCATCTCCTTCAGCGGGTCTGGCAAACAGAGAGCCTGTTTTACTGTTGACTGAGCAAACAACGCTTTACTCGGTGATAATGTGTTGCCTTCGCCCGTTTCTCGCCAGAACGCTCACAAGGTGCCGCCTCCCTGGTTGATCGCCATGCAGAGGTACGGACCCCCTCCCTCCTACCCCAACCTCAAGATCCCCGGACTCAACTCCCCAATCCCAGAGGTACAAAAAAACATGCTGGATGCTCAACATTTTGGTTGAAATATAAAACTTTATAATGCAAGAATACCTCCCCCCAACCCCCCAAAAAAATGACTGTGGTTATTGATATGTGCTGTGTGTCTTGTCTCTGTTGGTCTGGTCAGAACTGTACATTCGGTTACCACGCCGGCGGGTGGGGGAAGCCCCCAGTAGACGAGATGGGCAAACCTCTGTACGGCGACGTGTTTGGGACCAATGCAACAGATTTCCAGGTCAGAGCTACGCAACGCAGGCCGAACTGAAAAAACACACATTCATCTGCTTTGTTTAATTTTTTTTTAAAACCCTTGTTAAAGGAAAACTATTCCAAAACAGAGCGGAAATGTTAACACACAGGCTAACAGGCAAGTGTGATTTTTGCGTCCAGGCTAAGGCGGAGGAGGAAGAGGTGGACCGCACACCGTGGGGGGAGCTGGAGCCTTCGGATGAGGAGTCGTCGGAGGAGGAAGAGGAGGAGGAGAGCGACGAGGAGAAGCCAGACGAAACTGGATTCTTCACACCAGCAGACAGGTGCTCAGCATGCAAATTTAATCAAGCTTCGGCAAAGTGCGAACGCCTGATTCTCGAGGAGTCTTGAGGGGATTTCAGATTTAAATATGCGCTTCACGATTTCTTGGGATGAAATTCTGAAGTGTTAACACAATGAAAAAAAACATGTTTTTATTTCGCTGTTTATCAATTGCGACACTGAGATGATTCTTAACAGCAAGCTGTGAAATTGGAAGCCAGTTTTTTTTTGTTTCTCCTACCGTCTTTATCACAGAGTTTGCCTTGCAAATAACAAGAAGATTCTACCCCCTCAATGAATGACCTGTGGCTTCATTGTTTATCTGGAGGAGTTTCTGATATTTCTTTGGTTAATCCCAGCATAAAAAAAGAAACCCACTGGCCTGTAGATGGATACACTGAGCTAATCCGTTTGTCTGCTTTTGTGCGTTCCAGTGGGTTAATCACTCCCGGAGGCATCTCCTCGGTACCAGCCGGCATGGAGACTCCAGAGCTGATCGAGCTGAGGAAGAAGAAGATCGAGGAAGCCATGGATGGGTGAGTGTCACTGCTACGCTGCTGTTTTGATTTCTTGTCACCTTTTCCATTTTTTTTGATGAGACTTCGTCAGAAATTAGACATATTTGTTTTCTTGAGTGCATTTCCAGAGGTAACGTCGTCTTGCTCAGGGTAAACGATGTTTCACTGCTTGGTTTTTAAAGTGTCCCAAACTAAAGAACAAACTGGCCCTTTGAGATTTATTGGGCTTTAATATGGCTGAACGATATTAGCATAAAGTGTGATATGCGATAATGTTGAGTTGTAATGAAAGCTATGAGAATAACATGACATAAAATAAATACTGAATGGTATCACTGTCTTTCTGCATTAAAAACAATTCCTGTGCTGCCTTCACTTACACTCCTACATGTTGTTTACTCATTTAAACATTAGTTCACACAATGTACTTCTTTACACTTGACATTACAAATAATTCATATCTAATACGTTTTTTTGTCATTAACTGAAATGACTTGTTATGCATTAGTCGCATCAGCAGCTGATCCGTCTTTTTCCATTACACTGTTTTATGTAGTTAATGTATTAAAACATGTAAAACTGCTTTTCTACTCGCCATATAAAAATAGAATATTTTAAGAAAATGTTTGTTTTTCAAGTTGTAATTGAATTGGTTGTTATGGTGACAAAAGTGTTCATATACCTTGAACTATAGCACAAATTGACACTTAAGGTGCGTTCACACTGTAGCCTGAAGTGACCCAATTCCGATTTTTTTTTTTTTTTTGACGTAATGCGACCTGTATCCGATCTTTTCATGGCAGTGTGAACAGCACAGGTCAGATTCTTTTTCGAATGTGACCCATGTCCGATACGTATCTGATTCAAATGCGACCTAAGGTTCAGGTCGCATTCATCCGAACTGAATGGCACTGATTCTCAACAAATCTCACTATTCTGCGTCCTGATATGCGCAAGCAGGAAGAAAAACAACAACCATGACGGATTATATGAGGATTAACTTGTTAATATGTTGCTCCGGCCGGACAACAACTTCAAATATGTAAGCTAAG
The DNA here is from genome assembly GCF_000485575.1 of Poecilia formosa. NCBI lineage: Eukaryota > Metazoa > Chordata > Actinopteri > Cyprinodontiformes > Poeciliidae > Poecilia > Poecilia formosa. Next base: position 339,009 of record NW_006800088.1, read on the forward strand.
CTCCACCGTTAGCCTCCATGTTTACTTCCGCAAACACTGAGCGCTTCTTCTTCTTTTTATGGCAGTTGGCAGAACATTGAGAACGTTGACGCTATTGCGCCCTCTACTGCGCATGCGGGACACTTTCAGGTCGTTTGCCCGTTCAGACTGCAGAACACATACAGGTTTCATTTACTGGCAGTGTGAACGGCCCGGCAAAAAAAATTGGAATTGCCAAAAAATCAGAATTAGGTCACTTCAGGCCGCAGTGTGAACGCATCCTTAATCACAAACTGTAATGTTCTCTAGTGATAAAAGTAGCGCTTATTTGTGAAGTGGAAAGACAAATAGATGGCAAAGCGTCCCCATAGCATAATGCTACCGTCACCATGTTGGGTGATGTTTAGTGTTAGTTTTCTAACACACGCTGCAACTACAAACTTCATTGTATTTTGGATATATTTTAATGTCTGCATAAAGTGATTCATTTTTGTTAAAATGTAAGTAAAATGTTTGTTTCTTTATAAATGAAATTTTGAAAAGTGTGGCTGGCTTTTGTATTCTCCTCACCCCCAGCCCCTCCAAAATAAGATCTGGTGCAGCCATTTTTCCTCAAACATCAAATGAGAAATTCTATTAAAATGCATCCAAGTTTGTGATTGTAACATGACAAAGAGGAGAAAAGCTTTGAGAGATGAAATTTCTTACAAGTCACATCAATACGTAAAAACCTGTTTTTGTTCTGCAGAAACGAGACACCGCAGCTTTTCACCGTTCTACCGGAGAGACGAACTGGGGCTGTTGGAGCGGCCATGATGGCCTCGACGCACATCTACGAAATGACAGGGGTGAGACGCCATGGATTTCAGAACAAAATCAAAATATCCTCTCTTTTTATTTATTTATTTTTTAATAATAAAAAAAAATTCTGACTTTCTTCCTTTTCCAGGTTGGACGCAAAACCGGTGGAGGACAAGAGTCGCAGGGTGTGGAGGTGGCCCTGGCCCCTGAAGAGTTGGAGCTCGACCCGATGGCCATGACTCAGAAATATGAGGAGCATGTCAGAGAGCAGCAGGCGCAGGTGGAGAAGGAGGACTTCAGCGACATGGTGGCCGAGCACGCCGCCAAGCAGAAGGTTCATAAACCGTTTTGTTTTATTTATTTTTACATCATGGTGGCCTGTGATTAATAGCCCCCTTGCTTCCGCTCTCGCCTCTCTTTGTTTCTCACCAGCAAAAAAAGCGGAAGGCCCAGCCGCAGGACACACGAGGCGGTGCCAAGAAATACAAAGAGTTCAAGTTCTAGAGAAACGCCAACCCCAGGCACAGAGCCGGCCGCGGCAGGATGTGAAACAGAGAGAGACGTGCTCCGGTTTCAGTTTCAGAGGATGTACACAACAGCACCAATCAACTGTTTAGATCAGTACCAACTTTTTGTTCCCCCTTTTTTTCTTCTTTTTTTTCTTAAGAAGTATGCATCAACAATGTCGTCTGGCCACATGTCATGTAATTGGTGTCGTGTGCATTTCCTGTTTAACTTGTACTTTTTAGGTCTATTGGGCTATTTTTCCACCATTTTGTTTTTTTGTTGTTTTTTTTGTAAATAAACGATGTGATGTCATAAACATCGACATTTCAGTAATCGTCATTTTGGGATACATATTGTATGTTTAGCCGAGAGCTCTTCAACCTTTACAATCCTTATTTTTAATCTTATTTTTTGACATCTATACCCTCAATCCAACTAAATACAATTTTTAAAGCCACACGTTGCATAACTGTTTGGAGCAAATATAATAATTGTTTATCTCTAATATAATACCTAAACATCTGATTACAGATTAATAAATTCATTAGGGCTAGTGTGGAATCGCTATAAAAAAACAGCATCTGAAAGTGGGAGAGGACAACTCTGAAATAGATCGTCACAGAAGTTGCCACAAGCCCCATGCAGTGTTTGCTCCCTCCGCCGGGTGGCAGCAGAGGACTCTGAACTCGGAGGTCACGTGCCCCAGCCTGGGAAACACAGTGACCTACATATGTGGAGCAGCTACATGTTGACTCGGTCACTGGTACAAATGCACACACGCAGAGCAACAGCCTTGCTCAGAAACAAACGCTTTGCACCGTCCTGAAATGGGCTACGACTTTTCCCCCATAGTACCGAAATAATGTTGCTGATGGATTATAACTATAACTGCATTAGCTGTCATTGTTTTTACAGGGATTGGGGCTGTAAAATGATATAGTTGATGCACTTGAAAGGTGCATGTTTCAGATATGTGACTGAAACTCAAATTTTATTGGTGCATTATTTGCACAAACGCCAAGAGAAATCCAATCAATACTTCACGTTTCAACTGCATGATTTTTAATATTTTTTTAAAGTGTTATTTTGTTGAATAAGACACAGCAAAGACGTATACTGGCTCTCCGTGGACTTTCACTTGATGACTGTGCAGATTTGGAACGCTGCGTATAATTTGGCCCGGGATTATCCCGTGACCATGTTTTAATCTGCTTGAGTCTAATCTGTTTATCAGTGGCAGCCACTTCTGGAAGTGAGGAAAGCATGTTAAAAAGAGCAGCGGGAGAAATGTGCTTAAGCTCATTCATGTCACTTTCAAACATACCAAAATCAAAAGACTTGTGTTTTTTTGTTGTTTTTTACTGAGCAAAGCTCAAACAGGTGAATTTACCTCGATTAAGTTTGGCATTTAATGTGCAATAAAGAATGTATAACCTATTTGAAAGGCATTTTTGAGGACATGCTAGTGTTAAGTTGCATATTTTGGACAACAAATATTTTCAATCATCTAATTTTAAATCATACAGTCATAGTAACATAACTGATAAGATCATTCAATGATTTATACCAATTGTTAAATTGCAAATTTAATAGTTTAACACCAAACAACACATAATGGGTCATTTGAAAACAAAAAAACGACTCATAATTAATCTTTACATTGTTATGCTAATAAATAATACATTTAAAGTAGATGTTTAACAATTTGCAATCATCTTCCTTGATATTGTTTTTGGTGTTTAAATATGCAGCATATGGTTGTCAGGCCTTCATTAGACCCCGGTTATGACTGCATCCCCGGGCTGCCAGAAACGCACACATGAGGCTGATGTAAGCTCTCTGATCACAGCTGTGATAATCTGATGAGCCGATGGCAGACGGTCACGTGTGACGTAGCCTGCGACGTTGTCATGAGGTCACCTTCTGATTCATAATCAGATTCTGAGGTTGTAGTCAGAGCCGCGCCTTAGTCACCTGAGGGCTGAAATGCTGCACCTGATTTTAAAGCTGCACGTGGCTGGACAGGTAATTCTGGGGGCGGGGGAGAAGCAGTGTGTGAGGTTTTATTCATTTATTTATTTATTTATTTTTTAATGTTAATTGATCAGTAGGAGTCAAGCTAAATTTTCCCCTACCTGTCCACAAGTATGGAATTCCCTTCACGCCATGATGTCATATCTGATAGGGAATAGGAAACTACAACACAGCTTTGAAATGACCTGCCAGCACAACACATCTTTAACTAACCGGTTTTGCACCTTTGCGTGGGCCAGCCTACTTAGAGCTAACTGTATGACTAATGGAGATCTTCCCAGCAACACTAAAGTGAGTGAGCAATTAAGGCCGACAGTAGAACTGTTTCAAAAGGAAAATGTTACAGTGTATTTTTTCTTGTGGTTTACCTTTAATAACGTAACATACAAACAAAGGGTTGTATGTATTCAGCCCTGGTTGTATTTGTTGCATACAACTAAAGTAGTTTATCTAATAAGCAGTCAGCAAATCTAAATCGCAGTAATTGGCAAAGTTAATA
>NW_006800088.1:342838-376563 GCF_000485575.1 Poecilia formosa
TGAACGTCACATTTTAACGGACAAAAAGCTCAATGCGTAGGGGATGAAACGAGTAACGCGACGGTTTTGTAGAAATGTGAAGTAGAAGGTACAGATACTTACTGTAAAATGTAGTGGAGTAAAAGTAGAAAGTATCCATTATTAAATCTACTTAAGTAAAGTACAGATACACGAAAACTGTACTTAAGTACAGTAACGAAGTACTTGTACTTCGTTACTTCCCACCACTGGATATATATATATAGATATATATATAGATAGATAGGGCGGGTAGTTGAGTCAGACAATAACACAATGGAGGCTTTCTATTGGTCAGTTCGTCTGTAGTGGGTCTCGTGCTCTGAGAGCCGCGTTCCTTCCCCTGACTGAAGAGGCGTTGTTCCTCTTGGTTTTTGCTCACTCTGCGACTTCACCGACACAAATTTCCGCTTCCTGCACCGATAAACACCCGGAGCCCAGCACACACGGAGCCGACGCGAAGTTTAAGCGAGGACGGAGACGACAGGCTTTCGCTCGCCCCGCTTTCGGGTACAAACTCCGCCAAACGTCGGGCATGTTTTACACTGTTTGTCGTTGATTAGCACCACACGGAGCAACTTTCCGTTAGCGCTCGCGAGCGTTAACACGTCTGCTGCAGTTGGAGGTTAAATAATTTTAAGACCCTGCAAAGGAGAGAAGGACTGACACTCTCAAGAAGGAGGACTCATTCGGGTGGCTACCCCACCGCTATCGTTATATACGACTGAAAGACCCCCCATTTTTCAGCCTCCAGGATGTCGGAGCGAGGAGGGCTCCCGCGGACTGGGGGCGTCCCTTCGCCGCACATGCAGCCCTCCAAGCCGGTCAGCATCACCTCCAACCGGCCCGTCCATATGAACCTCTACGCCACCTGGGAGGTCGACCGATCCTCACCCAGCTGCGTGCCGAGGTATGTGAAAAAGGGGTTGGAGGGGGGGCAGCCGAAAACCGAGCAATGACTTGTCGTTTTCTGCGCTGGCTGTGAATGGGAAATGACCCAGTCTGTGTTTACACTGGAGGGTTGCAAATACACAAACACACCAGGGGCTGCCTAGTTTAGAAAGCCACCTTTTTGGATTTATGGCTGTTGCTGTTGTGTAGAGTTAACCTCACATTAAAGGGAAACCACTCCTGCACTTTTTAATGTACCTGGCGACCACCGATTTTTCTAAAAAAAAAAAAAAATTATCACATGCCCGGTAGCATTTACAGCCTCACTGCTAAAGATAACACGAACAGGCATGTTTCCTGCCCATCTTTTATCTCAATATGATTGTGCAGTGGGGGCAGCTGCAAAGGTTTTTTTTTTTTTTCCCCCTAAGCCACTCTTCAGTTTGCCACACGTTTGATCCCTGCAGACACAAAAGAAATGAAGACTACTTCGCTGTGCAACTGTTCAGAGGCAGTAAATGCACAGCTGGAACACAGACTGGTGGCTTCTGGTAAACAAAGGAGAGCTAAAATGATCTGAGAATCTATGTTTTCAACAGATAGTAAAAGAAATCCATTCTTCTACAACATGCTGATTATAGGCAGCAGTGGCTCTATTTGATTTGTGTGTGTTTGTGTGTGTGTGTGTGTGTGTGTGTCTCCATAAGGGCAATGCAGCAAGGTCACACTGGAGGCGAGACACCTTCTCCCACCTAAGCTCACTCCCAGACAACAGACTGAATTAGGTTGCTTTGTTTGAGGGAATGCACTCCAGATTGTGTCTCTCAATGGAAATCTTCTGCTTTTGCACTTTCTTGTGTGAGCTGTAAAAAGATGCATCAGATTGATGCTCTGTGGTTTGACCCATATTTACAGTGCCTCGTCGATAGCCTTGCACCACAAATTGGGATTTAATTCAAGGTCTAAGGTGCTGCGTAATGGAAACGCTGCTGGACAGACGGTTATGGATTTCATGTCATCTTTAAACTTTAATGCACATACAAGCTCATCATAAATAATCTGCAGATTTGGGAAAATCTATACTTGTGGAGCACTGATCACTAATCTACGTTTTGTTTATTACTTTGACGGCTGATAACAGCACAGATGCCCCAATCAATGGGGCAGAGATAGGAATTGGCCAGTTTTTCTGAATGCTGATGAAAACAGTGTTTTGATTTTAATTAAATTCGTCACAGTTGCTTTATATCTTATTAAAACAGGCTCAATCTTGCACTTATTTTGAGTTTTTTAAAAAAAAGTCTTCTGGATTTACTGTAAGATTTAGCGACTACATTTGTGCTGGTTTATTCTTTTTATCTGACTCATAGTCCTTGATGGGTCAAAACTGTAATCTGCGGCTCTTCCGTCGTCAAAAACCCGTAAGTCATTATTGATCATGAAGAGCCTGATCTTTGCATTTTTAATGAACAGCACAGGAAATGTCTGTTTCCGTCCTTCCTGTCATTTATTGTTTACACGAAGAGAAGAGGCGACATCACACTGTGTGTGTGTGTGAGAGAGAGATAGAGAGAGAGCAGATTCTGTGAAAAGGAAATTTGACAATTTGACAACAAAGGTGAAATAATAGTGGAGTTGACGTTTTAAGGCGTCTAAGCGTATTACAGTAGCAGTTAGCGCGGTTAGCGTGACTAATTTTAAACATCAATCTCGTATTGTTGGGTTTTCTTCCCCCAGAACCAACTTCCACATCAAAAAAACCAGTGTTGTTCTCAGTGCGACCTGTTAGCTTTTAGCTGCAGTGACATTATGGCGATAAAGCTTGGTTGTTTGAGTTTCTGATTGTCTGGGCAAGTTCAAAATTGTCCAGATAACTTATTGTAGTAAAGCAGCTCTTCAAACTCCCACTACCATGTATTTTAATTATGAAATGTTCCTTTTTTGGTTGAAAGCCTGAACTGCCTGCCTCCAGATGTGCCCTGATGTTTAGGTTATTGGAGTGAAGTGAAAGTCAAGTGGGAATACCGAGGGCATTTAAATGCACCACATTCATTATCACCCTAAAGGGTAACGCTGACTCGTTAATGTTGCTTTTTTAGCTTGCTTTGAGCCATTAGTGTGTTTGAGACACAGCCTCAAGGGTGTGTTTTTGCTTTCCAGCAAAGCGTGTGCGTGTTTGTGGCTACGTTATACACATGTGAATAAATCACGCATCACTCTATGTGCATTTTAAACATCCTACTTCCTCACCCATTTTCTTTTTGTAGACGATTTATCCTTTAAGTAGATGTGCAAATGCAAACAGCTGGCTTGGAATATGTTGTGCTCTAAAACTGGATTACAAAATGTTGTTTTTTTGTTTGTTTTTTTGGGGGGAGCTTTTCCCCGCAGTCGCCACGGTCTGTCAAATAACTTCGATTCGGCTGCAGTTGCAGCTACACAGAGACTCAGTCAGAAAAAAAAAGAAAATGGGGTTTGGAGAGAAATGGAGACAGGGATGGGAGGAGAAGCAGTCTCTGTCATCTGCATTTAAATAGGATTTCTCGCAGACACGGGCTGCAGAAACGGCTACAGAAACATTGCTGCCAGCGTTGAAATAACGTGCATCCAAATCAGACGTTGTGATACATTTCTGTAAACATTTTAACTTTCTAGTCGCTTCATCTTTGCTGCTGCAGCGAGTACTGACAGCTCCCCTCCTATTCGGTCGAGGTGTTGTTGCTCAAACCTCTTCCTGCCTACCCAAAATGCCACTTGGTATGTTGTTTACGCTGTGCTGTAGGCTGAAATTTCCCTCACAGGCACAAACATGTATCCAGCTGCCTCCTCCAACTCCACACTCATGAAAGAAACTGGGGGAAAAGAAACAGCAAAAAATATCTACACATAAATGTTTTTCTTTTATTCTTTGGGGGGGGTTTTTTCTCCTTTTGTCAATCAACAGGAAATATTTGACAGCGGGAGATCATATCATCCTTCCACAAAGCATGAGCAAACCTCAAGTGTTTGTTTTGCAGGCGATCTAGAAACAATTATTACAACTCAACTCCATCCGAGGTCATTTCCCCAATCAGAAGTCCCAACCTTGATTTTCTGTCTCCCGAAACAGCAGATGGGATTGTTTCTCTGGCTCCACGTTCGCTAAATCTTAGAGAAGCGATGGGCGATTCTTCTTCTTGGTGTCTGCTTTTCCATTCTGCTGTGTCACAAGCACACACTCTCGCACTCATCGAGTAGTGCTTGGCGTCCTTCTTCCCTACTCAGCTCAATGGTTCGCATCCCTCACCTCAGCCAAATAATCCAACGGATGAGCAGAGCAACTCTGCTCCCTAGTTTGACACTTCACCTCACAAATATAGAGAGAGCGAAGATTAGCAGTTTTTCGGATGTGCTTCCCGTCAGGCAGAATGTCGACCGTGGCAGTCGCTGCCACATGGTTCGGATTCCTGAATCCAGCATAGTTTACTTTAGTTCTGTAACACTGTGCTGCTGCTCTGCATCAGGTATGTCAGGAATGAACCCAGGAGCAGAACTCATCACCCTCCATCTTTAAAGACGGTTCCTGTGCAACAACAAAAAATTCCTGCGAATCAAATCCGGAGATGGAAACTGAATCTTTGTTTTGTTGTTTAACTATTTGGTGGCCAGTTAGACAAGAATTTTGCATTTAAGAAAAAAACGGAAGCAGAGTTTTTAATTTACACTTTTTTTTTTTCTTGCCCTAAAATAGTTCAGGAAGAAACATTTTTGGTATGGACTGGTCAACAGCAGTTGTTGATTCAAAACTTTTTACATTTTCCAACCTACAATTTAAAATCTTTGTATTGAGATGCCAGAGAAAGTGCCAGAAAGATTAGATTGTTTTTCTGTCTGTTTAAAACATTCAATACTGTAAGGCGCCTTCCACTATAATGTTGCTACACACTTCCTGTCACTTGACTGCAAGACAGTCATTTACAAGAAAACAGATTCAGCTGTTTGGAAATATTTCTGGTCTAAGGAAAATATAAAAACACAGACATTCATGCTGGAAAACCTACAGCAGCAGCATCTCCCTTTCACCGTTATTAAAATGAAAATGTTTTCAAATGCTACAACAAACGTGTGTTAGACAGCCGACTGCATGGTGTCCAGCTGTAGCAGAATGCCTGTTAATTTATCCAGCTAATATCAGACAGTATTACCATAATACCATATAATCAGTGTTGCTCTATGAAGAGCAGAACAGTAAAAAGGCGTAACCTGCATGCATCAAGAACTTCAAACGTAAATTTACTATTAATATTTTCCATCATCAGTTGGAATAATTGTTGCCTAATTGTGTTAAAGATAAATACATTTGCTATTGTAGATTTGCAGTGAAACCTTTTTTTTTTTAAATTATATCGTGAGTCTCACACTGGCCCATACCTCCTCAGACGTTGGAATCAGTGGTTCAGAAGAAATGAACCAGCTAACTTTGGGTATATTTAAAAAATGACGAAGCAACTTAGTTCAACCTTCTTTATGAAGTAGTTTCTCCGCATTCTTTGAAAAATACGTGCTTGACCAAGAATTTGATGACACTTTATCCAAATGTCTGCTATTAAAGGTGTGTTACCTAATATTACACGAGCTTGCCAGTGTTACCCAACATATCATTGCAAAAATAAGACTGGTTGTGACACAAATGTAGCAAGGTTTCTTGGATACACTCTGTACAAGCACCTTGGGGATTGGATGTAGAGTGCTGCGACAGTGTTTACTCCTCTGATTTCTTTTGTATTTGCTTTTTAGTTGCATTTAAATGTCTCAGATTACCAAGCAACTTCTAATTTTGGATAAAGATAGCCTGACTGTGTACAAAAAGCAGTTTTCAAGTGATGATTTCATTTTTTTAAAGAGCAAAACTAATGATTCCATCAATTCCTCCAGTCTTTAGGAATCAAAGCAGTCACAAAACCAACACTATGTTTGACTTTCTGTACGATGGTCTGTTTCTGGAATGCTTTGTTAGTTTTAGGTCAGATGTAACACGACACACACCTTCCTACAAGGTCCAACTTTTGCAACAGAACAATTTCCCCAAAGTCTTGGGACTCAACAAGATGTTATTTAGCAAACGGGAGACGGGCTTGTACGTTATTACAGTGGTTTTGGCCTCGGTTGCCATTTCTTCCCATCTTCCCAGTCTCTCTTTGATATTGTTAATGTTCTGGGTGGTCATGTGACCACCTCCCGGTGGAAACACCAATGTGCTCTCAGAATAATTTTGGTTGACCAGCCTCTCTTGGGAGGAAGGTTCATCACTGCTGAATGTTTTTCTCCAGTTGTGGATCACGGCTCTCGCTTCACTTCGCTGGTTCCCAAAGTCTAAGACCTTTTCCAATTGATTTCATTGACTTTCTTATTCTGCTGTTTTTGAATTTTCGTAGAGAATGTGTCGTTATTTTAGCTCGTTCATTTAAAAAATAAGTTATGTTTGAATTCTTACATTTGTGCCTCATGATACCAGTAGTTTTAATAGTTAGGGTAAACTGAAAGCCTTGGACTTAAGACATCACGCTTTGAAATGCTTTGAAAAAGAACCCAGAGCTCTGGTAAGGAATACTGCTGGCGTGAGGAAACGCTGTGCTGTAATGCAGGATGTTCTGAATTATACATCTTGCATTTGTTTGACTGGTTTGCAGTAATTGCTCTGCCACACAATAGCTGGTGGTCACGCACCGCTTCTCGAGTGTCGGCATCGCATTACCCCCAAAAACACGGGCTCCTGTGTGCGCACACAAATGGAAAGAGATGGAAAGAGCACCAGCAGGCTGTTGCATTTATGCAAGAATATAGACACACATACACGCATACACACACGCATACTCGCTCAGAGAGGGTCGATCATTAAGAAGCTCTTGCTGTGCCACTTGCCTCATTTCTGCTTGTTCGTGTACTCAACTGAGTTCCGAGTTTTACTGTGTGCCTTAGCCTGAAGTGTTGCAGCATATAAAATCTTCTCCTCAGTCTGTCTTCTACTGTTTTTATTCGCAACCTTTCAAAATCAGTCCTCGGGGAAACTTGGTATTAATTCGAGAACATTATTGACATATATTATCTGTTTATCCCTTGGCCGGAGGAGTTCATCTGGCCCTTCAGTTTTAAATGTGTTGCAGTTGAAACACCTAACCAGGAAAAGTCAAGTTTCTTTGTCTAGCACATTTCAGCACCACGGCAGTCCAAAGTGCTTTACGCCGTAAACGTATAAGTAACCAATTATGAAACGAGCAATAAACATTACTTTTTGTCAAAAGCCATCATCAAGCAAATACACATAAAACATACTGATGTTTCTCCACCTGCTACCAATCAAAGGCAGCTGTATCAGATGGGTTTCAGCTTTGATTTAGAGGAATTCTGTGTTTCAGGTGTTTTGCAGTTTTCTGTAAGTTTGTTCCGGATTTGTGGTGCATAGAAGCTGAAGGCTAAGCTTCTCCGGAAAGCAAATTGTCTTTGGCAATCTTAAACCGACGGGTGTGAAAACATTCACAGATCCCTGTCAGCTCCTTGTCGTTTTAAACCCTTCCATCACACACTAAAGGGTTTTACTGGTATGCTTCTCTGTGTCAAAGTCAGTTCAGCTGAAAACAGAAAAATGGTACACACAGCGGAGGTGCCTTCTCAAACGGTTGCTGTATTTGGACTTTTTTTTTTTTTTTTTTGCTGCATCATTGGCACAAACAAAAGAGAGAGGTGGGGTGGGGGGGGGATATTTCTAACATGCTACTCAGAGTGGTTTTATAGCCCAGAGGAGCACAACCTCTACACTCCTGACTCGGGCGAACAACTTAGCTTCATGTCTTTACATTCCTCTTTCATTCTTTGCTCTCAGATCCAGGGAGATAAAAAATAAGTACAGTGTTGAGTTTCTCTGCTGGAGTCATGGGCTTCTATGGAGATCCAGTGGTGCTGCCTTAAGCAAGAACAGGGTGTTGCATCAAAATTATAATGACGTATTATAATTTAAAGGGGTAGTAGTATGTGAAATCCACTTTTTGAGCTTTATATTGCCCCTTTAGTCATTTATAATATTTTAATTATTTGGCAACAGAAATACCATTGCCATTCCTTCTAAAATTACTTATGCCGTCATATTTTTCAGTAATTAAATTTATTTTATGTAGAGAAATTCTTCAGGGTTTTTCTATAATCTATAGATACAACCAACTTGCAAAAAAATAAGCAGGGGGTCTCTGTTATTGTCGTTTTTCTGCCTGTTTTCAGTGTTATTTTTAGCGAGTGGAAAAGTTCAGCGGGTTTTACCCTCATCCATCCAGCCAGCCAGCCATCGTGCACAGCTGACTGACAACTTGCAGCAATATCTGTGTGACTGGATAAAACCCCACCATGTCTAATAAAATTTCAGTCAAGTTTTCATCCATGACAGAGAATTTTAGCATTTATTTTATAAGAATGACTCTAAAACTGAGGTACGTCTTTTTTTTTTCTTGCTACATTTAAGAGTAATATAAGAACGGCGTTCTATATTTTTGATTACCTCCCATTACAGAGTTGACATTTTCAACTGTCTTGATCATCTTACAGTAGCGATTACTGTGGCAAGCAATGTTAATGCCAGGACCGTCAGGTTGTTGTAAGTATGGCCTGATGGCGCTTACACATGGTGCATTTAATGATCAAAAGAATATTGGATTTTTGAGTTTAGGCTAGAGAATACTCAAAACCCTTTGACATATTATTTTTTTCAAGTTGCAATAAAATACTGGATCTTTAATATAAATTCTGAGCAAAAAGGGACATTTTGACAGCCTCTGAGTTTAAGGTTGTTTGGCTTTATGCCTGCTTTCTGTTTCTTGTCCACAGAGTTTAAAAAAAAACAAACAGCTGAGAATGTAATTTAGCAGAGTTGTTTTCATGCTGCTTCGCTGTAGAGGTCGGACTTGATCGGGGTCATGGAAACGCTGTGGTCTGAGGAGGCCTTTGTTGCGGTATTCTAATATGGGTTTGCATATTTGAGAGCTGCACTGCTTTTTTTTTTCTTCTTGGAGAGATCACACTGCTAAAGAGGGGAGGGTTATAGCTTCCCATATGGCAGCTTAAACACACACACACACACACACACACACACACACACACACGCACTGAATAATATAATTTCCAAGGTGTTGTGACTCATGTTCATGGGCAGTGTCACTTACATTCACCTCATTTTCATGTAATGTGTTAAAACTAAAGGGTACAGTGACATAGAGTTACATAAAAGGACATATTGACAAAAGATGGATGATCTCACACACACTGAGAGCGGATAACGTTTGCAAAAATTCTCCTCTTTTTAAACTTGAGCTTGTTGTAGATGAACGCTTGAAAACAACAAGCCGGACTGGTTAGACTCTAATCTTGCTGCAAAGCTTTGTTTGTTTTCTTTAAAGTTGTGCACCTTTCCAGAAGTGTTGCAGTGGGTTTTACCGTAGTGCTGCTGCTGCTGCTGCTGCTGCTGCTGCTGCTGCTGCTGCTGCTGCTGCTGCTGCTGCTGCTGCTGCTGCTGCTGTACATGTGGTGCTTGCAAATAATGCATGCATATGGTTTAATCCTCTCCAGCTCAGCTTGCATATGGTTTCCCCTAGATGATGACACAAGCTTTTAATGCATTTAACACAGATTGACCTTGACACAGTGCATTCTTCTAAGTACGACTTGGTGATGTATATCTGCAATGCCTTTCTGTGACAGTTTATCTGTCGATTGTTGGGGTCGGTGAAAGAAAGAAGTTTATTTAGGAAGAATCCAAGCTCCTCTCATGATGCCAGTCATGCCTCTCTGCCTCTTATGATGGCTGTATCTGGGCAGGAACAGCTGTGATTGATTGGTTGACAACCTAATATGATCAGTCCAGCGGGAGCGCAGCTGAACGCTGCTTTGCAGGCCAGCGAGCATCGAGCCACGATGGCATCATTTCACCGTCTCAAGATAAACTAAATTAGGCAGGCAGTGTGCTCATTAATCCGTGATCGCTTTAATGAAGGGTAGTAGTATTGTGCGTGCATGTGTGTGTGTGTGTGTGCGCAAAGAGGGGGTTCTGTCCAACATTCCTGGAATGAGATCTTATCAAAGAATGCTTCATTTTCACTATCAACAAACTAGAACAGGCCTCCTGGTGGGCCATTTTTTTTCTTCCTTATACTGTAAACACTTGACACAAAAACCCGACATCAATGAGAAAATACAAATGTAAAAAATCACCAATACAATACGGTACGTGCTCACTTTAAATTCTTGGATCCGTTTGGTTATTTCTCGCAGACTGACCTAATGAGCTTTGACAGGGTTAAATATGCAACATATGTGTTGGAGTAAATGTGTATGCATAGGTTGCCCTCCTTTGGAAGCCAGAGTGTGTCCTTGCCTGTGGCAGTGGGAAGTAGAGCGCGGCGGAGGGAGACGACAGACGGAAACAGGCTGCAAAACGGGGGAGGAGTGGAGCGAGGTAAAGTTTGCATAAATGCTAAGCTAAAGTGCAACATTTTGCTCGTGCAACAAACTACGCACTTTGGGTCATGTGTAATGGAGAGAGGTTGGGAACGGGGTTGTATCATGTTGGATTTCCTCACAGAGATGCATCGTAGAGCATGGGTCTGCAGTTCCAGTCCTCGGGGCCGATGTCCTGCATGTTTTACCTGCTTCCCTTCTTGAAGTAACCTGATTTCAATGAACGGGTCATTAGTGAAACCTCTCGGACAACGTGATGACAGACTGAGGAGATAATTCAGCTATTCAGCTGAACATGTAGGACAGCAGCGCTCAAAGACTGGAATTGGTCGATTCTGTTATAGAGACGGACTTGTTTTGTGGAGGCAAGCTATTTTTGGGTGTTAGTTTCTTTTAACATTATAGAAGAGCTTCGGTTTAGTTCTCGCAACAGGCCAAACTATTGCCAACCAAACCACAGCTACTGGGAGCTGAACTGTCAAAAACTTATACTAGCGAAACACATCTCTCTCAATGCAGTTCTTCACATGATAAAACTTTCTCTGAGTCTCTAAATTACTCTCTAAATGACAAAACCAAGCCCTTTTTTGTGCTGATTTATGCAACCATATCCAGTGATTGCTCAAGACATTAAGTATATTAGAAACAGGAAGGAGGACAGAGTCTGTTGTTGCGGGAAAGGAGAGGAAAAAAAAAAAGCTCTGTGGGTTTCTCAATTCACCCCACAATCACATGTCTGGGTCTGTTTCAAAACAATTTCCATTTATGAATTAAATATTCTGTATCCTGTATGTTTATGCAGGCTTACAGCTCTTAGAGCGGAACGCTCCATGAACACAGAAGTCAAAACAAACCACCTCGCTGTGTTTGGATCTGCGTCTGTTCTCCCTCAGCTGCTTTCTGCAAATAAAGGTGTTGTGATACAACATGTTTGATGCAATAAGTACTTTCTCCCTCTCTCCCTCACACTCGCATGCTGCATTGAGTTTCTGTCAAATCAGTTGTGTTCGCCGTACAGAGCTGTTCTGTGCAGATGGAAAAGTGTGCACATGCTCTTATTGCAATTTCTGTCATCACCTACATTTAAGAACTGCAATAATGTTTGTCTTTAGATAACAGTCACCTTCTCTTCTGACCCACCGTCAGGCGTAGCTGTTTGTGTTCTTCTGTTTATGGGCTGTAAGCACAACTGCACAAACTGCTGGGTGGCTGCTTAGTTTTATTTTTGGTGGGGTCGGAAAAACCTTCAACAGTGCTGATTTTTTTTTTTTTCCTTCCTGTTTTTTCCAGTTTCTTAATTTACTGCCCCAAATAATTTATCAAGTAACCACAAACTCAGCTTTTTAAAAAATAAAATAAAATAAAATAAAAATCCAGACTTAGATCATCAGATTTGTCACACAAATAAAACCTAAGTAAGCACAAAAGTACTTTTAAAATTATGATTTAATTTATTAAGGGAAAAAAACCAGCACGGTTGTATGCAAACTAATAATTGCTCCCTTTGTTATATCATTAAAGAAGTAGGATTAATCACAATTTTGGTTCAGCTTCACTAGCCATGCACAGCCCTTACTACAGCCAGGTCTACAGAACCAAGAAGTTACTTTAGAACCTGTTGGGCAACATGAAGTAGGCTGGAAGAGCAGAAATGGCAGCTGGAGCTTTTGAGTTTGACACAAATTCAGACACAGACTCAAAACTGAGGTTACAAAGAAAGACAAAAACATTAATGGCTGTTCCACATAGACTCGTTGAAGACAGATGAGTCACAAAAGAACAAATATATTCTGTGGACTACTAATAAAAATATAACTTTTTTGGGAGGAGTCCTTCCTGTTGCATCTGAAGTAGAATCAACACAGCAGCTCAGGAAAAAGATGTTGTGTTGGGTGTGCCTGTTAAACACGGTGGTGGTAGGCTTATGTTCTGGGGCTGCTGTGGAACCTGAGACTTGTAATTGATGGAAGGATAAATTCTCATTGAGTAGAAAATCCTAGAGGCAGGGCAGTGATCCAAAGCACACCTGAAAATGCATCACTGAATGGCTGCAAGCAACCAAAAGCGAAGGTTTTGGAGTGGCTTTATCAAAATCCGACTACAATGCTGCAATGTAGTAGGAATGTGTTGGAGGAAAGACACTTTTCATGGCACTGGAAAGTAAATATTGCCTGTTCAGACGTTGAGTCAGGGTTCTGCTGTAGATTTGTTTTGGAAATAAAAACCGTGTAAAGTTTCTTGTTGGTCTGTGTTCGCTTCCGAGAACAATCATTCAGAGAATTGCACACCTGTGTCGTTAACATTAGGTCATGCACACTTGGATCGGAAAGTGGTTGAGCTTGTGTGTTGGTTGGTTTGCATGTCGTCACTCGTTGTCGGCTTCGATGCCATAGTATTGGATTTCCTGTGTCTTAATCTCTCCATTGCAGCCTCTATTGAATGATGCCTAACTTTTCTCTTTCCGTGCGTCCTGCCGTGGTGTTCCTGCTTCAGGCGACGTGTCAGCTCATGTCAGCTGAGTGACTTTTCTACTCTCTGCAGAAACCCGGCAAAGAACGACTCGAGCAAGAAGGAAATGGGAACAGAGGGAACATAAGATCTTCAGGGGACGAGAGATGATGAAGTGAAGAGTCGGTTGAGTTCAAGATGTCTGAGAGGTTGCCCTCACTCCAGATTTGTCAGGGACTTCCTAAAAGGCCTTGGCCTTGTCCCAGTTAATTGATGTTGGTTTCCAGAATCGGCTCAGGTCAGAAGAAAGAGTGGTTTGACTTTCGGTGACGACAACAGACCAATTTTGAGCTTGACTTTGAGAACGGCACAAGCAATTCACCACAGATGATTGTGTCAATAATAGTGCAAAGACAATTATGTAAGTGAGTAGAGGCAAGGTCAGGTCGATCTAAATAAATCTTTCAGAAGACAAATATTGCATTTTGTCTGTTTTTATGTTTAAACACAAATCATCTTACCAGATCATTTCATCTCCTCCACTTGATATTTTAGGCTGTATGTTTTTGGACCCTTTAGTATCAGAAGGTAGTGTGATTAACCCTTTGTGCAATTCCAGCTCGCCTATAAAGCTATTACTGCTAGATGCAGATCACCATATTTCCCCTTTTTCTATATTTCACCTACATATTCTGATTTTCTTTACTATTAACTATCAACATTTTTTTTTCTTTTTTTACTAAACGTTGGACAAAGTGCTTTAGAAAACACATTTATTGATGTGTTCACATACCAAACAAAATGGCAGTTTTATTTATTTTATCTGTTCACTGAACATGAAAACAGATTTTTTTTTTCTATTTTTTTCATCCCCAGAGTCTCTTTATAATTACCGATAAAGTCAATATGGCTGATTTTGATCTGGGACACAAACATCTATAGTGTCGGTATGTCTTCAATACATTTGCTCACTTGAACTGGTTAAGCACCATAACCCCATTTTAGAAGAAATGTCCTATTCACCCAATGAGACGTGTCTCTGCTCCAACACAGCTGGTTCTAATGGCTGAATTACCTCCTCAGTCTGTCATCAAGGTCTGCAGAGGCCTGATAATTAACCAATCATTTGATTGGAGTGTGTTTACAAAAACATGCAGGACTTTAATCCTAGAGAACTGACGTTGGAGACCACTGCTCCAAAAGTTCAATTTAAAAAAAAAAGAAGTTTGAGCTGTGCTTAGTTTATTTTACCATCCATCATAATTTCCCCCCCCCTTTTATAGTGGACAAAAACCATCTAAGAGACCATGTCGCATATGATAAAGAAGATCTACATATTTATTCGGCAATTATTCAGAGATGTATCACTGGCTAACACAGCTGAAAATCAAACGAGGCATTAGTTAAAAGTGATTAGTTATGGCTAAACAGAGGGTTATTTTACACTGAATGATGGCGCTTCCACCAAATGGATATTCAGTCTGAATGAGCGGAAGGCAAAGAAAATCTGTGTAAATCATCCACGGATCATGAAGCTAGACAGATGGAGGTGGGTGAGGAGGGCATGTAGTGAGAAGTCTGGGGGGGAAGGTGGGAGAGGCAAGATGGTGTGAGAGGAGAGAATAGTATTAGCCTATGTAGAGGAGCGAAGATGGGTCGGATTGAATGAAGGTGAGAGAGAGGGGAAAAAAGCAGGTTTAACGGAAAGGGAGCAAAGCCAGGATGATTTAGCGAAGGTTTGGGGAGCAGCTGGGGCAGAGACACATGAGCCGATGGACAAATTAGCTTTGCGCCAAGTGCTCTTTTTTCCTTCACGCCATTAATTTTCCCTCTTGTGCGCTCTTCATCACCTTTTTCCTGCCTTGCTTCTGTTTGTTTTCAATTTTCTACCTCTCTCTCCCTTGCAATAGGAACATATGTTGCTGATGATGTCAGCAGGAAGCTAAATCGAGGCTATTTGTCTTGTGCTCTGTCCACCTTCTCACAGGGTGTCCACGCATCCTTAAAATGTCTAAAATGAAAGTCTTAAAATGTCTTAAATTCATTAAAGAAAATGGAGCTAACCTTAAAGACGTTAATCACAGAACTTAACTCTTGTGGTAGGACTTTTTAATGTCATTTTATGTAGGGTATTTTCTAGTGGGACCATTCTATTGGCTGAAAGTTTTAGTCGTGCACAGCCATCTTTGTCTTAAGGTGGTTAAGCCTATCTTTAACAAGTTGCTAATGCTTACTTGCTCGCAGTTAGCTAGCTAGAGAACAAAAAGCAGCTATCAAGAGCCACAAAAAGACCCCAGAAATGTCACAGTTTTGGTTTCCTGATTTTATTTTGTATGTCTCTGTCATGATATAGGTCTTAATGTTTTTCATCGTGGTCTTAAAAAGTCTTAAATTTGACATAAACCCTATTCCCTAATTCTCTGCCCCACAGTTCCTACAGATCCGATGGTTCTGCCTCCAAGAACACTTTTGTGGCCGTTGCCGTTGTCTGCTTACAGTCAATTTTTGGATCTCTGAGCTGCTGCAGCTTCATCCGTTATCATAGATTTAGTCATGGCTTCCTTCCCGGATCTGCTGCTTCATGGCCTTTCCATTTTAGGCCACAATAAATCAACACAACACTCTGGACCTTTGCTAAATCAAAGTGTCAATTTGCCCATTACACCCAATAACACAAAAAAATACACTCTGATTATTGAAATGACTTCTTTTGGTTCAAAGGAGAAGCAAATCTTTGTCACATGCGTTTGCCAAAAACGTAATTATCAGGGAGCTGAGGACAACAATGCACGAGCTGTTTCTGCTTTTGTGAGGAAGGATTTCACAAGCTAATATGATATACGTAGGAGTTCTTGAATATCAGTGAAACAAAGCAGGCAATTAACAGTACGCTTACTCTCAAGATAACAAAAACAGAGGAGATGCCCAACACTTTCCTTTTTCTGTTTAGCATCCTCCTTTTCTCTCTTTTTTTTTTCTTCTTTCAGTCTCGCAGTTTGCAAACAGCCAGTAAAAACCGTGTGATATTAAAGATGACGGTGGATGTTTCCTTTTGGTGGACAGCTTAGGCTCAACTCTCTGCCTCCACTACTTCAAACCAACCTCCAGTTTATGAGTGGACATGCTGAAGGCAACTCTCTCAAAGACTTTTGCGATTTTTTTTTCCAATTATAATGAAAGAGTAATAGAGATTCCAGGTTATACTTCAACATTTTGTTACATGCAATCATAGACAGATTGATTCATGTGGACCTAGACTTTTAATTGCATCTGCATTGCATGTACCATGCAAATTTATTTTTTCTAGTTCTTGAGTGCAAGACCCTTTTCTGATGCCGCCCTGGGCATCTGCCCATATATAGCTACTCATCCCAACATTCGGTAAATGTTTAATAAAGATTGCTCACTAGGGGCAAAATAAGTCCTCCTTCAGAGTCTGATGTACTCTGCACTTTGACTCTTGAGAAGGGAATTTATCTTTTCATAGGCTGGCATTCTCATTAGGAAATGTAATTAACATTGATTTCCAATCAATATTACAAACAGGAACAAGCTTAAGAGTAATCAGTCTCTGTGGGTACTTAATATCCATTCTGCTGACAGGTCTCTCTCAAAGTTTTTTAGCTGATGGTGAAAAGTTTAAGTTCAGCTCAGTGAGGGGAAGGTAAGAAGAGAAACCGTTCAAGCACCACTTTTATTTTATTTTAATTTATTTTCTACTTATACTTTTAAGTTGTTGACATCCTGTATTTTCTGACCTGCTCTGGAGAAAGTTAGGTTTCCATCATAGGTTGCCATGGTGACAGACCTAGGTAGGAAGTGAACTGGCTTTTTGAAACTGGAAATTACAACAACAAAAGTCACCAGTCTTGCTTCATGGTACTGGTTCATGAATTGTTCCCTATAGTATGGTTAGTTTATCTTTTAAAAAAAATTATTAAAGGAAATCCAGCAAATCAAGAATTTCAATGTAAGGTCTATTATTATTATTATTAGTATTATTAATAATCTTTCTGTGTAAGAAGTGTTTGAAAATGTAACGTCATCATCTTTCAGCCTTGTGGCTACACTGAGCAGAGCCAGAATGAAAAAACTGGCTTCTTGTCAGAACATTGTTGGACTTTTCTCTCTCTCTCTCTCTCTCTCTCTCTCTCTCTCTTTTTTTTTTTTTTTTTTTTTTTTTTTTTTTTTTTTCCTCAAATGAACAGGAAACACATGCCTTTAAACACAACATGAGGTCGGTGTCATTTTGGGGAATCATACATTGCTGTTCCACAGGTTGAGTTCAGGCCATTTGCTGCAATTTGTCGTTGTTACTCAAAGGAACCCTTTTCTGTTTATTGCAGAGCGCTTACAGGCGTATTAGCTCTGCGTTTGCTTTGTGTAAGTGTGTAGTGGAGCTGTGATTGGATGTCATCCTGTTTTTGTTTAGTTTTTTATATTTCCCAGTGCAGAAGTAGATCAAAGCTACATGTTAAGTGTACCTATGCTTACAATACCCTGTGGGGTAAGTGTGCAAACATATTCATCTTCATATATTCTCTCTGCTCCATTTCTGCCCCATTCTTCCTGTTCACTGACTCACCACCATTATATTCACGAGCTGTGACTCAACACATTCACTTTGCTCAAGATTCTTTTTCAAAACTTGTCCTTTTTTTTGTCTCCTCCCTTTCTTCTTCTGCAAGATTTCCCTTCCTGGATACCAATTACCGTTGTTTACTTCTTCTTTTATTGCCCTACAACAACCCCCTTGTTTTTTTTCCTCCGTCCCAAGTTCTTCCTCCTTGGATCCGATTGTCAGCTGACATCTCCCAAAACGGGCTCACTGGCGCGCACAGTTAACTCCTATCTCTGTCAGAATCCGGCATCGGCTGCCGCCCACGTACCGAAATGTGCGTACTGGATAGCCCCGTATTAAAGACATCAAAAACTGAATCGCGTGGCCACCTACATGCAGTCGCATGCTCAAATAGTTCCCCCCCTGCTGTGTGCAAAAGCACACAGTGGAGAGCCACAGCAGAGTTTAAGTCTACACATGTTGCAAAGAAACGCGCACACTCGGTTCATCTGTTTTAACTGCTGCTGATATGAGTCACTGGAAAGCACACATGTAGCTGCACGGGAAAGCCACATTCATCTGCCCATATAGCGCACATTGTTCATGTGGTTGAGTGGCACGAATGGAGACCGCAACTGCGTTATGTACGACCTGTAACCTACTTATGCCAGCGTTCAGTCACCCACTCTGTTTCTCTGTCTGTTTCGCCCACTCCCTCAGACTGACACATACATTTACACTGCGTTTCACTGAAGCACCCACACGCATGTGCTGGCAGACTGATGTGCTTATTCATCGATGAACACACACATGCTTGCGTAGGAGATCACCGAATGCTAAGCAGGCACAAGCAGCTCCGAGAGCAGATGAGTGTGTGCCCGCATGTACATGCAAGCCCAGCTGCTCAGAGGGTAGAAAGTCTTGGGGACTTTGTGCGGTCTCCGCTCAGATATCTCAACAGTCTCGGGAATCTTCACACCTTTGATGTTTGAAGTTACCGAGTGTGGTGGCATTTCAAAAAACTTTCCACAGATGAATCAGAAGCTGCAACTTTCTGTTCGGATGAGTTTTGCCATTGGTCAAGTGGAACTGTCCGCCACATTAAATCACAATCGGCATCACGGTTTCAGTGTGTGCTGCGCTGCAGTCACAAAGAATTACCTTGATGGAATATTATCCGGGCTGTAATAGTATAAATGTTATGCAAGACTGCATTTCTTTCCCTCCAACCTGTCAGATGGAACTTGAGTCTGAGAATAGCATCACATTTGACTTAATCGTGTTTATGATGCTGTTCTAGTTGTTGTTGTTGTTTTTCTGCTTGTATTGATAACTACTGTTGTCAATAAAAGAAAACCATCCGTAGGTCTTCATTTTACAAGGAGATGCACCTCTCAGATTTTACCATCCAAGACAATTTCTGCAAATTTGGATTTCTGTCTTGGAAGAATAATTTAAGATGCAGTGGCCTATCGGTGTCTGTGGGTTTGCTAGGGGCTACAGCTGTCCCCAAATAGGTAAAATGCTTGAATACTAGGGGTACATCAATCTATCGTCGCCGATTTCCTTAATTTTTGGAGATCGGTGATTGGCTGACTTTTACACGTGAAACTGATCTTATCCACCAGTCTTATCTACCTCAGCAAAGGTCTAAAAATCAGTCACTTTCCTCTTCTGCTGTCCTGTGAGACAGGTTCGACTGATAAACCAGCCCATCAGATCATGTCTACTGTTAATAGTCTCCTCACTGTTGCCAATTCAACAACTTTCTTGCTATATTAAGCGACATTTCAGACAAAAAAAATGATACCAGCCAAAATCGGAATTGGCAGGTTATGTTTTTTAAAAGATCGGTAATCGGCGATAAGCCAGAAAATTACAATCTGTGCACCCCTATTGAGTACTCAAGATTTCCTCTAAAAATGCTTATATGTGCTATTTTATTAGTTTCAACATCAAATACACCATAATGTGCATTAATACACAAAGTGGAAACTGTTTTAACAATTGGCATGATTAGTGCAGCTTTAAAAACAGCAGTTTGTTTTTCCTGTAAAATGAAGCTCTTTAACTTGTTGTCCATCTTATTTGCTGAAGTCTTGCTCTTTCTCACTCTTTCACAGCACCAGTGAATTGTAGAAAATCCACTTTTCAAATCTTCAAATACCTTCTTAAATCTTCTAACAAATCTGGCTTGCGATACTGAAAATACCCTAACTTTGAGTCTTCTTTCTGCAATAACAGTGCTGGGGTCAGAGTTCAAAGTGTTTATGGCACAGAGGCGGACATTTGTTGAATGGCTGTGATTTATATTGTGTCCAATTTCATGCATCCTTGTTTTTTGGTAATTTTTCAAATCGATAATAGCATTGTTAGTACTGTTGGTGAAACTTCCAGAAGTTAAAATAAATTATTTAATATTGAGAATATCAAAAATTACTCAAAGTGAAGCCATGGTGGATTACATCAGAGTTCTTGTGAAAAATCAACACTCATTTCTAATGTTTTTTTTTATTTTAGGAAGGCACTTCAGCTTACTCTTCCAGCTCATTATTCCTGTAAGCACAAAGGACCTCCAGCACCAATCATAGAATTACTGTAGAAGTGTCCATTTATCACGTGTAGTGTGTGCATGTTGCTTCTTTTTTGCTGGGTAGTTTTCAGATTATTCCTCCATCTCTCTAGGCTGCATTTCACTTCCCCAGCTGGATTCTTAAATCAGTTTGTTCAGTTTGACTCGGATCACGTTTCCCTAGAAGAGGGCTCGACAGAAAACATCATTTACACTCCAGTCTGCACAATGCATTATTCCACAGATGGCTTTTCTTGTCTTTTTATTCCTATGTACTCAGTTCCAATGTGCTGCTGCTTACACCACATCCATTAATGTCTGCTCTGATATTGTTCATTTCAGCCAACGTGCAAGGCTGGCAACCTATAATTTAGAAAAATAAAATATTTGTGATTTAAATGTCACTGCTCCTGCCCTATGAAATCCTGCTTTGTCTCGTCTTATTAATTTAATAATCTAACACCAATTCTTCATCCATGTTTTTTTTTTTGCTTCTATGCTTTTAAGAATAAATGGAGACAAAAAGATGGTTGATGAAGGCACAACAAACTGAAACAAACATCTAGTCAGAATAGGCCTTAAACAATTAATTGTGATTAACCGATTATTGGAATAATTGTCAACTAATTTAGTAAACGATTAATCGTTAGCTGAAGCATAGACTCAAAAAGGCCATTTGCTAAAAACAAAAAAATTCAGAACAGTAATTAAGCCAAAACTGAGCAAAAGTGCACATTTTACATTGAAGATAATGTTTCAAATGCACCAAAGAAATGCTGTTATTGCATTTTAGTTGTATTTTTCATTTATGTTTAATATTGCATAAAAAAATTAAGTGAATAAACAAAAAAAATCTGTAGAATGTGACATTTTTTTAAAAATCCGATTATTCATCAGAATAATCGATTGCTTAAACAATCCTTAGTTGCAGCCCTGATTCAGGATACGTTGTTGATGGACTGCATCGGACTGCACACATTTACAACCGGTAGGTTCGACGTCAAACCAAAACTAAAAGTTGACTTAAAAAAAGCAACGAGAAGCAGAAGGGAGAGCAGGGCTTTGGGTTGGAGGGAAAACAGTGGTGCTATCAGAAGAGACAGATGGAGATTTGTGGATAGCCAGAGGAAAACTGGAACAGGCCTTGAATAGGTGGCAGGGAGTGGGCATGAGATGACAGCCAGGGGGACAGCTAGCTCTGCTTTTTGTTGGCCGACAGTGGTGGACAGCTTGAGAGAGTTTAAAAAAAAAAAGAAAACAAAAAGGGGAAACGGCACAGCAAAAAGACACTTACAGGAGTTTTGTATTGTTGAAGACTGTGTGGCGTTGTTTTAAGGAACCTTAATGTGGATGAATTTGCTTTTTATGGGAATCATTTGTTTAGTAAATTACCAACACGCATAGAGAGACTTGATGTCAGCTGGCTGATTCATTATTAGATTCGACTTGCAAATGTTGACTCCCGCCTTCACATCCAGGCACAAAAACATTGAAAAAGTGAAATGCCACAGAGCTGGAGAAAAAGCCTTTCATGATGACAGAGGGCTTCAGTTCATGTCTGAAAATAAAATAAAATAAATAAATAAATAAATGACAAGAGTCTCTGATAAACAACCAAAGCCCCAGTTGCTGCTTGACACTCATGTCACACAGCTCGTTTATTTATAGTCGGTAAGTTACGAAGCACTTTTACTAGATTGTCCTCAAAGCTGCCGTCTAAAAAAACAAAAAAAAACAACAACAAAAAAAACCCAACAAAATGGCAAAAAGCAGATGTGGTTCGAAAGATTAGGACCGGTTCCATTAGCTGATGAAAAGACATTTCATGTAATCACTGTCTGCTGTTTGTATAAAAGAACTCACCTTCTGTATCAAGGTGATATTTGCATCTATTATTATTTGTCTGCCTTGGGATTTGTAGCTTAAATCGCAGAAGGACACTCATTTACATCGAAACCCCATTTTAACTCAAAGCAAATGCTGGTTATTTAAACAGGAAGGTGTTTTTTTTGTTTGTTTGTTTGTTTGTTTTTTACGTTTCTCCCACTAATTTAATGTTATATAGATAAAAACACATTAACAGACAGTATGAATTGTCATCTCTAATTAGCTACAAACACGAGTTTTGATATTTAAACCGTATGCAATTTAAAAATTATAGAATCTGCCCGGTTGCTCCTTAAGGTACGACATAAACACACACACACACACACACACACCGGTGGAGCCATTTAGAAGTAAGTGGAAAGTCTAGGACACATTAATGTTTGTAAATGAACACATTCAAATTAATCCCAGGAAGCCCTATTAAAAGTCCTCTTATGAAATCAGGGTTGGGGAAATATGAACACCTGAGCACAGTTTGCCTTTTCCATGCATCATCTTTAACCCTTTAATCCCCAGAATGGCGGACTTGGTTGGCATGAATGTTCAGATTTTCCACATAATGTAGTTTATTAATATTGAAAACAAACATTAGAATAATTCTTACCTAAACGTTTTAATAGATGGTATTCACGTCCAGTAGCCTCTTACACATTTTGTCATGCTGCAACCAGAAACTTAAGTGTATTTTATTGTGATTTACTAGAAGATTAAAAGTAACTTGGGTGGAGCTAAAAAATCGACAAGAAACCTATTGATCTATTAGTCATGCTCTCCACAAATTTAGCAGGTACAGAAAAGTAGCAAGAAGAAAACATTTATATGAAAGATGGCCACAAGAGATTTGCCACAAGCATTGGAGGAGACTGAGCAAACTTGTAGTAGAAGGTGCTTTGGTCAGATTGTACCAAAACCAAACATTTTGGCCTAATGTGCAAAATGCAAAATGAAGCAGAAAACACGTCACCATGTTCAGAGGGAGTGAAGCTCGGCACATGCGCCTAAAAATCAGGTTTACACACCAGTAGGACAATAACCATAAACATACAGCTGGTGCTCAAATGCAATCATTTAGCTCAAAGCCTGTTCTTGTGTTAAAATATAGACCTAAAACCATTAGTCTTTCGCCAAACAGCCTATGCTTAGTGAAACTGCATGGAGAGCATCTGTGAAGTGCAATTTTCAAGCTTTGCAAAAGAGCAATGGGCAAAATTTCAGTCTGTTGACGTACAAAGCCGTTATACCCCAAAAGAGCTGTAACTGAAGGAAAATTCTACAAAGTGCTGACTAGCCGAAATTAACAAAGGTCTTTGCAGACTCTTTATTCATATAAAAATGAAATCCACACATACTTTTACTTCACATTATGTTGTAACTGTTTGTTGGTTTAGCCATATCACTCCTAATTAAATACATTGATGTTTGCAGTGGAGATGGAGAAGCATCATTCAGTTTATTCTAATCTGGAACAAACTAACAGAAAACTGCAAAACCGCCGAAACACTGAGTTTGTTTAAATCGTGCCTAAAAACCCAGAATCTTTGTTGACTAGTACTAAACGGAACATTGAGATCTTGATAATGGCATTTGACAAAATGTAATATTTATTGCTTGTTCCATAATTGGTGACCGTGTGATGTTTTTGTGATGTAAAGCACTTTGAACAGCCTTGCTGCTGAAATGTGCCACACAAAAGAACTAGTCCTGACCTTGACCTTGACCTAATGTGACAGAAGCTGTTCAACAGGTATACTTTTTCACGGGACTGTCCATATTCTCATAATGAGCAACAGCTAACATCACGTCAAATTTCCACAATTATTTGTGACTGATCAAAGCCGCCATTTATTTTTTTTAAAATTAAACAGTTTTTCTTTCACAAGCTTCAATGACAGCAGCAGCCAGTGGAATCCTAATATGATAGTCAGAAAGTGATTGCTTTATGTCTCAATATTCCCAAAAGACCAAGGGTTTATTAGCTCCTGAACATGGATTGGACCTTCACTGTTATTTATCTGCAATGTTCAAGGTTTTCTCTCTGGCATGACTCTTCAGACTAAATATCATAATCGGGGAGCTTTCAAAACATATCCGAAACATTACGCACAAAGGCCAAACTATATTAATTAGCTACTTACAGTTGTTCAAATGCAACACACTTTCATATTAGGGTAGTTTTCACAGGCTTGAACTAAAAATGCTTTTAACTTAACCTTCCTTAGGTACATTTCTTTCGCCCTTTTTGCTTTTTGCTTAGTAAAACTGTTCTCTCTAGTTTTACTTCATTTCTGAGAGCAACACAGCGCACAGTAGCCAAGAAAACTTAGTCATGCACTCCACATGACTAAGTGGAATACCAATCAGGAGCTGGCGGTGTTCGGTTTGATGATATTCAAAATAATTTCAAACTCTGATTATGACTAGTATAAGTGCTCAAATATAGGCTACATAGTTATGTAGATCTCAGATATTTACGTTGTCTTAACATATATTTTTAAACCTCACTCTAACAGTGTGGCAGCTTTTATTTTCCCAAAAAATTACATGTAGAGGAATCCCTGATATTGGCCTAACCGAACCAGCAGACATTCAATCAGACAGACTGCAGCTTCACAACATGGAGGGACGCAGCTTGGATCAATACCCACTATATTAAAAGCTGCTGGATTAGGACTGGGTTGCCATACATACACTGATGCTCTGCTTCTTTCCTCTACTTCCCCTTTCCACTTTCAGCCTCTGAGATGATGCCAAACCATTCATACATATTGATCACCTGCACCATAATAAGCTGCTACTCAGCGTGGACGTTTGCTTCCCCTCGTAGTGAGCGATGAGCCGGCAGCGCTATCGGTCTGTAATGTGTGTCAGCTGGACCGGAGGCTGTGCACTGTTTTGCATGAACACTGCTCAGACGTGAACTGGGACAGCACCGTGACGGGGGAGCGATATCGTGCCAATGGGCTGTCGCTGCTAATGCTGCTGCAATGTGGCTGCATGTTGATAGCATCCACAGGTTTCCCCCGTAAAGCAGAGTGCGGTTTCATCAGGATGCTGATATTGCTCAGGGATTTAGAGTTTTAGAAGCTTAAGTAGGAAATTAGGATCAGATATTAAACTGGGAGACCCAAAATGATTAGCTGCATGCTGGGTTGTGCTGCTTTGAGATTCCCACAGTGTGATAACCTTGGATAAAACATTCGGCTTCTATGCTGTGTTTATATGCGTTTATATGAAAAAAAAAAAAAACTTTTTTTAAACGGGAGCGCATTAAATAATCCTAATGCTGCTAAGCTGCTTGAACATATTGGGTACGTTTCCACGGCTAGAACCTTACTCAGGGGCCGGGCTCTTTTTTGGGGAGTAGTTTTTCTTCACCTTGTTTATCCACTACAGGAAGCAGACGTTTTCAGATGATCTGAACTAAAGCCATAACATTTTTGTGGGAGGATGCTAAGCATTTCTCATTGGCTCAGTATCCTCAGCATTGAATGTATCTATTAACCCTCCAATTTTTACTCTGCAGTTGATATTTTCTGTTAAATAACCCGTCAGTTGGGAGGCGCGATACTCTGAAAACATATGATTTGCTGTGGTTTTGGCAAAAACTACCATAATTAATGCTGGCAGTTGATTAATTGCCAAGCAGTTCTTTGCAAAATGCATAGTGTGTACAATGTTATTGTGATAACAACTCATTGCTCAACCCTGTGTGATAGTTTTTTGTTTTGTTTTTTTAAACACACTTCCGTTATGTTTTAGTGTTTTTACTGAGTTTGCATTCAAATAATAAAATCCACCAATCTTTATTGAAATCATCAAAGGAAGCATGGACGACTTCGTTCACAGGAGAGAGACAGTACTTGTATATTTAAATCAAAGCCTTTTTAACAGAACTTTACCACTAACGTTAAAATATCCGTCAGTATTTGTGTTCTGAGATAGAGATTAAAGGAAATGCTTCTGTCCAGGTTGGCTGATCACACTGATTTTAAGTCTGAATGAGGCAGACACACCACGGCGGCTGTTTGTTATGCGCATGGTTACTTTAAATGATATACATCTCGCTTAATTCATATAGATTTCCTCAGAGTAAGGAGTGATTTAAATTCAGCTTTAGAGCCAAACCGCTCTAAAATAGTCATAAATTATGTCTGGATTGGAGCTGCTGCTCTGCTGTTTCCTTCCTTCCTGCGGTCAGGAGTCGAGATCGAGGTAGTTTCATAAAAAAACAAACAAAAAACAACAACATTCTTCCTATACATTTTCACACAGTTTGGAGTTGGTCTAAAACTTTTAAACCATAGCTGCTATAAGAAATAATCAGAGAATTAAAGCTGCAAGCAGCCTCGTACGGCCCTCCCAGCTCAGCGCCGCTCTGGCCTCACGACGACCATGGGAAGTCCAGCAGTGCCATCCGTTCGCCACCATCAACGAGTGCAGTTCCTGCTCCTGTCCTCTAGGCGATGCACATCAAAGTGTTCAGTAGTACTCCCTGATGATGCACCAAGCATCTAGTGCAGAACGACTGATGTAGTAATGAGAAATAACAGAAATAATGGAATAACCTAGGGGGCGCAGTGGAGGCAAATTACAACTTGGACTCTTTAGAGGTTCACAAAAGTAAATCAGAAATGCTTGGTTAAAATCAGATGATGCATGTATGATTTAGAGACGACCGTATGCGTACAGCAAGGGGTTGAAATTTGCCATTCGGCCACATCCACACGGTTCAGATGACAGAATTCATCATGTCATTGTATGATTGGGTTAGGGTTGTATGTCATCATGTCATGACATGGCGACGTCATGATGATGTTATATACATATAGGTTTACAGGTTTACACCTATACGTCTCAAAGAGTAAAAGTAAGACATCCAGCAAAAAAACAAATGACTTCCTGTTGGAAGTGGGCGCAGCCAAGGTGATGTCATCAATTGACCATGTGACTGTGATCAGGGTTTATCTATAATGAGACATGGAAAGTCTGATGCAGATGTGACCTTGCATGTGGAAGTTAATGAACCTTGATGTTTTATGGCGAATAGTCAGATTTTGGCACTAAACCACGCCCACACGCTTTGATGTGTGAAAAATCCTTTGATAACTTTTGACCTTCAATGCCTCAAGACTGTGCTGAGTGATTTTGAAGTCTGTCTAAAAAGCTGTGGGAGGAATTCGATCAGATACGTCTATAAAAAGGAGAAGATGGCGGCTTTGATCCAAAATGATTTTCTCTAACTATAGTTTGAGTATCCTGAAGGTTAGAGATTCAACAATCGCATAAGGAAAAAAAAAATGTTTTGAGAAGGCAAACCTTAATTGAATCGATTTTAATGGTACTGAATTCTTTACAGGAGTTGTCAAAACAGCAACAGCTTGCTCTCTAATCGGTAATCATTTGCATTTAATTCAACAGATTTAATTAAACATTTTCTGGGGCAGATTTGTGACACAAAATTGTACATTTTTAGCCGATTTCAGTAGGTTGGTTAGAAAATGAAATAGAACTGTGTATCTTTTGGCAACAAATCAGTTAATCAAACATGACCTCAATATCTCTGACTGAGTCAGACCATTCTGAATGAATTCTTCCCACCTGTGCCTGACATTTGCGTTTCTGAATATAACTTTTTAATAACAATGAGATATTTAATAAACGAGCCCAGCCAGATGCGGCACTAATACTCAGTCTGTCTTATGATTCATTTTCTATACCACACTGAGTCACAGTCGTTGAATGTAAACTTCTCTTTGGATTAAGTACTGCAACTGACCATTATTTTAGTAATCGATTAATTGGATTAAAAAATTAGCACATTCTGCAGATTTTTCATTTAACCACTTCAGCCTTTTTAAACAATATCAGAAACACATTGAGAGATGCCAAACAAATAATTAAATTGCTTATTAAAATAAGAAAATAAAAATTTCATTGCCTAAAATGCTATGACATAGCTAATCTGTTTCTCTTTTTTTGGATCGTTATTAGTAATTGAAGAACCGAGTGAAGCTAAAACTGCAATACTAGAAGATTTTTGGGTGGTTTATGTTTATATAAAAAGGTGATTTTTATTATCTTAAAAGTAAAATGTATAGATTATTTTGTACAGTTTTGGCTTAATTACAGTCCTGAGTATGTTTTTAGTTTAGCATATTATGGCTTTTCATAAGTCTGTATGCTCCAATTGACGATTAATCAATTACTAAATTAGGTGACGATTATTTCAGTAATCTGATTAATCACGATTAATTATTTCAGCCTAGATAAATTGAACCAATACATATGTAATCCTTCACCTGGCTATACAATACAGTTAAATTTGAAATGTACAAAGCTAAGTTAAGTCATACATAAGGAAATTAAGTGACGATTTGCAAATTATCCATGAGAACATTTTTTTTTTTAAATGCCTTCATAAATAGGAGGATTCTCCCGATGCTCCAGCATTAATCTGCTGCACCTCTCCGAGTGAGGATGGAGGGCAGCCTGAGCCTCACTGGAGTCTGAATACTGATGTGACCAGCATCCCAATCACCTGCTCAGGCTGTAACACCTGCAGCTTACACGTACACTCCAAGCCCGATGATGTGCAATCACCTTTGCCAAATGCTCCATGCCTGAGCCTCACAGCTTCTCGCCCCCCACTTCCCTTGTCACTCGTATCTGATATGCAGAAAATCTCCCCCAGCCCCCGGCCTCCTCCTGAAGCTCATTGTTTGTCACAAAACTGTCAGAGTGGAAGAGAAGCAGACTGCAGAGCTTTCTGACTCATTCTGTTCTGCAGCCTGGCTGGATTTCATCAGAGAGGGCTTCGGATGAAGGAAGGCCGTCCCAGGGTCCCGAACTGTAACAGAATGTCCATCCTGTCCTCTTCTGCAAAGTGTTTTTAGTGTTTTCCAGGCATGCATCATTGCTGAAAATGCAGATTATCCTGCAGTATGCAGGAGAGTGCTTATCCTTGCCTTTAATGATGGCACTTCATTGATTTACTCATTCGCATGTCCATTACCTGTAAACACTTCATCTTGTGAGAGGTTGCAAAAGTGGGGAGTCTGTCCTAGCTGACATTGAGGGTAGGAAAAAAAGGGGTCGAACAGTCAATTTAGACAAGAAAAGACACAGTTACTTACATTCACCCCACTGCCAACTTTGGCTGTGAGCCATTGTTCAGAGAAGAGGGATTGAGAGGAATTTGTATTTTCACTTCTTCTGTAACTAAAGCTAAATCTATCCACTGATCTGCCATTTGTCTGCTACATTCTACAGCAGCTCATTTAGAAACGTTTACAAAATGTTAAAGGATTCAAAATTGTCCATGTCAAAATGTCAGTGCATCGAAAAATAGATTTCATCGCCCGCCGCTTTGTTGACCTTGATGGATAAGTACTGGACCGTGGCTTTAAAAACGAGATCCATACTGAATTGAAACAAAGGAAGGAAGTTTCTTCAAAGACTCATTATAGATACTTATGGTTATGGGAAGGGAGGATCTCTTGTAGCAGTCTGTATTACAGTGATTTAGAAGAAGCCTCTGACTGAAGACACTCAAAACAATCTTATGAGGAGGAGACTCAGTTTTATGAGATATATTTTATGAAGAATCCTTCTTTGGCCAATGATCTCCAGAGGTTTTACAGGAATTCCCAAAACTTGTAATGTTTGACTTTATTCTCTCTTGAAACGTACAATTATCTGTTTTTTTTTTTCCACACTCAAGATAAGATTATTCAAAAAGCAAACAAGCTAAAAAGTTAGCTTGTTTGCTAGTCATGCTCTATTAATTTATATAAATGAGTTATTTGCAGAGCGGTTTTTTTTTTTTTGAGTGGGGGGAGGTGTTTGGTGTTTTGAACGATGTGGGTCCTACCCCTCCCTCTGCTTTTAAAGCTAATTCTGTCCTCAGCATGTCCTCAACACTGGCATCGCCACAGACGAGTTGTTTAGCATTCTGTATTTTAACATCCTTTGATAGGTTGTCTAATATTAAAAAGCTAAGTGAAGAAAACAAATTAGAAAAATCAACGGGAACATTAAGTTTTATGACAGGAACGGGTCCCTGTTTTCTGCTCTCGTGGACTCGTAGCTATTCAGAATTTCATCTAAGTTATTACCTTAATTGCCGAATCCTTTCCGGCTAACTGAGCAATCTGCGGTTCAAGCTAGATGCTACAGAGTCTGTTTATGCTTTAGAGACTGAACCGTCCTACCGCTCATGCTCCTTGGCCATAATACACACTGAGAGCCTGGCATAAGTTATGTCGTCTGATATAAAAACGTCTTATAAAAGCCAGCGAGGGAAATGCATTCTGCCCTGCTATGTTGACATCTTTAGAGGCTGGATCCACTCAGCCAGGAGCTATTTTAGGAATGTTTGTGATGAACCAAGCGCTCGTTATTTTGGCTGCCTGTAAGCATCCACTCTCGATGTTTGTTCTGTCGTAGTTTTTATTCCTTTTGTACCCGGTCAAAACTCTTGTTGGTTTTGTTTTGTTTTCTGTCGCTGCCTTGATTAAAGCTTTGTCCGAGTGCTTTCAGGATTTAACGGGCAGGTTAATTTGTACGAGTCCTCGTGTGTCCACTTTTGTTGTGGAGACTGCCGATGAACTTATTGATGCCCTCAAGGATCAAAACTGCCTATTAGAGGTTTTTGAGCCACATAAGCTCTGACTCTCACTTTAAGCATTACACACGCACACACACACACACACACACACACACACACACACACACACACACACACAGCAGCCAAGGATCAAAGCCTAAACTATGCTTTCTGTCAGTGTTTGTTTACCTGTTGCTTTAGTGTCTGGCTGTACGTGTTTGGCAGATTTTTTTATGGTAATTAGTGAAACAGACTCTTTTTTTTTTCTTTTAACGCCTTTAGGTTGTTGTTTTCAATCAAGGTGAAGAACATACTGAGTGAGTAGAAAGGTGTTTACACAGATCCCACACCGCATACAGTTTAATATGAATATTATTAAGTAATTGATCTTTTTTTAATGAGGGCAGCGCTTGTAATTAATGTGTGTTAGGAGTTTTCGATTGTGTGTGAGCCGCAGGGTTGAAATAAAAGCCAAATTTTGTGTTAAAAGTTCCATTTTTAAATCTTGTTAAACAGAAACAGTTACTGTTTTTTTGCATAAAAGTAAAAAAAAATTCCAACCTAAAAACATGATTACTGTCGTTTTGCACATACAAGCACATGCATGTAATGGCTTATTCACTGAAATTTGAAGATTATATATAATTTTTGAGGAGTTCAAAAGTAAAATTGAATAGAGGATGGAAGGAAAGGCTTCATATCTTCAACTTTATATTTATATACACAGTCATCAAATCCAGACTTCACACTAAGCTGTTAGTCGACACCTCCAAAATATCTTTCATAAATTTAACTTTTATTTCTCTGAGCAACAAACCATCGCATACCATCCAACCAGTGGTAACCATAATTGTGTGTATTGGACTAAAAACAATGTTTTCGGAGTTCTGCGACTGTGTAATTATGACATGGAGCCTCATGAAACCCTTCAGCATGTTTTATTCACACATTCTCCCAGAGAGGCAGCTGAATGCTGTTTGGTCTGCGTGTGAAAACAACTTCTATCCCGTAGCAATGATCCTCACCTTGAGAGGTGGATCAGTTTGTCGTAAAATGAAACGTTTGTCTCTTCAGGGTTCGTGGCGAACTTACAAATGTGCTCTGCAGCAGAAGTTTTTTATCAGTGCTCTAAATGATACTTTTGAAGGAGGTAATTCCCCCTCCCCCGTCTTGTTCCAAAGTTTTTCTTTCTTTCCTGGAAATTGCTTTTTGCCGAACCCGATCAACAAACTGTGAAGTTTGAAATGGTAATCAGAGATGCTGTTGACGTTGCTGCTGGACATTAAACACGAGTTTCTTTATGTTAACCTAAAGTAATATCAGATTTGTACAGTATTAACAAAAAAATTAAAACTGTGTAATGTGGTCTGACTAATTTTTGTCAAAACACAAGAGGAAGTAATTTTCTTACTACTGATAACAAAATTGATCATTAGACTGAAAATAACACAATTACCTTTTATCTATTCTTATTTTGATCTTGCTAGCAAATATATAAAATAAACATTTGCTGAATTTTATACTATTTTAATCAGGTATTTATTGTGCAGAATAAATTAATGCTTTGTACCTTCTTGTTATATTTTATATAAGTAACAGTGGTAGATGGGGCTGAAATGGGAAGGAAAGGTTTAATGTTTAGTCACTGATGTTGGAAAAATGATGTATGTTTTGCTCTTCAAGAACAGTGGGTGACCTTGATCATGAAATTTTCCCTCAACTTATTTAATTGTGCAGTGACAGGTGGGGGAGGGGCAGCATTGTGTTACTCTTTTGTCCATGCATCTGGAGAAAACTCTACTAACATTAGCACTTCTGTTTGTACCTCATTTAAAGGACTTTTAAATGCAGGATTGGTATGACTGAAAACTAGCTGTTCTGAATATGCATTGTTTTAAAGCGTTGGTATAACTTGACGTAAATACTTGTCTGTCTTACAGTAGATAACTTGCTTTAAATGGTACGTTGGAGTTACTCATGTAAACTGGTTTAATTAGGTTGTGTAAGCTGAACATTTTGGCTCCTTTTTCTGTTATCTGGCCTGCAACTTGTGCGTTCTGTCATCTGTAAGACGTTGGACCTAAGTGAGCGTGTGCTGCTCTGTTGTCCGAATGAGAAACGGCCTTGGCCCGGCTTTGTGTTCCGCACAGACTAATCCATGTGATCGAATGATAATGAGTTTGAAGGAGACGAGCCGAAGGAAGCAGCTCGTAAAAAGGGGAAGGTTGCACGGTGACAGGCCCCCGACACCGCCGTTGATCATCACCTCTGAGGGAACGGCGTGTTACTTTAGGAGACGACGTGAAGCAGGCGCTTTGGGGAAGGAGCGTTACCGTTATGTAAGGGAGGGAGGACAGCGGCTGTCTTCTTGTAGTCTTTAAGTCAGGGAAGAGGTGAAGTTATGTTGACAAGAGTTGGATCGAGTGTGGAGGATGGAGAGGAGGAAGATGGCTAGTGTGCGATAATAGAAAAGACAGGCCGTAAAGAAGAAAAATGATGGGCAAGGAAAATGAAGAGGGGAGGGGAAAAAGGATAAAGTTGACTAAAAAAATCTGTTCATTGTTTATACGCACTTATTCTAACAAGGTAGAGTATCTACCTCTAGTGGTCACTGGGAAAGACCTTGCCCAATACACCTTGGTTGGGGCCTGGTGGCATCAGACTGGTATGGATTTGTATTCAGCCCCTTTTAGTCAACACTTTGTTGAACCACCTTTCATTTTGGGGCTATGGCTCTACTAGCTCTGCACATCTAGAGACTGAAGTTTATGCCCCTTCTTCTTTGGAAGATAATCAAAGTTCAATCAGATTTGATGGACAGCAATCAAGTCCTAAATCAAGTTGGGCTTTGGACTTTGAATGGGACTGAATGCAAATACAAAGAACACTTTTTAGAATTTCATAATATGTAAGTTTATTTCTTGTAGCTTGACAAAGATGTGAAAAGGTTCAAGAGTGCTTTTGGAGGATACAGCACTTCTCTTCTTATTCTATCAATTATTTAGGCATGAAAAGCTAACTAACATGTAGCACATTATTAGTTAAAATTATCATTTTCTCTCCATCTAATTGATTAAATGATAAGAGAAATAAGCTAAGCCTATTGCTAATCTGGAAGCTTGTTATACCAAGGGTACCCGAGTTTATTATTTAAACATGCCACGACTAAAGAATAAATCATTTAAATAAGTCTTACTTTTAGACCCACACTCGATGCAATTTTATGTCTTTCGTGTGTGTGTGTGTGTGTGTGTGTGTGTGTGTGT
>NW_006800088.1:376580-388810 GCF_000485575.1 Poecilia formosa
TGTGTGTGTGTGTGTGTGTGGGTTGGATTTTTCATCTTGTTGGACAGGCATGCTGTTTTTGCTCCTCCAGAGACGGGCCTTTCTAGAATATCATAGGTCAGTCTGCCCACAGACATTATCGAACCGTTCTCTGCCTCCTTCAGCCCCCTCGTTTCATCCACCCAGGCCTTTTTCTCTCAACAAATAAACAATCAAATATCAGCTACTGCCGGGAAAATACGAGGCGTTATCTGTCAAAGGTGCATTAAGCGTCTATTCGGCTGCAGTGATTCAGACTTGGGGGGCCTTTTTCTGCCTGTCCTATAGATTTATAGAGAGTTTTTCTCTTTCTTTTTTTTTTTTACGACAAACGTATTCAGTCAGTAAACATAAACGTACACATACACACACACAGTAAATGGATTCTTCAGCAAACTCTCTCTGTTGTGCTTGCTTTTCATTGTGCAGCCTGTAAACAAAAAGTGGCCTGGTTTGACAAGATAAAAACTGAAGACTTGCAACAGTGAAGGGACTAACCCCTGATGCACCAGGTTGATTTATTGATCAATAAATTCTTGGCATCCACTGTAAACTCAAGTGTTTTTATTCCAATATTGTGTATCATATTTGATATTGGCATAAGGAGACATGGCACCAATCTTCGTAGATATGCTGACGACGCGCAGATTGACCTTACTGTCTCCTGATCATCCACAGCAAACTGATAAATGACGGGAAATAGAATTTTCTTCAACCAAATCAGCACAAAATCTCAGCACCCATTACCAAGTTATTTTCAGAGGGAAAAATCTGATGCAAAAACCTAAAACTCAACGTATGAACCCTTCATAACTTTGAAATCTCAATCTCATCATCCATTTTCAGATTTAACCCCAGAGAACTACTTCACATCCACGTCATTTAATCAAAATGAATTATTTTTCATGAGCATAGACTATTTTATTCTCCACTGTTCTCTCTAACAAACTTCCCCAAATCTTGTGTACTTCTAGTCTACCGTTTCTTTGGAACTACTTGTCATCAGAGGAAGTGAAACTAATGTGTTCTAAGGAAAAACTGTAAACACACAATTTTCAGGGGAAGCATTTTACTTTTTTGGAGTCAAACAAGTAGGCATTAGAGGAACTAAAGCAAAAGTTTATGTTAATTCACATTCACTTGTGGTAGTTGTGGTTTGGCCATCAGATTGTTGACGGTTGTTCTAACAATGAGATGTGAGAGATCACGTGGATCCAAACAGAGACGGTTCTTCCTCATACGCGTCCCTGTACAGCACCCAAAATCTACCCAAAACCCTTTCGGTTTAGTTTCTCCAGACGTTTTGCGAAGGCAAATTTCCCTTCCGAGAGACAAAAAAGAAAACAGACGGAGACGAAGAAAGAGATAAAACAAAGGGAAGAGCCTCGGAAGAGGGCAACAATCGATTTTGCTGCACACCAACAAGTGCAGAGTTTTTAACATCAGTATCCAAGGCTGGGATCCAATTATCTGCATGAAAAATAGATTTGGCTCCGACAGGGCTCAGTCCTGTTGGGAATTAATCAAAATCCTGGATTAGCTTTGCTCCCACAAAGACAAATGGGTTTGTTGTTTTTTTCGCCATTACACTCTGCAACCTATAATTATATCGCCGCTGTGTACGGGTCGGTTCGTAATTGCTGGTGCCGGAAGAAAGGAAAAAAGAACCTGGTTTCGTATTTTCCGGTCAAAACGCTCCACACGCAAGGACGGTGCTGCTGTGCCCGTTGTCATCAGACAGTGATTCATCTGTCTTTGAATCATCCTCAGCTGTCCTTGGCATTTCTTCTCGCTCTGATTGATAATGATGTGCAGTGGCTGCCGCTGAGGCGCCGTGACGGGATCCTGAGGTGACGAGTCAGAAGTGGTGGACTGTTTTGACCTTTACCATGCGATTCCCCTCCAGCGGCTTCGGTGACCGGACTCTGACTGGGTGGCGGTCGGGAGCTTGGAAGAAATTTAAGTTACAAAGAAAAAAAAAGTCCAAGAGGAGTTTTTGGAAATCAATTTTAACTCGTAGTTGGAATTTTTCAGAATACATTCATATTTAACTCGATGTCATGCATTTAGGGCTGAAACGATTAATCGGATTCATCTTGATTAATCGATAATTGGAATAATCGTCAGCTAATTTAGTAATCGATTAATCGTTAACTGGAGTATGTATGCTGAGAAAAAAATAACATTCAGAGCATTAAAAACTAAAACAATATACATTTTTATTTAAGATGAAACACATTTTTTTTTTAGCCAAAACTTTCCAAGTGGCATAGTTTTAGCTTCACCTGGTTCAGAATGCTGTGCTGTTGCATTTTAGACAAGATGTTTATTTTCTTATTTTAAAAAAGAACTTTAATTATTTTAGTTTCATTCATTTTATTTCTAATATTGTATTTTAAAAAAGGCTTAAATGTAAAATCTGTAGAATGTGGCATTTTTTTTAATCCAAGTAATTGTCAAAATAATCGTTTACTAAAATAATTCAGTTGTATTAATAAAAATCTTTTAGTACCTGCAAAGCAGTTTGTGCAACACTGGCACAGATCAACAATGATGTACTGTTTACTGCAAATTTATCTGCAGGGACATTTGGAAACAATCCAGGCGTTGCATCATCTCAGCACTCATAGCTGGAGTAATCATGTTAAACATCACTTGGAATTGTTGCAATAAATTAAGATGTTCTTCAGAGATTTTAAATCGTCACCCCCATCCCTGACTCGGCAAACATTTCAGATGCTTAACATCAGCAATAACATCCAGTTTTTAAGGAGTTTTGGGAACTTTCAGCGGCGATAACTCACAGCTGTGAAGCCTGATGAAGCTCCCCACAGTCCCATAAACATGAACTGTCTCATCAGGGCTGTGATTGATGAAAAAAAATCTTACCGAGCAGCTTCCGCTGACGACATTTGCTGCCCCTCAAAATGGAAATGATATAAGGCAAATAATATTCACTGGGAGATTTATTGCACCTAAACGGATGTCTGTCGGGAAGCCATCAATCCTGGGTTTAATCTACACCTTGGAGCCTGACACTTGAGTACCTGAGACTAATTTAGGTGTGCCAGTTAGTTTAAAGCACTGATGCTTATAGAAAAAAATTTAGCTGTAGGTTTTCATATTTTAGGAAGTATAAGTACAGTCTAGTACTAAAAGCAGGGTGTCCACGTATCCTTAAAACGTCTAAGAAATTTTAAGTCGAATATTTAAAATTTATTTATGCAAGAAATTGCATAAAAAAAATGCAACTTGGCCTTAAATATGTAATTTAAGACATTAAAGGTCTTAAATTTGTTGTTGCTGGACAGTTTGCTCTTGTATAATCTATGTACTTTATTTTTCTCACTGGATTTTTCTATCAGAAATAAATATATATA
Source organism: Poecilia formosa (assembly GCF_000485575.1). NCBI lineage: Eukaryota > Metazoa > Chordata > Actinopteri > Cyprinodontiformes > Poeciliidae > Poecilia > Poecilia formosa. The sequence goes on from NW_006800088.1 coordinate 379,979, forward strand.
TATATTTTTTAAAGGTTTTATTGGCTCTAGTGGCCTTTATTTGACAGTTAGTTGACAGGAAAGTGGGTCATGAGAGAAGGGGGAAGACATGCGGCAAAGGTCGCCAGGCCGGGAATCGAACCTGCGACAGCCATGTCAAGGACTGAGGCTTCCATATGTGGACTGTGCTTAACCCCTGCGCCACCGCAGCACACCCTTCTATCAGAAAAATGTTTGAGTCGCATCCAGACGTCTTCATTCTGTTCCGTTACTCAAATCGGTTGATGCTACAGCTAACTACCTGTTAACATAGCCCAGCTAGCTAGCTAGCATTTTTTTGCATATATCAGGAGTAAGTGCAAATTTGTCGTCAGTTAGTCGGATGACGTTTGTCTTTGCCACTGGCATGTTCAATGCAAAAAAGCTCGGCACTGCTACCATATAAAAATATGCAGTGTTTTTGTACATTTCTGTTGTGAAACAGGCCTTAAATTTTATCCATAGTGGTCTTAAAAAGTCTTAATTTTAAGTTGGTGAAACCTGCAGAAACCCTGTAAAAGATGGCTTTGAGATTTTTAAAATATGTGATTTTTTTTCCCCCCATCTTCAAAGATGTTTTAAGGTGTTTTGCTTATGGAGAGTTAGAAGAAATGCCCATAAGCCATGATCCAGCGCTGCAACCCAACCTTAAAGATAGTCCGATGCCGCATACCCACTTAACTCTCCCCCTCTCTATCAGTAAGCAAAAATTGATTTGATTGTATTCATAGCTTCAGCCTCCCTTTTTTTTTTTTTTTGTTCATTTTTTATCGCGAGCCGGAAAGCCTCAGCTTCAAGGAGAGAGGCTCAGAGTGCGCGCAGCTGAGTCGTCTCGCCGGTTTCATCAGCAGTCGAAAGAAAGTTGCCCCTTTCAGCGCGTGGAACGCGAGCACTTTGGAGAGAGATGAAAGCGGGTGAGCGGAGAGGATTTGGTGGAAGGTCTGGGTGAGATGAGAGGCGGCGGATGATTGGGAGAGATGTGTTTTGGATGAAAAAGAGAGAGTTTTCTGTCCACTCGCTCTGCCTTTAATCTTCATAGCGGTTATTAATGTTGACTCCGTGTGTTTAGGTTTCAGAAGTTCTCCATATATGTCATCATGTGATCTTTTCATCTCTGGATCATGTATCCATGTAGGTCTTTTGGTTGTTTTTGTTATTTTTGAGACAAAAGAAAAGGAGTATTTTTTTTTCCCCCTCACTTTTATTTCTCATACTGTTGAGGCTGTCAGCCATCATTGTCACATCCCCTTCTTTCATTATCTCTCCCGGTTTTGATGTCTGGTTCTCTCTTTGTCTGACGGCTTCATACTCGGATCTTTATTCATGTCCCGACGGGCAATTAAGCTTTACAGCAAATCACAATAAAAACAACAGCGCGACAGCAATTAATATTTATCTAGACGGTGTGATGGGAAATTCCAACGCTTTAAGCAACGGAGGTTAAAAACACAAAACCTGTCAATCAAAAACGTATAAGTGCCGGTAAGACTAAGAAGGTGAACAATAAGGAAACCAATGAATACATAATACTTAAAAATAAAATCTTCCCTCTTTATTTCTTCTTGGTTTCCCCATCTTTTCTCTAATCATCTGTCAGTCTTTTGTTTATGATTCTATGTGTATTTTTTTCTGCCTCGCTCCTAACCCCCTCACTGTTGACCCCTGACCCCTCAGCTCGGGTTTGTCTGATTCACCGTCGGCTCTTACAGTACATCTCAGAAGACGTCCCTCTTTGCGCCTTTGAACAGTTCAAGTATCTCAGCTTGGCTTTGGCCTTCGGTTCATTTCCTTTCACTCCTTTGACGCGAAGAGTCGCAGTTTTGGTTCAAGGGTTTTTGTTTGCGGTGCTCTGACGTTATCGTCATCTTCAATCGGGGAAATAAAAGAGTCTTGGCTTCCCAACGAGAATAGCAAAACTATTTTCAGTCTGAGTCGTGGGCTGGAGAGGATCTTTGCAGCCTCTTGTCAGATAAACTGCTGAGCCGCCTTCAACGCCTCCTTTTAATTTCAGTTTTCATTTGAGTCAAACGTGCTTCTTCGGAGGGAGGAATTAAAATCTCTGCACCGTAGCAGAGCAGTTTGTGAGACTTCACCCCGAAATTAAACAGATATAGATTTTAATGCTACATTTGGTGAGTTACATGTTTTTAGACTAAAAATTTCTCATAATCTCAGTAATGTAGGGTTGAGTTGACCTGTGGTAACATGTAAGAAGTAGCAAATAATTATGAAATAAAAAGCAAGTGACAAATTTTCACATGTATGTCTGACAACTTTGAACATACAGGCAAGTTTACAGAAGGATTCAGATCAAAGCACATACACATATTAGAATGGTCTAGTCAAAGTCCAAAATCATCTCATATAATTGCAATAGAACGTTGTACTTTTTTTTTACACTTTGCAATTGTGCTTTTTTGTGTTGCGCTTTTAAGTAAATATAATAAAAATCTACTGATGTATTTTTTCGGTGATTGTATAGATTTGTAATATATTTTGCAGATCTTGTTGAAGGTGAATCTTTGTCAAGTTTGTAACTAAATTCTAAATGTAAAAAAAAAAAAAAATCTGACCCAATTTTAAGATTGGAGCAGCTCATCTTGAAAACCAGTCCTTATTTCAAATCTAGATAATCTGATAAATAAGAATCCATCTTTTTCTACATCAGGTTTTTTTTTTTTTTTTACTTTGGAAGATGCTGCGATTTCTTTTCCTGTCAGAAGATGCCCGCTGGTATAAATGAAGCAATAAGCCAGACAGAAATCTAAGGGGAGGCTGATAAAAGTGTCATCAAAGTGGTTAATCTGCCTCGCAAAGAACCTCTTCAAAGGGCTGAGCTCTGTGGGGAACAAATGGATCGCTTTTGGCTTGTTGATCATTTTTCACTTTTGCTGTGAACTCAGGCTAAGCCGCCGTGAGTACGCTGAATATTGGATCTGATCTCATGTTGTTGTTGTTTTTTCTCTTCCTGCAGGCTCTTCAACCTGACCCTGAAGAAGCTGATCATGCTGAAGGAGCTGGACAAAGATCTCACTTCGGTGGTCATCGCCGTCAAGCTGCAGGTACGACGGCGACAACGGCTTCAGGGGCGAAACCAAGAAAATGGGGCGGTTTACTTCCAAACTTCTCACCAGACGAAAACTCTGAGCCAAACAAAATGGCCGAGGGTTCCTTAAATCTCATCAACAAGGTTCCTCTTAGTTAACTGAGCTTGCATTTAGCAATTATGTCTGCTGCTTTAATCAGGAGAATCCAATTATAGGACTTAAAGGCTTGAGGTCTGCTTCTATTGAGAAAAGTAGCCCAGTAGATGTTTCCAAGTTCCTGAACAAACCAAAAATAAAAAAAAAATAAAAAAGTATTCTGTTTTCCTATTTTCTTTTCCTTCTGGAAAGTTTCTCATTGTTTTTTTTTTCCAGGCAGGCTATTGGGTCTGGATGCACTTCCTCCCCGACACTCTGCCAAGGACGCTTAACTTTAAATTATCTAGAGACATAGCAGAGCTGAAAGCCTTTGTTTCTCAGTGAGTGTAGCTCTTACTTCTAGCCGGCAGCTGATTCAGACGGACGAAATCAGAAATGTCAAAATAAAACGGCTTTACAAACTTATCACATTTTGTCACGTTAAATCCACAAATTTTGCTATTTGTTTCCTTTCCGGATTGGTTGTCAGTTTTCTCACAAATCTGAAAAGTGTGGCAAGCGTACTTTATCCCCAGAGGAGCAATTAAAGGTGGTCTGGAGAGCATACATAAAAATAAAATGCATAACATGCCATACTTTTAAGATTTTTATTAGCAAAGATATTTGGAAGATGGATCATTTTACTTCCACTCATTATTTTTTGTTGCTTTACAACACTAAATCCCAATAAAAAAACCACTGAAGATTGTAGCTCTAAATTGACAACGTGCTAAAAAAAAAGCTCCCCCTCTGTGTGTCTGTCTAGTTCTTCAAGGCCTTGTACTTTTCTCCTCTTGAAACATTCTTGCTGATGTCTGCCTCATTTTCCATCTTTATAAGCCAATACATTCTGTTGTTCCAGCGTTGTTTCTCTCCACTAAGTTTTACTGTGCGGTTTAGGACTTTCTCTGTGCGACAGCAAATCATTTCCTTCAGATTCGCTCATCTCCTCTCCCCGTCTCCTCATCAGGGCTCCAAACGGATCTTGCGCTCCAATGAGATCCTGCTCTCCTCGGCAGGACTGACGGAGACCGACTTGCAGCTCACCTTCTCCCTGCAGGTACAGAATCAGACGCTCACAGGGAACCGCCGCGCCCCCACTCTGTTATTCATCGAAAACAACAACAACAAAAAAAAAATCCACCTGCTGGTAATGTGACCAGTCTGCTGCGGTTTTCCAAACTTAAACAAAAAAAAATAAAAAATCCGGTGTTATTTATACGGAGATCATGCACATTTGCCTCTCTGACGTATACTCTGTGCACTCGCGCAGAGAACGGTTAATCTACTTCCCTGTAGTGTTTCTTCTGCTCCAAATCATCCCATCCTTATTCTCCCCGGTGCTGAACGCTGCAAAAAGGTCAGAGAGTGTCTCCCTGCGGACCGTGGCGTGCGCACTGAGCCAGACATTATACATTATACATTAAACCGGCTATAGTGTCCGCGGCGCTGCAGCAGCGGAGAAGCCCATTAAAACTAAGCAGCAGAGTCTTGTCACGGCTTTCAACGTTGTTCCAGGAGCCAGTTTGTTCCAATTATAGTTCAGCCGGCGAGATCCTTAATGACGGGTTATGTCATAGTTTGGATGTGACTAAGTGGTTTGGTGTTGGGGGAGAACATGGAGAAATACAGGAGGTGATAAAGTCTCCTGCAACAACCCATTAAGATCCATCTAATTATTCAGGCATCAGTGTAATTGTTTTATCGCTATGTACCCATAGTTCATCTGCTCACCTGTAAGTTGTGTGTGTGTGTGTGTGTGTGTGTGTGTTTGTGTTTGTGTTTGTATCTGCAGTACCCACATTTCTTGAAGAGGGATGCCAACAAGCTTCAGATCATGCTGCAGCGGCGGAAGAGATACAAGAACCGGACCATCCTGGGCTACAAGACCCTGGCTCTGGGGCTCATCAACATGGCCGAGGTATTGCAATCAAAATCAGACAGTGGAGTTCTGATTCTCCTTTTTCGTTCTTTCACTCCTTTTACTTACTTTTTTTTTTTTTTAACAAAAACCAAAACCCAAAACACTTAGCTCTCACTTTAGAAAGTGTCGCTTTCCAGCATTCAGGAAGCGGTGCCTTAGGAATACTTATTGTTAAATTTTTTTAGATTTTATTTTAGTTTCAGTATTTACATTTTCTGCCATGTGCTGTATTTTTTTTTATATCACATTTTTCCTGAGAAGTGGTTTTGAAATATTTGCTCCACCAACAATTAGATACTCAACTGGCGTGGAGCTTCTGGCAAATGTCAATATTATGTTATGATGCTTCCATTAATAAAAAAAAAGAGTTCATATACAATCTGGGGGGAAAAAAATCAGTCTTTATGACTTTACTTCTTTCCATTTATTAAAGCTGTATAAGTTTTATCATTGTGCCCATCGAACCATCTGCGTTTCTAGCCTGATATCTGCAGAACTATCAGAAATGAATTCTCTATATACATCTTATTTTTATATGGTTGTAAAATTAGCTAAAAAGTATTGAAAACTGGAAATTTGAGTGTGAAAAAATTATTTTTGTAAAGTCATAAAAATTCTGGTGGATAAATATTTCTTTGAACTTTGCTGTTGAACATTGAACTTAAAAATAATACATTTATTTATTTCAGATCAGCAACATATCATTGGTCAATTTGGTCAATTAGGGTGTCTGACTTAAAAAATATTAAATGTATGTACCTAATATTAAGGCCTTAAAACGTATTACATTCATAAGAAAATATGTAAGTTGGCCTTGAATACGTTAATCACAGGTCTTACATTGCATGTCGTCGCAGGACATTTACGCTATTTAGTTTATTTTTCTTATAGGACTTTTCTGTCAGGCAAAACGTTTGAGTCACACGCAGCCATCATTACATTCCATCACAGGAAGCCGTTGAGGCTAACGCTAACTAGCTGCTAGTAAGCATTTGCTAGCTGGCTAGCATTTTTGCATCATCGCCAGTTAGCTGAACGACATTTGTCTCGGCTGCTAGCAAACTTCTGTTGCCAACCTGTACGATGTTAAATTCATTCTCATAATGTGCAAAAAAAAGTTTGACGCTACTTCAGTACAAATTATGCCATTTTCTTTTGTACATTTCAGTCATGATACATGTCTTAATTTTCATTCATAACGGTCTTAAAAGGTCTTAAATTTTAGTCGGTGAAACCTGCAGAAACCCTGTTGAGCCACAGCAAAGGCTGCTGGTGTACTGTCATCTACATCCACTTCTTTCTTGTCTCCACTTCCTACCTTTAGAGAATTTCAATTACCTCCAGCCTCTTGAAACCTATTTAATGCTAACCTTCGTCGTAACTCAATTCGAGCTAGCGCACTAAAAATCAGACGCCAGTTTTCAATCTTTGGCCTGGCCGTCTCTTTATGGCCTCAACAAATGTCACCATACATCAAACTTCCAATTAGGTTTAAGTCTCCTCTGCCAAAAGCTCCCTGTGTCGTCTCCCTCCTGCAATGTGAAGCTGTTTCAAAAGGGACTGGATCTACTGTGTGCGTGTGTACCTGTGTGTTAGCATTTGGAGGTTCATTATTTGCTATAAATGTCTGGATGTTGCTTTCAGAGGCCGGGTGTAAAAGTAAAAGTCAAAATTATTCACTGCAGGAAATTTCTTGAACAAATAGTAATATCTCAGATCGGCGCTCGGAAAGCACAGAAAAGAGGAAGAACGCAGACTTCATCAGGTAATGGATGTGCTCCTGAGGAGGTTTACGTGCTCTAAAATTAGCCAAGACTCTTTCAAGTGCACGAAAATACAGGAGCGGCATAAGCTCGGATCGTACATGCCGCCACGTATCAGACTGTCGGCTCGGATGAGAGGCCTTCCCCCCATCCTAAATGGAGGGTTACTCTACTGTGCTGCTGCTGCTGCCTGCTTTCTGCCTCCGGCTGCCTCTGCATATAAAATAAAGGCAAATTTTCTGCATGAAGCTCTTCCAACTGACAAGTTGGCTGCAAAGTGTTCCACAAAGGGCAAGAGCCACAAATGCAAACTCGCTTTGCGAGAAAGGCCTGAACTCATTATGTTTACAGCCTGTGGAACATTTCCACATCGTGTTACACCACAGCCACGAACTCCGTTGAGATTTTACGCGACGTAACGCAGAATTGTGAAGCGGGACGAAAAGGACGTAGAGTATTGTCTCCGACCCCTTTGTGCAAATACAATCTGAAAAGTGTGACATGCTCTTGTATTAAGCCTAACATTTAATTTATTTCGCAATCCTTGTTTTGTGTGTGTGTGTGTCATTTACATTATAGTAAGACACAGAAAAACATCAAAGAAAAAAAAAACTTTTCTGCAATTTCCTGGCTAGAGGTTTTAGTTTTGAATCAAACAGAGATTACAAGACTTTCCCCATCAGTGGAATTGTGTAACTTTTATTCTTCTGGTTTTCTTAGTTTTTTTCCTCTAAGCTAAGAAATACATGCTGTTGGTGGAATTTTTTGTTTTGTTATTTTGTTTAAGAAATTAGGAAGGAAAAAATGTCAAACATTTTCAATATTTTGATCACTCAATCACTGATCTGATTCAGAAAGGCAGTGACCCCAAATATCTGTAATTACTTGCCCCATTTAAGTTCAAATCGTATCAAAAGTGATTATTTTAACAGGTTTCCAGCCTCGCAAAGCTCAGGTTGTTTTATATTGCCGTGCTCCTTGCAGCCTCGGCTTTCTGTGCCTCTGTTTTGTTTTGCTTTTTCCTCAACGTTAGCCCTGTGCCAGTAGTGAGAAGAATGAGGGAGGTTTATTTTAAATGCCGCAATTATCGCCGGGATAAAAAGTGTATTTTCGGAGAGAATTTGTCGCGTTCTGCGGTTCAGCGTAATGGACAAAAGCAGCCGAGGGAGAAGTGGAAATTTAATGGATTTTTAAAAGGCTCTGCTGTCGTTTTCAAAGAACGAACCTGCAGCAGCAAATCCATCACTGGCTCCGGCCTCTTGACGGCGAATTTTAAAAAAAAATCCACAACAAAAACAGTCGGATGATTGGGTGATTGTGCGGTTTGCCAGATTTGCATAATTTGTTCTTCAGCGTGGAAAACCGGTTAAAATTAGCAACGGCAGCGAGGTTCTCCGGGCTCCTGGCAGCGTTCGATACATGCGAAGGGCACCGAGCGAGCCAAGCGGACGGATGTATGGCTGTGATGTCTCTCTTTAATCTGTGGCCACGGCTGTCTCCATAATAAGCTGCTCAGACTTCATTAACTCTGTCAGTGTGACCAGACTGCTGACAGAGACGGGATGTCATTCAGTACACACACTCCCAAGCGGAAAGGAAGAAATGCCGCTGCTGGCCGCAGACATGCGGGAAATCTATGAATCGCTTGTTCGTGTTTTCTCCTCTTTTGTTTTGGTTTGCATTAATTCTTGACTGCTTTGTAATGCAGCAGTATGAATCGGTGGAGCAGAGGCACAGCTAGAGGATGCAGGACAGTGGGCATTTATCGTCCGTAAAGACCAGATTTCCAGAATGCATGACTAAAGATTGCAGTGCCAACAGATGAATCCACCTGAGCTGTGGATCTCTGCAGCTCCTCTAAAGTTGCCATGCGCCATTTAGCTGCTTCTCTGATTAATGCCGTCCGCTTCAATTATTCACTCTTTTGCGTTGGCTTATCGCATTT
>NW_006800088.1:389265-413957 GCF_000485575.1 Poecilia formosa
CACACACACACACACACACATATAATTTTTTGTACATAATTTGAACTGGGAAAAGCTTAAACTATGTTATTTGAGGAGTCCTGGTTGGAACATATTTACCAAGGTTTTTTAATTTTTAATATTGTATGAAAAATGTAGATATTTTTTGCACCGTTTTGATTTACTTACTGCTCTGGGTGTTTTGTTCTTTCAGCAAATTGCACTTTTTTTTAGTATGTATACTAACAATGAATCAATTACTAAGTTAATTGACGATTATTTCAATAAACGATTAATCACGATTCATACGATTAATTGTTTTCATTACCAATCGCATATAAAACATATTTAAGTTTCCAGTTGCAAAGTAGCAAACTTGGTGAAACGTTCAAGGCGTGTGAATACTTTTGCAAGACTCTGTGACCTCTATGTTGTTGGTAAAAGAGTAAAGTTGTGTTTCGACCAAAAAAAAAAAAGAAAAACAGCAGAAGCTTAATGTGATAAATGGTGGAAGACACAAACTAACCATGGCGTTGTTTATTCTCTTCCCTGTAGGTGATGCAGCACCCCAGCGAGGGGGCCCAGGTTTTGGGGCTCCACAGCCAGCTGAAGGATGCTTCTGTACCCGTCGCTGAGATCAGAGTCTACTCCCTGTCCAGCCAGCCCATCGACCACGAGGGACCCAAAGCGAAGATGTCTGGTACGGATGCTTGTTTTACAGCTCTGCCGTTTTGCTCTCGTCTTCCAGCTGTTGTTACCGTCCGTTCTGTTTTCTCTAGATCGCTCCCCAGACATCGACAATTATTCTGAAGAAGAGGAAGAGAGCTACTCATCCGAACAGGAGGGCAGCGACGACCCTATTCATGGGCAGGTGTGTTTCAGTGAAAAAAAAAAGTATATTTACTCTTACAAATCCTAACCGTAGCTCGCCAAGAAGTTCAGCAATATATTCCCAGAACTACATACGTTTATTTCTTGTTCAAAAACAACTCTAAAGTCTGAGCACTCAAAGCAAATGCAATGCAAGACAAAAGAAAAAGACATGTACCCCAATTGGATTTCAGAGCGAAACAAAACGGCTAAACAAAGAGGCAGAGAACTATGTGGAGGGAATCTGTGGCTATCAGGGCCAGACACACAGCAGAGGGAGATAAGGCGGGAGCGCTGCAGCTTTGTGTTGCCAAATTAGAAAGACTCCAAGTGGAGGGATGAAGAGAAGCTGAGGAGAGGATGAATGGATGGTGGGGTTGGTTATGCAGCGGCGTACTTTCCTTCCCATCGCCTCCTCGTCCTTTGGCGGTGTCGGAGTTAAATGTTCAGGAGAGGCCGAGGAAAAGGGTTCAACTACAGAGAATATCAGGTGCTTTCAGACCTCTGTCCCACGGGGGAAAACGACTAGTTTCTCTTCAGAAAGTAAGCTAACATTTAGAGAAATAAAGCAAGATTTGATAGACATTGTGAGCAATCAGTGCTGAGTCATAGACAGGTGAATGGATGTGGCCTGGTACCATCAACACAATGCGGTGCTTTCACTTTTGTATGAAATCCCTGTTCTGTGATTTGCTGCCTTTCAGTGGAAACTCCTTCCTTTGGTTCCTGGGTTTATATGAAAATAACCCTCAACGTGTCCAGATCGGAAATAACCAGGACAATACATTCATTAATCATTAAGGTTAAGTTCATGTAAGAGTTTGGATTCATCATATTGTTTATCATATATCATGATTCTTTTCTTATAAGGACTTTTGATTTATTGTCACAGCAGGTTCCAAAGAAAAACTCCTTCTATTGTTGGTTTTTGGTATTTTGTCCACTTTGTTCAATGAGAACATCAATAAATATCAGTTCATTTCCAAATTATGATTAAATGCTATTACTGCGTGCAGCTTAGTGATATAAATGACTCTTCTTTATTGTCTTAAAGAAGCATATGACAAACGAAACGTTTTTCAGTAGCGATATTTATGTTTGTGGGGTTTTGGTTGCTGTGCCATTCAGTCACACGAAGTAATAAATAGTTCATACTGTTATTTTTTTTCATTATCGCAATAGTTTCTGTTCCCATAAAGGATTATTTTTCATAGAATTAATGTAATTGGTTCTTTGGGCTTATTTTAAGGTATTATTTTAACATATTTATTGATTATTTATTTTTAAAAAAGACACAATTGTTGGTAGCCCAAACAAATCCTATGAAATAAACATGACAGAATGTTTGTCTTTCACTCATACTTGACTTTTTAGTTGATCAAACTTCCTATTAACTTCTAATTAGTAATCCATTGCTGTAAAAAATTACTGGCCTGTAGCTTTTAGCCTCTGCTGGGATTTCAGTAAGAACCGCCTGCTTTGGTCAGCTGAAACTAAAACCGTGCCCGGTTGGGCTTGGCAAGAAACGAAGAATAAATACGGAAAAGCACACCGTGTTCACGGGAATCCCTGATGCCAATATTCTGGGAACCTTGCTAGAGTTCATGGCAACATAAACTCATTAAGATATCAGGACATGTTTCATACAGATCCGGATTTTTTGGCAGGATAATGATTCGAAACGTAGCCACGCAGAAACTGTTAACAAGGCGACCTGTCTCGTGAAAACCTGTGGGGTGAAAGAGAGAGAGGATATCAAAAGAGGAGACCCGAGACTCTGGGCGATGTAGCAAGCCTGTGCCAAGAGGAAAGGTCAAAGATGCCTCTGTGTGTTCTCCAACCATAAGAAATGTTAAAGAAGAGTCAGTGCTGCCCTGTTGGCAAAGGGTTTTGCACACAGTACCGTTTCTTACACTGCCAGTAAGACGATTTATAATTACTTTCAGAAGGGAAAGACGGCACATTTTAAGGCTGGACGAACTGACGACGTGATCCTTTAGCAGTGACCTCTTCTTCTCTGTTTCGCTCTCAGTATCTGTATGACGAAGACGACGAGGTGAGGAAGAAGAAGCCGCGGCGTAAGCTCCCTCCCAACGCCAGCAGCACCAGGGTAAGACGAACCTCGCTCTCGTTTCCGTCCCTCCCCGTCTCGCTCGTGTTCTCCGTCTCCTGGCTCGTTTCGTCTCTAAAGCAATTTGCGGCTAACCCGATTCGCGCGGTAGCCTTTTCAAACAAATCTGATTTGACTTGACTTGACTCCACGAACCTACTCCTCCCTCCCCACCACCCCTCCGTCCGCACGCCGCCCTGACTCGTATCGACTCGTTCGTCCTCGCCTCGCTTGCCTTTATGGTTTATTCACAGGTCCGCTTGTTCCCCGCGCTCGGCATTCCAGCCAATTTCCATACAAAAAAAAAAAAGAAAAGAAAGAAAGAAAGATTTGCACAAATCACAGCAAGAACCTGTTATAACAAGAATCAAATCCTGCGTAGAGCGGGTGCAGTCTTGCACACTCGTAGCATGCAGATTGTAAGCTTTGTTTTGTGAGTGTGTTGTAGCAGGAGTGTCGGAGTGTTTTATAATGAAAAGCTCACACACCTCAAACGATAACACCTGCACTGCTGCAGCTGCAAAACACGAACATGTTGAATTTACTGTCTGCACGCCACTTCTACCCTCTGAAGCGTTCATTAAAAAAAAAAACCTCACATTTTCAAAGATAAAGTTGATCATCGTCTGTTCATCAGAGGAAGTTGGCACAAAACCTTTCAGATATTCCAGTTCTCTGAAACCTCGTTTGACTCAATCTTCTAATGCTAATGTAGTTTTGCTGTTTTTATTGAACAAAGGTTATCAGTACATTTCTACCTGTTTGAATTGCCTCCCTTTTCTTTCGTTTTTTTTTACCATTTTGTCCTGCTTTGCAACAAAAGGTTGAGACACTGGAAGTGAAGGCTGCTTAAGGTTAAGTTCAGGCAAAGTTGAAGCCTGTGATGTCATAGTTTTTCCATGAGTATAAATACCAGCATGAATGTTTGTTGACTGGAGTTTTGTTATGAAATGGCGATGAAAGTAACAGCCAGATTTCCTCTTGTCGTTCCAGGCATCTAACGATATGAAGCTGCATTTTGTGCATATTCATCCTCAGTTTAAATCATTTTCACAGTTTTGTGAAAATGAATTTGGAAATATGCTAAAATGATCAACATTTTATGAACCTAGACAAATTCTGTCTGCAGACCAGTGTGGTTTTACAGGCAACGCTTACTTTTTTTTAAGCTTGCCAAAACAGCTCAGTGTGTGTTTTATGCATGATAGAGTGCAATATAGTTAAGCTTTAGGCTTGTAAAATGGTCTAAAGTCTAAAATACTTCCAACACTCAGTCCTCTTTGGAAGTTGAAATCTGTTTAATGAGCATCTAAAATGCTGTGTTTGTTGAGCAATAAAAAACAATGTTCAAAAAACTCTGAGTTTTTATTGTCATTACTACACAATACTCTTTACTTGGAATTTTAGTTGAACCCCGTGGCGTTAACCGTCAGAGATTTAATCTATTATTATGTTTTTTTTCTTTGTTTTGTACATTTCTTGTAATTTTTTTTATGTAACAATCATGAACCATAATGAATGAATCTTGTTCCTGTCTTGTCAACCTGTCAGGAATAATTTTCTTCATGTTAATTATTGGGCATTGCCTCATTAAATAAAAAATACTTGAATGAGATGCTTCGAAAAATACCTACATATATGTTGCAAAAGTCATAAGAAAAAAAAAAGATGAGAAAATTGAGATTATTTGTCCAACTAAACAGGGTCTCAGTAAAAAGCCAGTTTTTTAGGGTAAAAACAAGCCGCTGACTCATTCCTATTAAATATTACATAAACCATGTTTCCCTTATTATTTTTTTTTCAAATGGCTTTGAATGTTACATAAATAAAATGAGCTTTGCAATAATTCAGCCAAACATCTGCGGCGAAAAGCGTTAACTAGATAACCCCAATAATTTGCTCGCTCCAAAATGTTTGACTTTAATAAGAAATTTCCTCCTCTAAAATATGCCGTCTCCAGGAAGTGTTGTTTTGAGTCATCGAGCATGAAAAGCGACCTTAGATGTTGCCGGTTTATATTTTTTCACTCCTTCGTACACTCATAAATCGAACATACATGTCCTCGGTGCCTTATTCTGCTCTTTTGTTTTTCTCATGTTCCTTCGCAGCAACCCAACATCAAGCAGAAATTTGTCGCCTTGCTGAAGAGGTTTAAAGTCTCCGATGAGGTATGTTCTTCTTCTCTTTACTCTTTTTTTATGCCCTCTTGTGCCTTTCCCAGCAAGGTTTATAGGTGCAATTTGCTGTAGAGTCGGCGCGTTTTTCAGCTTGGCTTTGACTTGCAGGCATGTGTGAGAGATCGATGGAAGGACAAAAGAGACAAAAGAGTAGCTTATCTGGACGAAGGGGTGGTGGCGTAGTGTGCTACGTGTTTCTACATGCAGCTAAATGGATAAGAATAAGATGTTTTGCGTCTTATTCAAAGTTGTTTTTGCTGTCTGTACTTTTTTAAATGTATTTATTTCATTTACAGTTTAAAATGAACATGCCACATGCTGCTAAAAGCAAAACCTTTGAATTAAAAGAAGTAGTTGGAAGAGAGAAAAAATTATCTGCCATTTCTCTCAAAAATCTGGTCGTTTTACCATAACAACTAAACATAAGCAACTAAGCATCAGTCATAAAGATGTGGATGCATCTTTAAATGCAAAACAGACGATATGTGTTCATTTACACACTTTGTTGTTTTTTTTTTCAGCGCTTTGTTTAATTCACACTTATTGCAGCTTGGTTGTTTTTTTCCGTTTGTTTTTTTCTAATCAAGCTGATTGTCTTTCAGTTTGCTGTTGTAATAGGAAGTGTTTCTGTTAAGTGCAGAAAATCTTTGAGAAAGTTTACAAATATCAAGTTGGAAATTGAATTTTGGAAATCTAGCTTTTTATGTTGACAGGATTTCTTTTTGACTGTGAATATATACTTTTGGGAAGCATTCCTGCTAACAGGAAGTCACCATCTCCATTCGCTTCTCTGTTAGGTGTGTTATAGACAGATGCGAGTATATGAGGTATACGATGTGATAAGTTAAAAGTTCATTGCAGAGAGAGAGTAATCTGTGTCGTGTGTGTGTGTGTGTGTGTGTGTGTGTCTGGTCCAGGTTGGTTTCGGTTTGGAGCACGTGTCGAGGGAGCAGATCCAGGAGGTGGAGGAGGATCTGGACGAGCTCTACGACAGCCTGGAGATGTACAACCCCAGCGACAGCGGGCCGGAGATGGAGGAGACCGACAGCATCCTCAGCACACCCAAACCCAAGCTCAGGTAACAGGGGAGACGCCATTTGTGTGTCTGTGTGTCGATATTATCTCTGCATCCAGAATAGCAACAGAATGAAAGCCAGGAAGAGTATAAAATAAATGCTCGCTCTTCCCCCCCTCCTGCTCTGGTAATATTTGCCCCACCATATTGTCACCTGCAAATGTTTCGCACCGTTAGGAGCTGGGAGGAAATGTACTCAAGAATCCTGGAGCAAATTTAGCGCAAACTCAGTAGGCCTCCAAAACCACAATACATGTGTGCGGCTCAAATGCAGAACTGAACAGATTCACACCGAATACCAGCTAGACTCTGACTTTCACCCTTCAGTGGCAATTCAGAGCTCCCCCTGTTGGTGGAAAACACTACTTGCACTTATAGTTAAAAGACTGAGATGCGCCAGTTACCTGTGATCAAATTTCATGAGAAAAATATTTAATATTCATTAAATTAAATCATATAATGGATTTGGTAAATTTGTGAAAGAAATCTGCTTTCCTAAAATGTATCTAACTCTAAAAGATTTGGTTTGTGAAACAAATCCCAATAATTATTCCTTCTTGAGCAATGAAAGGAACATGTTGAAACCTTCTAAATCATTTTTTTTGACAGCAGGTAATCCATATCCTGTGGGATTTTTTTCACTGTTGGCATGTTTTATTTGAAGAAACATTTTAGGAATCCCGTCTGCAGAAGGAGTCCTTGCTCTAAGAAGAAAAAAATATTTCAGTTCTTGTCTGCAGGTTCTTTGAAAAATGAAACAAAAATATATATATTTTTTTTTCATGTCTTCTTTGTTTAGGCCGTTTTTTGAAGGAATGTCTCAGTCCAGCTCACAGACGGAGATCGGCAGTCTGAACAGCAAAGGCAGTCTGGGCCGAGATACGTTCAGTCCAGTAAGTACCCTGGCATCTTGTGTTTGGTGTTAGTTTTGCTTAAAGTAAGTGAACAAGAAAACTTGATGGATGTTCTTTACATACTCCAACTATAATATAAGAATCCAGAATCACATGAAGTGCAAAACATGAAAAAACAAAACAAAACAAAAAAAAAAACATAACTTTGGCTTGATGTGCGGGGGGGGGGAGAATCCACATTTCAAAGCTTTTAGAAAGCCTTTTTAGAATAAAAAATGAGAGAAATGTTCTTCCAGTGTTTTCTCAATGAGTCAGAAATCCAGTAAGCCTTTTTGACAGCCACCATCTGCCTAATAGAGAAGTTTCAGTCTGTCTCAGTTCAGCATCTCCCTGCTGTCTGCAGCTTCAGTTCTCTCTTTTTACATCGGTGTATAAAAGCATCAACTGCAGCGTTCCTGTTTATACAACACGCACCAAAAAGAAACAGCTGTGTTCACTTTAATTAACGGAGACTTGGCTTTTCTACCTCCTTCTGATTTCAAGATCCTGCCAATATCCCCTCTGTCCTCTTGCTTTTGTTAATGATGTTTTCTTCCTAAAGCAGAATATCGCGGCTGCACCATAAACGTGTGTTCATTTCATTACCCGCGTTGACTTTTCATCAAGCCGATCTGACTGCTCCTCTCTCGTTTTCCCAGCAGGGGGAGCTGCCTCCCCTGGAGAAGATGAAACCCTCCCGCAGTCGCAACCTGGACGAGATCCCATCAGAGACGGACACGCTGGTACGAGTGCTTCCCCCCCCCCTCTGTTAGTCGTGTTTAGAGCTTTATTAATTAAAAATGGTTGGATTTGTGTTCGCAGGAGCTGACAGACCAGGAGCTTTTTGCCGAAGTTGGCCCCTGCATTACAGTGTCTGTGGCAGAGAAACCCCGAACGCCACTGAAAAGCAGCAAAAATGAAATGCAGCCTATAGCATCTCCAAGGTAACCTACAAATCGACCCACTAAAAAACTACATTGACGTTAAAAAGTGTACAAATATGTAGATCTGTGATTTAATCTGCCCAGGTTCTGATTCTGCTTTGGTTTATTATCATCATTTTGTTATGTTTTTTTGTTGTTTTTTTTCCTGTGTTCAGACTGGATGGAGGCCACACGCCCAGGCAGAAGCGCAGCAGCAACACGCCCATGAAGGAGAGGCAGCTGTCCAAGCCTCTGAGCGAACGCACCAACAGCTCCGACTCGGAGCGATCCCCGGAGCTGGGACACAGCACGCCGGTAAAAGATTAGCTCTCCTCTCCCATCAGAATTTTAATGACTTTGTTTTTCTCTCTCTCTCCAGGATCTTATCGCAGGCAGCATTATTCCTTCAGGCTTTATGTTTCCCCACTGAGGGGTTTACACAGAAAACAACTGCTTTTGTTCTTTGTCCTCTTTTTACCAGAACACCGTTCCTAAAAGTAAAGAAAAGTCAGGCAGTCTGTTAATGCAGGATCCCTTGGAGCTCATGAATGAATTATGCATGTGCAGATGAGTCATCTGAAGAGTAAATGTGTGGGGGTTTTAAACCCAGGACATTTCTCTCTCTCTCTCTCTCTCTCTCTCTCTCTCTCTCTGTGTGTGTGTGTGAAGGTTCTGAGGAAAGTCGTGTACGATCAGCTGAACCAGATTTTGTTATCAGACTCTGCCCTTCCTGAGAGCCTCATCTTGGTCAACGGCACAGATTGGCAAGGGCAGGTAAGCCTCACAGTCCCCTAAAAAAACAACAACATGGTGATCATGTTGTTTTACCCACTGCAAGCTTTACCTGCTCTGTGTTTTTCTGGTGCAGTTTGTTGCCGAGCAGCTTCAAGGACAGAGACACCCGGTGGTCTGCACGTGTTCACCCGCTGAGATCCAGGCAGTGCTCTCTGCTGTGCTTACACGCATACAGAAATTGTGAGTTTAAAATAAAATCTATCAGTTCATGGCAGAAACTAATGATTATTAATTCATTAATCTATTAATTATTCTGACGATTAATCAAATAATTGATAGGGTGCTAATTAGGTGCTTAGTCTTCATTTAACCACCTAAGCTTTTTCTGTGTGCAATATTAGAAATACTTTAAGAAGATCCAAATAATTGAATTCATTTATTTAAATATGAAAATAAACATTTCATTGCATTTCTTTAGTAAAGCTGAAGCGAGACGAGCTAAAACTATGCCGCTTGAGGAGTTTTGGATAAAACATATTTATAGACAAAGGGGTTTTTATCTTAAATCCAAAAAGTTTACAGCTGAATTATTGTTCTGAATATCTCGCTTTTTCACCAAATGGCCCATTTTGAGTCTGTATACTCCAGTTAGCAATTAATCAATTACTAAATCAGTTGACTGTTTAATAGATTAATCATGATTAATCCAATTGATTGTTACTTTAAAGCTGATCAGACTGAGTAGATGCTGAAGTTTACACGCCGTTCTGCCTCCCGTTTCCCTGCAGCTGCAACTGTAACTCCTCCATGCCCAGAGCGGTGAAGGTGGTGGCTGTGGGCGGCCAGAGTTACCTGGGAGCCATCCTGCAGTTCTTCGTCACTCAGCTGGCCAACAAAACCTCCGACTGGCTCAACCACATGCGCTTCCTGGTGGTTCCTCTGGGTGAGGAAGGCTCAGCCAACAGTATGACCCTCAATACGTCCAGAACAACAAGGTCTCAAAGTGACTCTGCGTGCTCAGTTTGTCTCTTCCTCTGTTTTTTCAGGATCGCATCCAGTCGCTAAGCACCTCGGATCCCTTGACAACCGCTACAGCTCCTCCTTCCTGGATGGAGCGTGGAGAGACGTGTTCAGCCGTTCCGAGCCGCCTCAGACTGGTAATGGCCGCCGCTTGGATCTGCACATCAAGCCTCTCTTTCCAGCAGATCTCACGCCTGGATGTTCTTCTTCTTTGGCCTTCAGATCAGCTGGACGTTTCTGGAAGGATCAGTCAGTACATCAGCGGCACCTCAGTCACTCACCAGCTGCCCATCGCAGAAGCAATGCTGACCTGCAAGCACAAAACGTGAGTGAAAGTCCTAAAAAAAAAACATGAAAGCATCACAGGTTATCATAAATAACCTGATTTCTTTTTTTTATTATTATTAATCTCTTCTTCAGGCGGGAAGAAGAGTCTTACCAGAAGTTCATCCCCTTCATCGGGGTGAGATTCTAATCTTCTGATAAAACTGTAACTGACACAATTAATTGATTATTGAAATAATTGTCAACTAATTTAGTAACCAATTAATCGTTAACTGGAGTGTACAATCTGAAAAAAGGCCATCTGCAAAAACAAAAAAAAAAAAAATATTCAGAGCAGTAATTAAGCCGAACTGTACAAATTATATGTATATGTAAACATTTTCCATTTAAGATAGAAAACTCCTCTGTCTGTCAACCCAAAACTCCTCAAATGGCACTTTTTGTATTCACTCAGTTCAAATTCACTAAAGTAATTAGTAGTATTGCATTTTAGACGATTAAATCTTCATTTTCTTATCAACAAAACAAATTTTATTTATGTTCATCTTTTAATGCATTTCTAATGTTGTATGAATAAAAAAAAAATCTCCAAGATGTGTAATTTATTTTTTTTTTACCAGATTTATCAATTAATCATCAGAATAACCGATTAATCGATTAGTACAGTAATCGTTAGTTGCAGCCCTCATCCTAATCTGTTGTTTTCCAGGTTGTGAAGGTCGGCCTCATCGAGTCTGCGAGCTCGCCGACAGGTGAGGGTTTTGTCGAAGAGTTTGAAAGAGTACAGAGACGATCCACTTCAGCCCTAATCAGCTGACATCTAGGGGGATTTTTGATCATTTTTTTCTTCCAGGAGATCCAGAGGAGGGTGTTGGAGTCAGCTTGGCCGTCCCCTCGACGTCTCCGCCATCTCACGGCTCCCCCACTGGGATGATCAAAGAGGCAGCCACGCCCCCCTCGTCCCCGTCCATGGGCAGCGTCCTCACAGTGCAGGGGTGAGACGATTTGTCCGATTAAATCTTCATTTCACCCGATGACTGTTTAGGTTTAAAATCAAATATTCAACCGTGGCGCCTCAAATCGAAGAGCAGATAACCGTGCAGGGTGCTGTGTGAGGTTGGTCTCTGTTATGATGTCCGTCTGTTCCCAGGAGCCCCAGCATGCCTCACGGTGTGGACGCCATCGGCCTGCAGGTGGACTACTGGCTGGCGTCGCTGGCGGACAAGCGGCGGGAGGGAGAGCGGCGCGACACGGGCTGCAAGAACACGCTGAAGAGCGCCTTCCGCTCGCTGCAGGTCAGCAGGCTGCCAGGAGGGGGCAGCAGCGACTCACAGACCCTGGTTAACACCATGGCCATGACTGTGGTCACCAAGGAGAAGAACAAAAAAGGTCAGCTCCTGTTTTTTGTTTCACGATCACTTTTGCGTTATTACTTCTGAACCTGGATGATTTGTTTATTATTTTAACTTGTGCACAATGTAGCGGGAATAAAATGTGCACAAGGAATGCAGCAAAACCTCCTGATGTAATGAAGTGTGAAGCCAGACGTTTCAACTTATGAACATAGTTTTTTATTTCTTCCACATTCTTCTACTTCTGTTCTCATGTTTAATTTAGCACAACTGATAAATGATAAATGACATGAGGACAGGCGGTCATTTGAGTTCACATTTAAGCCTTTGGTCTCGTTGCCTTCAGTTCCCACCATCTTCCTGGGAAAGAAGCCCAAAGAGAAGGACATGGACTCCAAGAGCCAGGTGATCGAGGGCATCAGCCGCCTCATCTGCTCCGCCAAGCAGCAGCAGACCATCCTGAAAGGTGACCCAACCGCGCCGCGCTCGCCCTCGCTCATTGTGATGTCTGCATTTCACTCACTGCCCGCCGCTTTTGCCTCCAGTGTCGATAGACGGCGTCGAGTGGAACGACGTCAAGTTCTTCCAGCTGGCCGCGCAGTGGCCCACTCACGTCAAGTACCTGCCGGTCGGACTTTTCGGCTACAGCAAGCCCCCGTCGTAGGACCGAGCTTTAAACTCCTCCACCTCGCCTGACTTTCTTCTCCCCTCACTCTTCCCTCCCTTTTTTTTTTTTTTTTTTTTGCACAAAAGACCTGCAGAGAAGACGGGGATCAAGCAGCCGGACCATTTTTCTTTCTTCAATTCCACCAAAATGAAAGGAAAAAAAAAATTGCATTCGATTTATTTCTCTATGGAGGAGGAGGAGGGTGCTGGAGTGCAACGCTGTTACAAGTCACTTTAATGCTCTTTTTTTGTGTGTGTGTGTATGCGTGTGTGTGTGTGTGTGTGGATTAGGTGTGCATGCACACGTGAATGTATATTATGTTTGTGTGTGCGTGTGTGTGTGTGCGTGTGTGTGTGTGTGTGTGTATGCGTGAGTGTACAAGGATATCACAGCACAGGTTTATTAGCTAGCCGCCATTTATGTTTCCGTTTTAAGGAATGCAGCAGCATGTAAAAAATAAATAAATAAAAAACGACCCACTTTAAGCCCTTACTCTGTAAACCGGACGCTTTTAGACCTCATCACACCACCGGATCGACACCCAACACCCGCGTGCCGGAAACTGTCACTTCTGCTTCAGTTTGCAAGGGCGATCAAACCACGACGGCTCCTTCGCTCAAAAAGGCATGAAAAAGTCATTTCTACACAAAAATGAATCCACTAATGTACTTGTTTTCATTTCAAGGGCTTCCATTTAGCAGTTTCTTTTCCTGTAAAAAGAATAAATAAATATTTAGATGTTCAAATGCCAAAAAAAAAAACAAAAAGAACGAAAGAAAAAAAAAACTACATAGATACAAGGGGAAGTGTCTTTTATTCTAGAGTAGTGCTCTTGTGAAAACCAGTAAAACCTTCCCCTCTTATTAACGCCGTATCGTGACGCGTAGTGGTGAATCTGACGTGCCGTTTCTCTTTCTTCTTCAATCGCTATGCACTTCTGAACACACACGGACCATTTGAATGACTTCGGCCGGCAATGAAGCGTAATAACCTGACGAAATATGCAGCAGGTACGACTGCTAAGAACAAAATGCATGCTTCAACAGCCCCAGCAGCATAGAAGGGAATATGGAAAAATAAAGTGTGCTTTTATTTATTTTTTTTACCGTATCTTGTTTCTAGATAGAAGCACAAATGTCAGCTTAATTTAGTATGCCACTTTTTTTTTTATTGGCAACAGTAACAGCAGTAGACCTGGAGAAAATATCAGTCTGTGCGCATCCACCACTTCCCCTAATGGCAATTTATTACTAGGGGAAATCATTGAGTTATTGGAGTTCAGGTCTGTTTTCTCCAGGACGTCGTGAGGCGATTAGTGACTCGACTGTACAGTAAGAGGTAACAAATGTGTATGTGACGAATAAAACATGACATGGTCAAAAGCCTAAAGGTTTTAAAAAAAAAAAACAATAATCAAAAGGTATGATAAATAGTTTTCTATAATGTGCTGGGAGATGTGTAGTGTGTGTTTTTGTGTGTGTGCGTTGATGATGATGTGGTGATTATCGATATCACTGATTATCTGATTAGGGCTGCAGAAGCTGCAGTGGTCATCTTGTTCACTTTGTAGCTGCACACAAGGCAAATTGCTGGGGTTGACCTTTTTCTTTTTTAAAAAAAATAAAAAATAAAGGAAAAGAAAATCCAGTAAATATAAACAAACTATAGAAATTCTCCAAATATAACTATCTATTCAAAATGATTTAGGAAAAACGCATCGCCTTGTGTCGTCTACATCGTAACACTCTCCGTCGCCACTGAAGTATTACAGAAAATAGTTTTTAAAATGGTGTTAATGCTTATCTCTTTATTTAAAATAGTTTATTTGACAATAGAGAGGATTATATATTTTTTCCTCTGTGTTGATGTTACAGTGTTACAGTTGTGATGTCGGCAGCATGTGTCTTTTTGGGGTTTTTTGGCGCCACCTGATGTATGAATCTTCTCAGTTAACAGATCACACTCTGTCTGCTCCTGATCGATTTTTAATAAGTTGTTCTTCATATCTGAATGCATCTTCTTTGGTTGCTCTTCACTGAGTTTTAGAAATGAAATATCCCACAGATTATGCTTTTGGCAAGCCAGTCTTCCTGAACTTGACTTTTCTTTTCATTTTGACTGGGAGTTTCATGTTTTAGTCGTCCCCGAACATCAGATATTGTTGTTATGCTGTTGATTTGACCCAGATGTTGCTCAAACTAAACCTGAGCTCAAGGTTTCATTCCAAACTTGAAGCTACAGAAACACTAGGCTTTAATGTGTTGTTTTTCAAAAGAAAACTACACTAAATTAAAAAAAATAATAACAATCACGATCTAAAGTTTGCAGCAAATTCACGGAAACAAGTTTTGGATCCTCAAGTTCTCAACTCGAGCAATGTGTTATCTTTTTAAATCATTTAAGAAAAAGTACACGGCTATACATGGTACCAAACTAACACTTTATTTAAACTCTATGCCTTGTATAGGCTTTAAAACCGGGTAACTTTAAAGTACAGTCGAATCACACACTATATCATCTCCTTTAGTGTCGTAAACTTGCAATATTCAATTTTCTTGGCGCCAACAACAGATGTTTTGTCCCAAAGAACATCCTGCAGATTTTTGTAGACGGGTTTGCTGAAGGGCTAGGCTAAGGTTAGCATCTGTAGTCTGTTTTGACTTGGCAGGTAACATCTTTCAGTGTGATTCCAGTTAATTGCCGACGCATAAAAAGATGCTGAAAAGCCGTTTCCCTTCTGCTTTAGGAACCGAGCGCTCCGCCTCGATCGACATACATCCTGATGAACGGCGTTTCAGCTGCTCTCTACTCGGTTTTCCCTGAAGTCACATCTTTGCAGACGCAGCTAGCAGACTGAAAAGAAGCTGCAGCAGCCAGTACAGTCTGCTTCTTCCTCTTCTTCACTGTGAGCATCGTTATAAAAAGATTCAGAGCTCTTGAATGCTCATGGTCACCATTTTTAAAAGGAGGCTGAACAAATTGTAGTTGACGAAGTAGTGTTCAATTGTATAACCCATCTTCCTTAGTACCTTTATTTACTTTGTCACTCTGTTAGCTTTTAAGTTATGGAGATATCTTTTATGTTCAGGAAGCGATTGTAAGACAGTTGTTAAAAACTAATATTCTGCTTGCTCCTCACTGCCCCAAACTGGCCAGTCAACTCTTGGTAATATGAGAGAATAATTCACCGAAACAGGGAAGCCTAAAACTTGAACACCATTATGCCTTCTAGCAACTTTCTCCAATTTTGCTCCTACTTCTTACAAGTCTAGATTAAGCTGTTAAAGGATTTGGTAAATTTGAGAAATTGGACAAAATGTGTGCATTTTGAATGAAATCAGTGTTTTTACATCACCGTTGGAGATTTATGACCTAAAGCCCAGTTGAGAGCAACAATTTGTACTCTTGTCGAAAATGCTTTGTGTTGAGGTTATTGCAACATTTGGTTTTCTTATCGATTCATTAGTCCTCTGTTTGCACCCTCAGAAGGAGGCCAGAGGTCAACATAAATTGGAAATATCTCGCTGAATAATGCTCAAAAATGAACATTTTAATTATTATAGTAGCATTTTCAGTTTTTTTTTTTTTTTTTTTTTTTGTTATATTTTCTTGGACTTTGTCCAAAACAGTGTTTACCGTAATTTCAGCGAAGGGCAAATTGCCTAATGTTTCCTACAGTCTCTTTGGAGACGCTGGTTGTTCTGTGCGCAAGTCGTCAACTTGTTCCTCTACCTGTACCTCTGTGTTTGTGTCAACCAGTGATTGTCGCCGTGGTTCCTCTGTCTGTGGTTGGAGATTACGAGCCGTTCCGTGTGTCTGTAATCTCTCTCTGTGTGTGTGATCAGCAGATTTGTCTTTTTCACCAAACTTCCACAAGCTCACCTCCCTGGGAAAAACACACTGTCCCCTGTTCCTTTGCAGCTTGTAAATCGCCCATCTGTCCTCAGAGGAACTGGGGGGGGGTTGCTCGTTCAAAGCAGTCGATTTCTCTGCCTGAAGAGGTTTTGCTGGGAGGAGAGCCTCCTGAGCTTGTGGACTTGTGAAGAGTATTTTGCACATACCATTTTTCTTCAGCAGCAATTTTTATTTTTAACTTTTTTTTTTTTTTGCCTTCTGCCTATAACAGCAGTTATGACAAAACAACTATTATGCTTGTACATACAAGATAGTACTTGATATATATATTTTTTTGTTTTTGTTTTTGTTCATTCTACGTTTTGTAGTACTGCTTTTTTCCATGATTGCGTCTGTCGTTAGAACAGATGTGGGATCAACAGTGAAAGTGCTCATTATGTTTGTTTTTTTAAATAAAGACATTCCTCGTTTGTAGCTGTGTCTTTTTTCTATTATTATTGTTATTCTGACAATTCTCACTCAGAGGTGCAGAGAGTTTTAAACCTTCCACAGGAAATATTTTCAATAAGTATCACCGTTTGAGCATTTTCAGATCACAGATTTAAAGGTGTTTTCTGTGATTGGACCAACCGCACATTTGGTCTTCAAAGGCTTTTCAGGAGTTGGACCAAATCAAACTTAGTGCTTCTACACCAAGACGTGTTGAACAATTTCATGCTCTTACCTTCGCTACGACCTGTTCCTGTTTCAGCTCGAGTGTTTGGAACGGTGCACAACATAAGGTTCATGAAGACATCGATCAAGAAGTTTGGTGTTTCAGAATTTGACTAACCTTCACAGATTTGTGCTCTGTTTCAGCGACGGTGAGCTCACAAATCTACTTCTGGAAGAATGGTCATAACTTCCTGCAGTATCACCTTTTGGAAAGTCTACCTGGAAGACTTTGCTGTTAAGTGTCCCAGTGATCCTATAGGAGCTTCGTGTCTCTGTTGGGGTCGGGTCAACCGGAGAAAACGGGTCCCAGGTGAGGGATCGGACCAAGAGCAGCCCTAAGATCGCTTAGAAATATAAACACAGAATGTTCCTATTTATAGATGACGATATAGACGGGGTTCCCATTTACAAACGGAGCTATAGACAGAAGTGAAGAGATTCTCCCAGTGTTTTATCAGCCTGGCGGGCCACCAGGCTTTATTTCTGACTTGGAACCTGCACCTGTCCTGTTGTCGCCTTTCCGTCCTCAATTTCCATTTGCATGATTTGTTTCTCTGTTTCTACCAAAAACTGGATGAATAAAGTCAACAATCTGGTGTTTTGTAAACAAAATTGTTCTTTAAAAAAAAGGGTTTTAAAAAAAAAGGGTTTAGTTGAGAGCAGAAACTTCATAAATCCTTTTATTTTGTAGTTTCTGTGTATTTATTTTGGATATTTTAAATGTTTTCCAGTTCCAGCGTTAACTATTCAATAGAATTTAAAGTTTGAGAATGAAGAGGATTTCTTCCCTTCGGTCCTCAGCTTCTTTCTTCTCAGTTGGGTTTTTCATTTTCCATCACGACAACATAATAAATGCTGATGAAAATAATCCATCTCTGATTTCCTGTTTCTCCTTTTTATTTGTGTCTGAGCAGGGACAGTTTCATTAGGTGTCCCACGCCAGCTTGATAGAATCGGACTCTGGTATCGTCTGTAGTGAGCCAAATGGGTCGGCGGTGTGTCGCTACGACTCGCTCATCTGAGGCGCCGTTGGTGGGGGAGATTTGAGATCAAACAGCCTGAAAACAGCCTCACCTGTTGAGCTTGAGTCGCTACGTCACACTGAGCCGATGGACACTGGAAGAGAGGGGAAGCAGCAAGCTTCTCCTGCTGTGCAGACCTGAGAGAAGAAAATGACGATTTAACTAGACCGTCCTGATGAGAAGCTGCTTTCAGTTCATCCATCCTGGTTCCAGCCATTCTGAGTAACTCCATCCATCCATCCTGGTTACCTTCATCCATTCATCCTACCTACCTACTACCTACCTACCTGGCTCTCTTTATCCTTGTTTCATCTGTCAGTTCATCATGGTTCCCTCCCATTCCTGGGAATTACATGACCATTTTGATTTCTTTACAGGGGCGCTCTCACAATCTGCTAAAATAAAAATGAGTAAAGCCAGAAAATCCTGGGAGTTTGTCTTTGAATGTGGAGATTCGACATGGAGATTCCTTTGAGAGGACAGAAAAAGAGACAATATTAAACATCGGTGACAATGTTAACCGCTGGCTCCAATGTTTGAATTTGTCCAGGGTGTTTAACGTTGTCCCCAACTTTTTTAAAATGTTACCTCCAGTGCTTAGTATTGTCCTTGATGTTTAAGGTTATATACGGTTAAATTGTCATAATTGCTATGTTTACTGAGTGTTTTGCTTTAACTCCAATGTTTAACGCAAAAGGAAACTTTTCTGGAGATGAAATTTAACATCTCATAAACATTGGCAATAATGTTAAACAGCAAGGATAATGTTAAGCATTATCCCGGCCTGGGTTGCCTCTTTGTGCCTCAAAGTTACACCCCTGTAGCTATCTATCCGTGCTACGGCAGGAAATCTGACGAGGTAGCACAGATAGTTAGAACAGCGGCCCAGCTCTGTGTGGGTAAGTTAAGGTTAAGGAGGAAGCTCGGCAGAGCAGGTCTTAGCTTAGTCACAGCTGTCAACAGTGAGTGTAATCGCTTTAAATAAATCAGGTGTACTGTTTGGAGTTATTTCAGAGCTCCTCGGCCGCAGTGCCCCGGATTTAGAGAGGGCTTGTAAAGGAGTTTACGTTAACGTGCTGTTTAAAAAAACAACAAAAAAACCTAAGCGTAACTTAGAGGCCAACGTTATTTAGCACATTAACCGAAGAGTCGCGGCCAACTTTCAGTTGAGTCTTATTTTGGAAGAACGCCACCGGAAGTTGCGTGGCGTCAGCTAGCTTGCCTCGAGTGTTTCTGGAGCATCACAACATCATTCAGCCGCTTTGTTCTGAAGTCGGGAAAGCGTCGCTGTTTCTTCGATGAAGGTAACGAACATATGTTATTGTTTATAATATATAAATATAAAAGAAGAATATGCGACGACTTAAACCGAGAGTTTGGGTAAAATAGTGAATCCAAGCGGCGACGTTTTGCGAATATGCGAACTGTACTGCTACACAGTCTCCGTTTAATAACTAAACATTGGTGTTAAAAAGCCTCGTCTGGTGTTCTGGATTATATAAAGTGAGTTATTTGCTGCACATCCTTGCTTATTGGCTCAGAGGTCGGGCCTTCATTGTTTACACACAGCTTCAGTGTCGGGATGTGACTCAACAAACTGTGGGGTATTTTTATTTTTAACGTATCAGTGTTCAGTCACATCGCTGTCCTTGTCGGTCACCTCCACTCATCTGCCAGAGACAAAAAAAAAAAAAAAAAAACCCACCTCGGCCGCAGGCCTGCGCCATCCTCCGACCATTTGGCCCGAAAAACACTCCGACATCTAAACATGCGTAGATAAAGAGATGGCCGTCATGTTACGGATTTCCTTTGAGCTCCGTAACTTTGGGCTTTTGGGGTTGAATACGACAGGCGCCAGAGTGGGAGTGTTAATAGTGGTGCATTGCAGTCAGCTTTGGAGGAGGAAAGGAGGGAGGAGAGGAGACGGGCAGGGAGGGAGGAGAGGAGGAAGGAGAACAGGTGCACCTCCATCATCAAAGCTGGAGGGGGAAAAAAACCGAAAAGTCACGATGCTGCACAGTCTGATCCTGATCCAGTTAATATCAGTCATGACACTTGAGTCAGCAACTTGGGTATCACATTAAAGACACGATGGTTTGTTTTTAAACTGATAAATCATGATAGTTTTATAATATATTATGAATCGTATTCTAACCTAGCCATAATAAGACCCACAGACGGTTCCTCCTCTTTTGTTACTGCAGGTTGTTGTTGTTTTGAATGGAATAGCTAATATGTGCCTTTATAAATGAAGTTGTTTAGTACCTTCAAGCTGAACTGAGAAACTCCAGTCTGTGTTTTGAAAGCAGATGATGAAGACATGTATCCTGACCTCATGAGGTGTCAGATGGCGATTAAAATGAAAAAAAAAAATAAAAATTATATATTTCTTGATGGGCCAGATGGCGATTAAAATGAAAAAAAAAAATAAAAATTATATATTTCTTGATGGGCTCTGACTTAAAGCTTAAAATACAGAAAAATATTTTTTCTGAAAAAAGAAAAAAAAACTTTAAAAAAACCTTTAAGAATTAGCATTTTGTTTCATACACGTTGCTTTAATAAAAATCAGACGGAAGTTAGGCACAGAGTTTTGTTATCTATGTGACATTCCTTACTTTCTTGCTGTTTAATAACTACTTTTCCTAATAATGAACATGCAGAAGACAAAGTATTTAAAAATCAGAACCAAGTATGTAAAGTCTGAATTGTCTGCAGGAAAATGCACCAGGCAGAACTTTTTTCTTGTTTTTTTTTTCCAGACTTGACCTTCAAATTAGTTTTAAAGCCGATGTAAATACCACATTATAGCATTGAATATACATTTTTCTCGCCTTCTTTTTTTTTAACGTTAAGTGTGTAAATTGGCAACAAAGCCAAAGTCACACTGTGTGTGGGAAGGAGGAGGAATCTCACATCAGCTTTTACTTTTAGAAAACTATTTGGAGTTGAAATTTTTAACCATCTTTGGTGTTTCAAATTCACACTTTGTTTTCACGGTTAGCAAACCAGCAAAAATCTTTTGAAAAAGTAGAACTTTTTGACTTTTTTTTTTTTGACAGCATCCAAACAAGACTGTTATTAATTGCACATCAAGTTTCTCGATGACCAAGAAATTTTTCACAAGCTCCAAAACCGGCCTTTTAGTTTACAAATTAACTTGCCAAAACACTTAATTTTTCTACCTAGTAAATTTATTTTTAGTTAATTTCTCTTTTATTTTCATTTAAAACTGGCAAGATGTTTAATAATTTCAGGAACAGGAGTGGCTAAAGTTCAATCTGTCTTCTTCTCTGAAGGTGGATCTGTCAAGGGATCAGTTGAATTGGACTTCCTGGTGCCTGACGGACGCCGTGTTAGCTTGTAGCCCACAGGCACCGAGCAATCTGCTTTAGGGACACGTTAACTAATGCATCCCCTCTCACACACAATCATTTTCTCTTCAGTGTATCCATCTCTCACCCGTTGATAAAGTAGAAACCGCTTCCTGCTGCTCTTAACCGTTTTTGCAATTAAAACCAAACAAACTGTCTGTTGCTTTCCTTTTGTGCATTTAATATTTTCGACCATGCAGGCTATAAAATCACATGTGTTGCATATTCGTTTTCTGACTCCCTACACCTGATCATCGTGTTTAATCTAACTAAAATCTTCAGTCACATTAGGAATCTTTGATCGGGTTGTTTTGTCTCTCTTGCCGGCCTGAAGTATTTAAGAATAGGGATTTTCTGAAGCTTCATTCAGATCAGTGGGATTTGGTCAAATGGGCAGCGTTGCATACTACTCAACATTCTCACCAGCGACTTCCCATCATCTGACATTTGTAAATCAGTTAGCATCAGTGCAAACGTAGCATTAGCATGTTTGGTCTCTCGATTTTCATGTGGTTCCGGTTTGTTATGCGCCGACAAAACGTCCGATCAAAGTTGTTTTCCTGGTCCTGAAGCTGAGCGCTTTGAACGTCAGAAGTTTTGATAATGGCTCGCAGCGTCCAATACGGTCTCTCTTTCACTCTGTGTCTTTTCAATGGTGGAAAAAAAAAAGAAGTGTGGATTGCAAGAGAAAACCAAAAATATGTTAGATTAACTAAATAACGCAGAATGTGTCACCTAAAACGCAGTTTTCTAAGAAATACAAATGAGAACATATCCTCTTTTTTTTTTTTTTTTTAAGTGGGTTCTGTGTAGAAATGGTGCGTTTATGGACCAAAAAATAAATTACAAAACTTCATGTCATGTCCATACATCCTTAAAAAGTCTTAGATTTTGGTTGAAATAAACAAGCATGTTAAGCTGAAAATCTTAACAGTTCCAACCAACTGCTGTGTTTCTGTTTTACACACTACACGTGAGTCTTTCAGCAGCTAATGCACATCGTTTCACAAAGCAGCGATGTATAAATAACGAGTTGTACAATAAATGTCTCTTTCGATCATGTTGTGGACAGTGTGCATGAAACCACGCAATGTCCACCATGGTGTATCCGCGTGAAGAAGCCCTGGAGCGCCTGACCCAGGACGAGATCGTCCTCAACACGAAGGCCGTCATGCAGGGCCTGGAGACGCTGCGCGGCGAACACGCGCAGCTGCTCAACTCGCTGCTGGACTGCGCCCAGCCGCCCGTCGCCCAGGAGAAGTCCGGCCTCCTCCGGAAGAACCTGGAGGACATCGAGCTGGGCCTGGGAGAAGCGCAGGTCGGCTCCGGTCCAGTCGGCGGCTTTCCCGGTCCTCCGTCTCTCGGCGGACGCTCACGCTCTCGTCTCGCTGTCGCCGCAGGTCATCATCGCTCTGTCGAACCACCTGAGCGCCGTGGAGTCGGAGAAGCAGAAGCTGCGCGCCCAGGTGCGTCGGCTCTGCCAGGAGAACCAGTGGCTGCGCGACGAGCTGGCGGAGACGCAGCACAAGCTGCAGCGCAGCGAGCAGTGCGTGGCCCAGCTGGAGGAGGAGAAGAAGCACCTGGAGTTCATGAATCAGATCAAGAAGATTGACGACGACGTTTCCCTGTCGGAGGAGAAGAGCCAGAGCTCTGGAGGGAGCGGAGGCAAGGGAACGGGAGGAGGAGGAGGAGGAGGAGACTCAAAGGACAGCCTGGACGATCTGTTCCCCAACGACGACGACCAGGGAACAGGTAGCTGTGATCTGCACCGTTTTTAATAGGATGCTGCACACACAAAGAGCTGCAGAGCATTAATTGTTTATGCATGGAAGTCATGCCGTTGCATCCGACCGTCCTGAATGATTCTGTCCCGTTTTTCCAGATCAGAAAATTCTAGATCAAAGGTCTGGAACCTTTTCAAAGAGCCATTTTTGCCTTCAATTCACCGACATAAACCAATTTAGAGCACATGTAAAACATTCTGGGAAAAAGAAAATGCAGCTTGAGAAGTGGAAATACTTGCGCTCAATAATTCTTGACATTGTTGTGCTGATGTTTGCAAAGCAAACGGTCAATAAGCACCGTTTATTTTATGTGGCAGCAGGAGAAAAACCATCATTAGCTTTTCCATTCTAAGTTGTTTTATCTTTTTATCTTTTGTGAGAAATGAGCAAAAATCATGAATATAGGTTGTCAAATTTAAATTTTCAGAACATCAGTTAATTTATTTTAATAAATTTACATTGGTCTGAAATTTAATACAAAATTGTCCTTTAAAAAGTCGTTTTAAAAGTATTTTAGCATTTAACCAACTGAAACTAGCAAAATGTCCGATATAGGTAATTGGATCACTTGTAATGAAGACAGGTACTAGTACTTGTAGTACTTTTTAGTACTTTAACAACTACAAGGCGCATACTAATTGCTAGAATAGATCTAAATTAACACCTTAATGGCTGGTAATTTGTTTCTAAAAGTTTTAGGGTAAAGAAAAACAAATGACAGAAGTGAATTTGATCAGAGTTCTTTGCGTCTCTGTCCGGTTCTGTCCCAGCCCAGCCCAGCGGGGAGGCGGCAGCCCAACAGGGGGGCTACGAGGTCCCGAATCGTCTCAGGACGCTGCACAACCTGGTGATCCAGTACGCCTCCCAGGGCAGGTACGAAGTGGCCGTGCCTCTGTGCAAGCAGGCCTTGGAGGATCTGGAGAAGTCGTCTGGACACGACCACCCGGACGTTGCCACCATGCTCAACATCCTGGCCTTGGTGTACAGGTGGGCTGACGGAAGGGCCCGTCCTCTTGATTTATATGTACAAAAACTCCTTGCTGCTCTCAAGCCGTCTTTTTTTTGCTGTGTTTCCAGGGACCAAAACAAATACAAGGAAGCTACTCACCTTCTGAATGACGCCTTGGCCATCAGAGAGAAAACCCTGGGGAAGGACCACCCGGCGGTGGCGGCAACCCTCAACAACCTGGCTGTGTTGTTTGGCAAGAGGGGCAAGTACAAGGAGGCCGAGCCGCTCTGCAAGAGGGCCCTGGGCATCAGAGAGAAGGTGAGGGCCCCCGGCAGTGAAGGACACTAGAGCAGCGCTGCTTTTAAATTTGTTTTTCATTTGAGTGAAAGCCTGATGCAAACGATGTCTGTCGTTTGTTTGCGTTCAGGTGCTGGGGAAGTCCCATCCGGACGTAGCCAAGCAGCTGAACAACCTGGCCCTGCTGTGCCTGAACCAGGCCAAGTACGACGAGGTGGAGTACTACTACAAACGGGCCCTGGAGATCTTCGAGTCCAAACTGGGAACCGACGACCCCAGCGTGGCCAGAACCAAAAACAACCTGGTGGGAACCCGACGGACACAGCTCGGCGTCCTGAATCCTCCTTGCCTCCTTTCTCTACGATATGTCTGGTTTCCAAGGCAACCACCGTCAGTGCACTGATTCGTGTCGTTTCCCTTTAGGCCACTTGCTACCTGAAGCAGGGCAAGTTCAAAGATGCAGAAGTTCTGTACAAAGAGATCCTGACCAGAGCACATGAGAAGGAGTTCGGATCTGTCAACAGTGAGTGAAACCATTAGCAACTCAGCTAGCAGCTCAGCTAGCAGCCTGTAAAAACACTCAATTTCATGCATCTAAAATTAGGGCCTTA
>NW_006800088.1:414551-440262 GCF_000485575.1 Poecilia formosa
TTAATATCCCTTTGCTAGCTACCAATAACTAGCGGTTAATATCCCTTTGCTAGCTACCAATAACTAGCGGTTAATATCCCTTTGCTAGCTAATTAGCTAGCTAGCTCTATGTGTCGGTTATGGGCTCGATGCACGTAGAGCGACAAACAACGGCGACAGGTAAAAGTCATCTCCACCCGACGCTCAGGACGCGATTGCGACAACGGCGACAAAAGTTTAGCGTCATTCAACTCGTGTCACGTTGCAGGGCGCGACGTCGCCTAGCGTGTGTCGAGCCCTTTAAGCACAGATTTGTTAGTTTTCGTCATCGTCTCGTTTCTGTTGCCAACCTGTACGAGGTTGGTGCATTCTGTGCAAGAAAACGTTTAAACGTGGCACTATAGATGGCAATCCCCTACACTTACAGTTTTTTCAGCCCTGAGCTCAATCCATGTGGTATTGAAAAGGTCTTTCAATATTTGACTTGCTAAACCTGCAGACACCCCGGCTCAGGCATGAGCAGGGTCACGGGTTCGTGTTTCAGCTGGGTTTTTTTTCTCTCTCAGTCGGTTCTTTCCTCTCTGGCAGTTTCATCCCAGATTCGTGTTTTTTCCTTTTGGCCACGCCCTCTGATCCCTTCATCACACTGATCTCCCAGCAGGTCAGAGGATTACTCTGTGATACCGAAGCTGCTTCATGTTCCCGTTTCCCTCCTCTCTGTCACACCAAGGCTTTACAAAGCAGAGCTGAGCTTTTCACATGTTGATGTCAACTGCAGATTCAGTCTTTGCTACAAGTAATCAAGTTTACGCTAAAGGAATTATGTTACTGCATTGCACTTGCTTGCACCGTTTAATGTACTTCTACTATTGTATAGAAAGGGTTAGCTGGTTAAATGATAAATGTGCAGAATGTGCCAATTGATTTTTTCTTAAAAAAATAGATTGCCAGAACATTTAGTTTACCAAAATAATCGTTGGCGGCGAGCCTGGAATGTTTTATAATTGGGTTTTTCCTCGTCTCATTTCGTAGATGACAATAAGCCCATCTGGATGCACGCAGAGGAGAGGGAAGAAAGCAAGGTCAGTCATTAACGTTGACCTTTGATGCGCCTGCTGCCACGTAAAAAAAAATAAAAAGGACAACAGAGACGCTTTGAGTTTCTGTTTGACGACTCGTGGTTTTTTTTACACTTGACTTCTTTCGCTCTCTGCTTGTCCTCATCCTGATCGTCGCCTCCGTGTGCGTCTCTCTGCCCGTCTGCGTCAGAGCAAACAGAAGGAGTCTGGGCCGTACGTGGAGTACGGGAGCTGGTACAAGGCCTGCAAGGTGGACAGGTGAGAAACTATTAATAAATAAAAAAAATTCCTAAAGGAGACAAAGTGATGGCTGATTACTAGCCACAAATGACCTGTTTACATCCTGATTTATGAGGAAGTGACCTCACGAAGTCATCAAAAATAGAGAAAAACGACTCATCGTTTTTAAATTCAGGCGTCTGGATTTGCCAAATTATAATAAAAAATTTTTTTTTTTTTTTTTGCTCATTGAGTATTTTTTTTTTGTTTATTCCTTTTTGTGTAGTCCAACTGTGAACACGACCCTGAAGAGCTTGGGAGCGTTGTACCGTCGTCAAGGCAAACTGGAGGCAGCAGAAACGCTTGAGGAGTGTGCCAGCAAGACACGCAAACAGGTACAACACACACACATAGACACACACACACTCGACACTCTTTGAGTTACTGACGTTAGATTAGCTGCTAGTTCAGGAGGAATTACAGCCGAAGCTCCTAAACTTCGCCAAGATCAGACACCAGCTTTGTGTTTATTCTCTGAAATGTTAAACTCTTTTTATTGTTGTTGTTTTTCCTTATCTTTCGTGCATGTGTGTGTGCGTGTGTGTGTTTGTTCTCTCAGGGGATCGACGCCATTAACCAGAGTAAGGTGGTGGAGCTGCTGAAGGACGGACCGGGTGGAGGGGCCGACAGACGGCACAGCAGGGACGGACCGGGGGGACGAGGAGGAGACAACGAGGGCGACGAGTCTGCGGAGTGGAGCGGGGTAACGTCCATGATAGAGTTTCACTGAGACAGATCGATCTGTAGATCATCGTCCTGTTGTAGGAAAAACCCTCTAAAGATGACGGAGAATCTTTTAAACCTCTCATCTCCACACCTGGGCGTTGGTTTCTTTTTCTCTCTCTCCAGGACGGTAACGGGTCACTGCGTCGCAGCGGCTCCTTCGGAAAGATCCGCGACGCTTTGAGGAGGAGCAGCGAGATGCTGGTGAAGAAGCTGCAGGGCAGCGGACCTCAGGAACCCCGAAACCCCGGGTAAAAACAGCACCGTCTCTGTGAAAAAAAGTCATTTCAAAAAGTAAATTGGCCTTAAATATGTTAATAACATGTTTTGGATTTTTATTTTATTTTATTTTTTTAATGTACAATGAGTGAATGCAAATTTCTTGCGAGTTGGCTGGATGAAGTTTGTACACTTTTGTGGCGATGCAGGCCGTAAATTTGATCCGTAACGGTCTCAAAGTTGAAGTTGGTGGTCTGAGAGTAAAGGTATCTGTCAGGAGCACATGGCATAATTAAATATTTAAAAATAGCCTCTGCTCAGTGTTGATCTGGTTTTATCACAGCTGAGCAGAGCTGTGGGGCTCAGATACAGACTGTTAGTCATGGATTCTAGCAAAATAAAAAAGAAATGAGGCAATCAGACTAGCTGCAATTTAACATTTGCAGCCGAGATTCTGGGTCAACTTGGAAAAGCTTATTAGTTCAGGATAAAGTCGATGTTCAGTTTTCTGTTTTTCAACACAGAAATCTTGTTGGTTTTTTTTGCACAGAATGAAAAGAGCGAGTTCCCTGAACTTCCTGAACAAGAGCGCCGAGGAAACCACGCAGGTAAAAGATGGTCCAAACCTCTGGAGAAAAATCCAACTACATAAATCTTCCCTTCTTAAGATTCACTTTTGCTTTACTTCTTACTTCTACTACTACCTTATACCAAGCTAACGCGAACCGATCCCGTTTCCAGGACGCCAACTCCGGCCTCTCAGACAGCAGGGGACTCAGCGCCAGCAACGTGGACCTGACCAGACGCAGCTCCCTGATTGGTTAGAGGCGGGAACAGAACAGGAAGGGGGCTGTTTGCCCCGGTTTGAGCAGCAGCAGCTTTTATTGATTTTACTTTAAGGAACTCTTAAAAAACAAAACAAAGAGACATGGCCACACTTGATGTCACCACCGCTGCCACCGCTGTACAAACCGCCACCATCGACCAGAACACTGAATAGTATCGCGCGCACACACACACACACACTTAACGAGCATGCTGCTGAACTAGAAAGTGGAACGTCTGTCTGCACCTGAACGCCTCATGATTTCAGCCAGTAGCTCCATGGTTTGTTCCTGCCCAGCCTCACCTCTCCTCTGCAGATGTTTCCACGGCGATGTTTGTTTCCGTTCGACGAGACGCGCGTCAGTTCGTATATCCCACACGTAGCATGACGTAACTATGGCGACCGCGGTGCCATCCGAATGCAATCGACCTTTTAGGGAAGCATAAGCACTAACCATTTCAACCTCAAACTGTTTGCCTTCGTGATTCTTTTTTTTTTATGTGTATAAACGCTTTTAATTTATTTCCTTGTGTATATAGCTCGATTTGTTTTTGTTTACACTTTATGGGGTTAAGGAGGGAAAAACACTCGTCTGACAGAAGGACACTGGGAACAGATGAAGAATGATGCGTGGGGAAAACGAAGGGAAAGTACAGAAAATGTGATTTTTTTTTCTTCTTCATTTTGTCTAAAAATGCTCATAAATCCATCATCTATTGCTGAATTTAGCTGTCAGGGTTTCACTCCAAACTGGAGAAATTCTCTTGAAGCCTGAGTCTTAGTGACCAGATTCAGGGCAAAAAAATCCTTTTATTTCTTTGTGGTTTATTTACAGAGGAAATCAAACGGAAAAAGAAAATGTAGGCGAATATTTAATAAGAGAAAACGGAGGGGAAAAAAATACTTCTACTAGTACCAAAAGGCTTTTATTCTGAAGGAAAACAACCCTTTAAGGCCTGATGGAGCCAATCAGGAAGGGCCTCAGGTTCTGAGTGAGCTGGAGGAAACAATCACTGGAGCCGGAGATCCGAGGCGATCATTAAACACTCGGATACGATTTGTTTAAAAAGCTGCTGTTTGTGTTTACTGCAAGTAGTTCACTTATAGCTAGGACTTTTTCATCGATATTTAGGGATTATTTACTTGAAACAAACGCCCCATTTCTATAACTACAACTGAAAAGTTACTTGAAAGTTGGTTTTCTCTTAATTCAAATGTACTAATATAGTTTCAAAAGAGACTAGACCCAAAAATACTTGCTAAAATTTGGTGGGGGTTTTTTTTGCAGTGAAAGTGTTCATGATCAGAGCAGCTGCCCGCAGACGGTGCAGTAGGAAAACAAGCCCACAGCATGACTCATCTTCCACCTTACTTCACCAGAGAGCACGAAGTCACGTTTTGGTTTTAGACAAACAGACGTTTGTTGAAATCCACATATTTACAATTTTGTAAGAGTGGGACAGAAAACGCCCCTTTTGCAGGGTTTTGTCATATGGTTGCCATGGAGACGAGGCGCCAGTCTTTAAATGCTGTTCCCTAAGAGTTAGCGAATATATATATTTTTTACCTTCCTCCGTTTTACTGGCAAGATGATCTCATCCAGTCTAACAACCACTAATCGACTTCTGTGTCACGTCTTATTAATATCCCCTGGAAACGGGAAGTTATTAATCACGAATTCATAGTTCCACTTTTTAGGCCAACCTAAAATTAGAAAATATCTGTAAAATAATTCCTTGTACGGGTTGTTTCTGTCTGTATGTGTCAGATTACACTGCTGCAATAGAATAAATTAATTTGAAGGTTTTTTTTTTTAACATCTTTATCAGAGATGGAAACAAATTTCACCGTTTTAAAAATGATTCATGTATAATTTTGCACTGACAGACCCTAAGTGACATGTTTTCAATCTTTATGTGTCTGACAGACAATAATCCATCATCTGTGAATTTACTTTACTGTTTTTTTTTTGTTGTTGTTGTTTTTTTGTGTGATTTTTTTTTATGTTGCTACTGTGAGCTTTTATTTTGAAGGTACACACTACTGGTTATCTGAATGTTGCTTTTCACGACTTTCACTCGATTGTTGTGCTTAAACTGGAACAAAAAAAAGACAAAAGAAAAAAATCCACCAAAGCAGAATGTACATGAAGTCGGATATCGTTTGTATTTATATCCTATCAGCTTCTGAATGTTGGGACTTTTGCAGGAATTCAGAAAGTGAACAGAAAAGCAAAGTGCTTTACATGTTAGCAGCAAATAATGTACAGTGTTTGACCTTTATATATACATATATGCACATGTGTGTGTTCACAGTGTATTACGTCAACACCTTGTACAAATCATCGTTAGCTACGGGTTTTCTCCAGCCTACCAGGCGGCTCTTCACTGTATTAATCACATTTTGTTCTGCAGAGGCCCGGATCAGAAATGAGTAGAATATTTTGCTATCAGGAGAGAGAGGAAAAAAAAAGAAGAAGCTGCAACGGTTTTTAAATATCAATCTGCTGTTTATTGAAAGAGCAAAGATGCTTTTGCGGTGGAAACGTAGCGTTCCTGTAAAACGTGTTTTATCGAAAGGCTTCAATAAAGACGAAAAGTTCCACCTTTGAAAAAAAAAAAAAAAAAAAGAAGTAGAAAAACAGTCCCCGTCTTCCTTTCCTCCCGGTCCAGAAACTCGCTCCGTGTGCGTGAAAGCGTTTTTCAAAGCGCCTGTTTCAAGTCGTAAATCCTGCAGCTCGGGGCCGAGGGTGTTAACCCGACTGAGGCAGCCCTCGCAGCGGGGGGTGAGTGTCTCCGCGCTACTTCCTGTCTCACCGACAGGCGAGCCCCGCAGAGAGGAAACCAGACCCACCAGCGCGTCTCGCAGAGGAATCCGCGGCGCGATGATGGACTGACTGATCGGCTGCGTCGTCGAGATGACAAGCGCTGGAGCATGAATGAAGCAGGATCAGAAAGTAAGGCTACCTTGAGGTTATTATTTATTATTTTTGTTCTCGGTGTGATTTAAAGAATCCAAACGAGAAAGAAGTCTGACATTTCTTGCATTTCATAACCTGTGGGGCCACTTTCATTTATTACAGCGCAAAGCAGAAGCCTTCTAAGGGAAGGGAGATGCTAAAAGTGTCACCTTCTGCTTGCGATCATATCTGCGACTCTAAATGTAGATATTCTGAAGTCATGATGTCAAAGAGCAGCTGTGAACTCCTGACTCTGTTTGCTACATCAGCAGAGCAATTCTGAATAGACTAAAAGGTGATTGAAAGCTGCATTTCTGTCACTAATGACATCTAAAAACAACAACTTAGAAATGTTAGAGATACATCACACACAGATGCAGTAAAAATCAGTGTTAATAATAATAATAATAATGGCTAACAGCTGTTTAAAACAGAAACTACAGTCTGGATATAAGAATATCAAATAGAATATTCTTATAATTGTTATTTAAGTGACAAATGTCATTTAGATCATTAAAATGTTTTGCTGGTGTGTCAGTGATGGAGAGGCCTGCTGACTGTGTGGTTGTTCCTCCTCCAGGAGGAAGCCTGCTGAACAAGCTGACTGCTGCACACACACGTTTTAATGGAAAGTTGAGTGGATGGAAAACGGCATTAGTACAGAAGACCAAAGCAAGAGGAAATTTGAAACTGTTTTTTTTTTTTTTAAATATCTGAAAAGTGTGGCGCTGAACATTTTGGTTGGGGGGTACGGTGTTGGATCTGGCGATTCTGAAACGCTTCAACATTTCTCAGTGTTTTCGTTTTCAGGTCGTTAAACGAGATGGTCAGGTGCTGATTTACTGGACGCGTTTCTGGTGGTTGTTGTGGCGCACTCTTTCCTTCACAGTCCTCTCGAGACCGCAGTCATCCCTGCTGCCTTTGCACCCTTTTCTTCCCCTACCACACGTTATCCTTCCACTCAACTTTCCGCTGTCTCGTATGGACACGGCGCTGCCGCCTGTGTGATCGGCGAGCTTCTTCAGCACGTTAACCCTCTTGTGGTTTACACTCTTTGTAGAGGCGACTGCCAAGCCAGCAGTTTTCAACACGTTTGTGTGGGCAGAACACAATAATTCATGTTTTACTAATTTATTACTAATTTATTTATTTTTTTTGCTCTGATGTAATCTAAATTTCGGAGAAGCTGAATTTCGGTTCGCGGTTAAAGGCGTGATTGTAAAAACGACAGAAATAAACAGTTTATGTGACTTTTCAGTTTGATCATTTTCCTAATACGTTGTAGAAAATGTTCTCATTATTCTGCGTATTTCTCCCCCCAACAGATCGTGCGTCCATGTCTGTGGAGCCGCCCTTCAGTCCCACGCCGCCGGCTCTGGTCCAGTTCCAGCTGGGGCTGTTCAGGGAGATGGTTCGGGTCCCGCCCGGCAACCTGAGCTACCGCCACGCCCGCCGGCTGGCGGCCGAGGTCATAGAGAGAAAGGTGACCAGAGGCAAACGTCTTTAAACTACTGGACTATTTGAGACCTGATTTTGCTGGACGTTTTGGGGATTTTGGCCGAGATTTAAACATTTTATGAATAAAACGAATGCTCCAACTCTTAGCTGAGCTCCACTCTCACAGTTGCTGTGAGAGTGGAGCTCAGACAGGAAGTGGACTCTGAAAGGTCAGCTCATGCATGCATGCGTGCATGTATGCACGAAGGAAAAATGTGTAGGTTACTGCAAAGCGAGCCGTCGCTTTTTGACGTCACGTTTACCGAACCCGGCCCATTTAAAGAGGCGGCGGCGGTGGCAGCACCAGCAGCAGCAGCTTGTACTCCTGAGCTGCTGCTTTTGTGCCGGCCTGGTTTGTGTCTCCCTCCGTTTCTTGACTCTGAATCCAAGCGTCGTCCGCCGTTCTCCTCCGAAGCTCGTCTGTTTACGGCGGCTGCGGCTCAGGTTGTGAGCTGCTGCAGGTGTTGGTCTGTTTCTGGTCTTCATGCTGCTTCAGAATCTGTGTGGTCTGTGAGAGTGCAGAAAACTTTCCAACCACAGCCTTTCCCCTCTGTGTAACACACACACCCACGCACACACACACTTCTGGCTGGTTGTGTGCCTCTTTTCACTCAGAAATAAACTCACGTTTCTGGGCATCAGGTCAGCAGTGTGTGCAGGAAAGGAGGAGTAAATGTCATGTTTTGGTGAAAATCTGCAAAAACTAAACATGTTTCTCTTTTATTGTTTTTGCATTATTAGCCTTCCTGGTTTGCAGACTGAAAACTGGCGTTTTAGAAAGTTTAGTTAGTCAGATAGTAACTTCATAGATTAGTTTCCTGTTTGCACATCAGTTATGCTTTAGACTTAAAGACCCAAAGAGTAAAATCTGCCGTTGGCTATTTGTGATAAAAGTCTGTTTTTGTCGCTGTGGATGAATTGCTGCCTTCTCTTCTTTGCAGTGTTGTTCTATATCAGGCCTGTTTTAAGGGCTTTAGACGTAAACGGCCTGTTCAAGGTCACCCCGTTTCGCCCCGGTTGGATTTATAATCGCTATTCTGGTGTTTTCCAGGTTTTCTCTTGAAGCTGATGATAATTTGTGTTGCGGTTTTTCTTGTATTCCTTCTGATCTGGACATGATGTGCTGCTTTTTAAGCGTTTTTAAGCCTACTTCGTGTCATCAGACAGGTTCTATGGAAGTTTCCTTTTTTTTTTTCAAACGTGTCTCAGGTTTGCTTTCTTCCTTTAACAAAGAACATCATTTTTTAAAAACAATCCTTTTATGCACTGTGATTATCTTTGTGAAGAACTCTCTGTAAGGGGTGAATGTTTTTCTTTCTAGTAGATTTGAATTTTAGTTTGTCTTTTTGTTTAAAATGTTTCTTTTTTGCAACTTTTTAATATCATTTTGGTGAAACCGGACACTCCCCCCTTTGTTTTTTGTTACTTCAAATATTAGCAAGCACTTTTGGTGCTTGCTAAGAAAATCTGAATTA
The DNA here is from genome assembly GCF_000485575.1 of Poecilia formosa. Classification (NCBI taxonomy): domain Eukaryota; kingdom Metazoa; phylum Chordata; class Actinopteri; order Cyprinodontiformes; family Poeciliidae; genus Poecilia; species Poecilia formosa. The sequence goes on from NW_006800088.1 coordinate 423,588, forward strand.
ATTTAGCATGTCTGCGTTCCAGCATCCACATTTGTCAGCTTAGGTACATCTTTCAGTCTAAACGGATATAAAAGTTAATGATTGATCTTCCTTTTGCAGCCTTGTTCAGTTCCTCCATTCATAACTTCACAGATGATTTTTTTTTTTTTATGCAAGTGATCAGAGAGAAAACGTCACATTTTGCAGGAAAACCAGTGTTTTTTACATTTACACTTTAGAGTTTAGTGGCTGAATCAGTGTGTGTGTGTGTGTGTGTGTGTGTGTGTGTGTGCGTGCGTGCAGGCTCCAGACTGCAGCGTGGTGGGCTCTGGTGAGAAGATCCTGTTGTTCCGACACCAACCCGCCTTGGAGCAGCTGCTGCAGCGGCTGACGGAGCAGGACGAGCTGCAGGACGGAGACCTGATCGAGATCGTGGTCGCAGGTCAGACGAGGTTGTTGTGTTTCTGACGGCACCGTTCATCTGAACGTGTGCAGGATCTCAGTGACGCATGTTATAAAAGTGACAAAGTTGACAGAAATTCCTTGTTTGGAGGAACTAAAACTCAAATTTCAGCTGAAACAAGTGAAATCTTTCTTCCTCTGCAGCGTCTAGCAGGCGCCTGAGGCTTTTTAGGTCAAACTTGACTGGGGTTTGGATCATAACTTCACCTGACTAGTGAAAAATCCCGGTTCAGTTTGAAGAAAATAACCCCACATCACCATGCTGACACTTCCGTGTTTCACTCTGGGTTCTCCTGCTGACTCTCAGCCTCGTTCTTTCTGCAAACAAGAACCAGGTTTAAGGTTGAAGTTTGGTTTCATCGTCCTCGGTGCCACGAGGTTTTCGGAAACCTTTAGACAGGATATTTATTTATACTGAAAGGCTGTTCGTGTTTCATGCTACACTGTGAACCGGAGGGTTCTTCAGAGTTACCGCCAGCCTCTTCTGGTGACGTTTTCCAGACTGGTTGACGTCAACACGCCTGGGTCTTGAATTTCTTTGTTCTTTTCAAAGAACATTTAGCCTGTTTCATGTTGTTTGAGCGAGTTCTTCATTTTTCAGGTCAGGCTGCAGTCAGAAATGGGCAAATAGTTATGTTAAATAATCTCAGCTTACATTTTTAAATATTATTTTAAGAATTACAAAAACAAACTAAATCTGTTGGGGAGTAAAAATCTTTTCATACCTTGGCTAACTTTCTGCAAATGTAAACTTTAGTCCGTTTAGCAGCTCTTTGAAAAAGTATTTAGAGTTTTTAATCCTGCCACGATTAGCTTTCATTTAGTCGACCTGCTGGCAACAATTTAAAGTAAGTATTTAATTTTCGAAGTTAACATATTATTTCGATTGCATTCAATGAAAACTTTAACCTCTGAACAAAAACAAAGTGCCCTTCTGAAATCTTTTTACAGAGCCTCATATTTTTGACATTCTGCCTGACAGAATTGAAATATTCTGCTCTGTTCTTACCGATCAGATTGTTATAGAAACCAACCTGTAGAGAGTTTAACATGATTAAACATCTACATGTAGCTGTTGATTTAAATCTCATTCGCACTAGAAGTGGGACAGAAACATTTTGAAACGGTTCATCAGAGTCTCATGTATAAACGACCGAAACATGTTTGGATTCGTGATAAATCTGCGTTCTCCTCCGTGTTTCTGTCGTTCATGTTTTTTACGCTCACGACCTTCACAAAAAGCTGCTAAATCCCACAATAAAGCGCCGCTAAGCCTCTGAGTCGCTGGTGTGTGTAAGTCAGCACAAAATAACTAATCCATAAAGATAACAGAGACACAGACTCTGTAAAGCTCCTCTGGATTAGAGAGTTTTGTTTGTTAGTAGCTGATGACTGAAAAAAAAAAAAAAATGTCTTTCTGCCTTTCGCTTTGTGCTGCTACTTCAGGCTTAAAACACTCTCATGTCAACACGAGGATTTTTAACTTTAAAATGCACCTATGATTACCTTCCTGTGTCTTATGATTTTTTTTTTTTTATTATTACTTTTCTTCCAGGATCAGCGTCTGTGGCCGAGATGAGGATGCGTCCGCACTCCCTGGTGGTCCAGTCGTACCGGACCCCTACCTTCTGCCACCACTGTGGGGAGATGCTGTGGGGCCTCGTGCGGCAGGGACTGAAATGTGAAGGTAAAACCCGACGCCGCCCACTTTTTAAAACGGCTGCTGTACTTTAGCATCGCCACGACAACTTGTGCGCGTCGTCGTGTTAAAACCACAAACTTCAAAGTAAATTATGCATAATGCCGTCCCTAAACGGATGTCGCCATGTTTTTTTGTTTTTTTTGTGATTGTTGTGGCCTAAAAATGTTGCAGTCAGAGTTGCAGAAATAAAGTTTTAACATGATCTTACAAAAAAGTTGAAAGCGCTTCACGTAAGCTTGATTTATTTATTTTTTTTAAAACACGGTTTTAACAATATTTAAAGGGCCAATTACACTTTTTAGGACCTTCTTGAAATGACACCTTTAGTACAAATAAAATCCTGTCAGTGCAATAAAAAAATATTTGCACATCGGGCATTCAAGTTATCACGAACCGTTTATATCACATGGGTCAAACTCGAGGCCTGTGGGCCAAATCCGGTCCACCACAGCATTTTATGTGGGCTTCTAGATTCTAGACTAAACACTAAGTGAGCTTAAATATTATGTTTTCAATCAAATCAATGCAGTTTTTATCTGTTTACTGCCAAATTATATCAATCAGTCCCTCCTGTTTCTTGAGAATTACCGTGGAAATTCATGCAAAATCAATAAATCTTTTCATCAAGGGTTTATTCCAGATTTTTCTCAAAAATTGTCAAAAACTTTCTTACTTGCAGATTATAGTCCATGATCTTTAGAGCGAGTAATAAAAGGTCACATAAATAAGACCAAAAACACTTGCAAAAAAATCACAAAATCATAGAGGGACTAAAAAGATGTTCAGTAATATTATTTAATTTTAAGAATTCATTGGTATTGTAACAGGATGTGAACAGATTTTATTGATACATTCTGGCACAACCGGCCCTTTAAGAGCGTTCATGATCTGGATTTGGCCCAAAACGAAAACGACCTCTGCTTCACAGGGTGTAAGAAAATCCTACAGAACATCAGAAAATGGTTTTGGCAAATAAAAAGCTCAGCGCTGCACACGCTTTCATCTTTCAGGTTCGACTTTCAAGAGACGTCATGAAACAGGAAGGGTTAATGAGGCTAAAGGGATTGGTCAGAAAAGAAGGAAGTACAGAAAACTTTGAGGTGATTGGTCAGATTTGAGGAAAACTCGCGATGTTGGGTGAAAATTGCAAGTCGGCGCAAAATTCACAAACAATGAATTTGCATTAACAGCTGGGATCGCAGCTTCCTGGAGGGACCGTCCTCCACTTCAGGATCAAATCTTCTGAGTCTGTTTGTCTGAAGAACAGCTGAATAGGAAAAGAAAACCTGAAAACGATGTACTTATTCCCTCCACTTTGCTGCTATAAGCTGCTTTGCGCTGCCCCGTCCCAGTAAGTTTGTGACAAAACGTGAGAAAGATTGTGAAGAACGGTTTTCCGTCTCCTCAGGATGCGGTTTAGACTTTCACAAACGCTGCGCCTTCCTGCTGCCCAACGACTGCAGTCGAATCCGGCGGCAGGTCAGCACCAGCTTCTCCCTGTTCCCGCCTCGGAGGCCGCGCACCCACTCCCTGTCCAGTCAGGCCGGAGGCAGTCTGGAGGAGGTAACTTCAGCACCGGCCGTTTGTTCTTCTGTTTTGTTGGTTTTTTTTAGCGTCTCGGCTCATTTAAACCATTTCAAACTCCCTCCCGTCTAGATCAGCTTGTCCAAGCCGTCGTCCAGGCCGCCGTCGTGGAACGAGCCGCCCGTCTGGCTCGGGGACAAGAGCCAGCCTCAGGTCCCCCACACCTTCCACATCCACAGCTACACCAAACCCACAGTGTGTCAGCACTGCCACCGGCTGCTCAAAGGGCTCTTCAGACAGGGGCTGCAGTGCTCAGGTACGGGGAGGAAGGCTCTCTGAATGAAAAAGTTCAACAATAAAAAAAAAAAAAGTATTGAATTGTTTCAGTTTTATCTCCAGCATGAAGTAACAGACATATCTGAACAGACTTGAGCAGGGATTGGAAGGTACACATATTTCTTGTAGCATCAATAGTTTTGACATGTTTGAAAAGGATCAGGGAGAAATACAAAAAAAAAGGAAACGTATGAACTCGGTACAATGTTTTTAACTCGGCGCTATGATTTTTATTGTTTAAATAAACCAGGAGGAAATGTTGTACATGTCTGCACAGGCCAAGTTGAGATGCACCTCTGCAGGATCCAGAAACATTTACACAGGAACTTTGTTGAAAACTTTGTTGTTGTACCAATAGCTCTTGGGAAGAAAACAAAGAAGTTTTCAAATTTTAGTCTTAAAAAAATACCAGAATTTGCACTTGGCCTTCTACTTTTGTTCAGTACAGTGACATGATTTCTAAATATTAAATCAGGTGTTATGATCCAAAGTCTCTTTCTAACACTTTATACTTTCACTTGAGTAAAAATATGTTGAAGTAACATTTGTTTTGCTACTTTTACCTGAGTACAAGTTTGATGAATTAATATTTAATTTGAAGGCTACAAGAGGCTTGTGGACAAAAAACAGGTTAGCTTTAATAAGTATGACTTTGCTGTACGTGGGGCAGTCGTCCCCTCTTGTCCCCCCCTTGTTTCCGCCCCTGTTGATCGGTACATTATTCTCCTTTGTGGCTGTTTTTCACGGCTCTGCTCCAGTCCAGACCGACTCTGATTAGTCATGTTTGGATTCCCAATGAGCTTCAGTGACGGCTCGTCCTGTCGTCACGTCTGAGCCAGCAGACGGCGCGTAACCAATTCACTCGAATGCGTGAACGTGTCTTGAATATTAATCAGGAAAACTTGAGAGCGAGCAGCTGAAGTTTTCTGCGTCGTTCCTCTGAGGTTTGAGGCTGCAGCTCCTCTGCCTTTGTCTCGTCAGACTGCAGGTTCAACTGCCACCGGCGCTGCGAGCCTTTGGTCCCCAGAGACTGTCCGGGAGAGAGGAGGGCCGTCAACGGGGACGGTGAGACACACTTCTCACTTTATTCTACTTTATTTTTTTACCTCATTCATGTCTGACAGCTCCTTTAAATTAGTCCCTAGCTTAATTCACAGAATAAAATGACCCATTTATGTATTGAACTGTAAACTAGAGGTGATATCGCACAAAATATCAATAATATCGATACTAAGTCAGTATCGGTATCAGATCGATACTAGCATGATAAGATCAACACATCAGTTTCAGATTCCCTCTTTTTTCATATTGTAGTTTCTCAACTCTAATATAAAAAGGATTGTGCTTTGATTTGCTCTAAAATTATTATTGTTCCACATTTTTATTTAGAAAACAATACACACCGATTGGTTTTTATGTAAATATATTATTTTGTTGACACCTATAAGCTTAATTTAAATTTGGTTTTAGCAAAATTTCAAATAAAATCAACCAAAAAAATGCCTAAAAGTCATAAGTTTGATGATGTATTAAACTTGAATAATATGTATCGGTATAGGTATCGATATTGACGATGCTAAAGTATCCAGTATTGGACACCTCTATTAAAACTGCCCAAAGATCCTTACCCGACTGAATCAACCGCTTATATTTTTGGAAATGTAACTAATATAAAATGAGCTGCAGATCACAAATTTCTCTAGTCTGATCTCAACTGCTAAGTAACAAAGATGGCGTCGCCTTCCCAGACTCCTCGGCGGCCGTCCACAGCTTCCCACAGGACCCAGAGGACGCCGAGTCGGAGCTCGCCAGCACAACACTAGACACCTCAGAGGACGAGACGTCCTCCGACGGCGACTCACTGCCGGAGATGGTCGAGGTGGAGTCGCTGAGAGAGCCAATGAGGTTAGAGAGAGGATGATGTCATCGCTGCTGCTGTGTCCTGATGATGTCGGATATCGCATCGCCCACAAAGCCACACGCATGTAGTCAGTTTTTCTGTGGCACGAGTCTTTATTGGCTTGTTATGTTGGGTGGAAGTATTTTCACCCAAGACAAGACTTTGAATTTTGTTTTCTTTCTCATTCTCTTGTTTTTTTGGGGGGCTTCTACCCTTCCATCCTTTCTTCATTCAACTCTTCCGACTTTAGTTCCTTCCTTCTTTTCCTTTCTCCATGTTTTCTATTCAGAACCAATCCACAGCAGCAATACTTTCCCTAAGTTGATAGTGAATTCACTGGAACTTTTTTTTATATATAAAAAACAAAATGTGGCGCTTGATTGTTTTAGTTTTTATTTTTTGTTTCCCCCTCACCCTCCTGCCCTCCTGTCCTCCTCCAGCCCCTGTTTCAGCAGCAACATCCCCCTGATGAGGCTGGTCCAGTCGGCGCATCACACTAAGAGGAGAGCAGCAGGGGTCCTGAGGGAGGGCTGGCTGCTGCACCACACCAACACAGACACGCTGGTGAGAGACGGCTGCTCAGTAACACAGCCAGCTGATGGCGTCCCTGTTGGGTTGAAAAATGAGGCGTAGACGCAAAATTAGGTCCCATCCAAGACCCAAAAATGACCCACTGTGCATAGTGGAGCATAAATCTAAATAGATGAAGAATATCCTAGGTTTTGTGTTGACTTTGAGTAAATTCTTTGAATATTCTTGGAAAAGTGAGGGGAAAAAATTTGCCCCTTTTTTTTTCTTCCCCTCAGAGGAAACGTCATTACTGGATCCTGGACTGGAAAACCATTACCTTGTACCAGAATGAGAGCAGCACCAAGTACTACAAGGTAGAATCTGCAACATGACGACGTTTTTCCAAATCTCCTTCAGCGCCTCGGTGGTAACTTTTGGTCCTCCTCTGTTGCAGGAGATCCCTCTGTCAGAGGTGCTGCAGGTGCGAGGCCCCGCCCACCTCGCCATGCCCTCGTTGCCGGGCGCCGACCCGCACTCCTTTGAGCTGGTGACGGCCTCGCTGGTGTTCTGCGTGCAGGCCGGTGAAGACGGCGCGGCGTGGGAGAGCGCTGTCTGTCAGGCTCTGATGCCCGTGCAGAGCAGCAGAGGACCAGGCGAGGAGCAGCAAGGTGAGTCAACGACTGTGTTTTAGCTCTGCGACCTGGAAGACCATGAAGGTACTGACATATTTAATGTGCTTGTGGTTTCAGATAAAGACCAGCACGGAGACGGAGTGGTAAGCATCTGATTTTAATGTTCAACAGGGTGTCCACGCATCCTGAAAAAGGCTTAAACTCATTTCGCTAAAACTAAGGCCTTAAAATGTCTTAAACTCATTAAAGAAAATGTAAGTCGGCCTTAAATACATTAGTTCTGGGTTTAAAAATTTGTTGTGGCAGGGCTATTTAATCTTATATTTTCTATGTATATTTTTCCTGCGGGACTTTTCTATAAGGTTAAAGCTTGAGTTGTGTGGAGACATCTTTCCCCATCCTGTGACTCAAGGCAACATTGGTAACAAGCTGACAATACCTGCAGGATAGCTAGCCAGCTAGTTAGCTAGCAAAAAAGCCTTTAGCAGTTAGCATATGGTTCATTAATAGCTAGCAGGCTCACTTACAGTTAGTGTAGCTAGCTAGTAAGCAAACAAACAAGGCATTAGCAGTTAGCATATGGTTCATTAGCACCTAACATGAGCAGCTAGGATATGGTTCATTAGCAGCTAGCATATGGTTCATTAGCAGCTAGCAAATGGTTCATTAGCAGCTAGCATATGGTTCATTAGCAGCTAGCATATGGTTCATTAGCAGCTAGCAAATGGTTCATTAGCTAGCTGCTAATGGTTTATTAGCAGCTAGCATATGGTTCATTAGCAGCTAGCATATGGTTCATTAGCAGCTAGCATATGGTTCATTAGCAGCTAGCATATGCCACTTCCATTTTGTGAGAAGCCCAAAGTTGCTGCCAAGAGTCACAAAAACACCCCAGCAATTTCATAGTTTTGTTCCCCTGAGTTTCTTTTGTACCTTTGTGATAAAGGTCTTAAATTTTATTGATAATAATCTCTAATGGGTCTTAAAAAGCCTTAAATTTGAGCTGGTGAAACTGTTCATACGAAGAGCTTCTCCTGCTTCAGAGCTCGGCACTGTGTGTGTTTCAGGACATCAGCGCGGTGTATCAGATCTTTACTGATGAAGTTCTGGGTTCAGGACAGTTTGGAGTCGTGTACAAAGGTGAGATCCTGATGGGGTTTTTTCTTACCTGTCTGCAGCAGTAAACCCACGCAGTTCCATTCTCACTAAATGACATCTCCTCCACCAGGTACACACAGGAAGTTGGGCCGATCGGTCGCCATCAAAGTCATCGACAAGACCCGCTTCCCGACCCAACAGGAGAGACAGCTGAGGAACGAAGTGGCCATCCTGCAGGTGTTTGCACTTCTCCAGCCAGTGCTTCACAGCTGGAACGCCTTTTCAGATTGAGTCATGGTTGTGTTGTTGCTCAGAATCTGTCCCACCATGGAGTCGTGGTGCTGGAAGGGATGTTTGAAACGTCCAGACATGTTTTCGTGGTCATGGAGAAGCTCCACGGAGACATGCTGGAGATGATTCTGTCCAGCGAGAAGGGCCGGCTCCCTGAACGCATCACTCGGTTCCTGGTTATACAGGTACAGCCGTGGCATCGCGCCTTCTCTCTTTGCTATATCTTTTCTTCATGTGTGTATTTGAGTAAACGATGATTCGATGATCGGCGTTGCTCCTGCTGTGACAGATCCTCGAGGCGCTGCGGTACCTCCACCTGAAACACGTCGCCCACTGCGACCTGAAGCCAGAGAACGTGCTGCTGGTCTCCGCCGACCCCTTCCCCCAGGTGAAGCTGTGCGACTTCGGCTTCGCGCGCATCATCGGCGAGAAGTCGTTCCGCCGCTCGGTGGTGGGCACTCCGGCCTACCTGGCCCCCGAGGTGATCAGCAGCAGCGGCTACAACCGCTCCCTGGACATGTGGTCCGTGGGCGTCATCATGTACGTGAGCCTCAGCGGGACGTTCCCCTTCAACGAGGACGAGGACATCCGCCAGCAGATCACCAACGCCTCCTTCATGTACCCCCGCCAGCCCTGGGCCACCATCTCGCTGGAAGGTCTGGGGTTTTTGGAAACTTTGTAACACGTTTGCCGATGTTTTTGCTAAACTTGTGTTCGGGTTTAGTCAGAGCGGGTTGTGTTGTCAAGAGTCAAACCACACCGACTCCACCTGTCGCTTCCTCTGCAGCTGTGAGCCTCATCAACAACCTGCTGCAGGTGGCTGTGAGACGCAGGTACACCGTGGGAAAAGCCCTGGGGCATTCCTGGCTGCAGGTATTTCAAGTTAATAGATCAACACAGAGTAATGTGTAACCCTGAAGCAGAAGGATGATGATGTATAGTTTTATTTTGACAAATAATAACAGTGTTATTATATTCTGAATCAAATTAGAAACCGGCATTTCTGTCATTTGCAACACGGTTCAAGCCCACTCAATTTTCATCTCTTCCTAAGGGATCTGGCTACACTTGATGTTCCATTCATAACTTAAAAATGCACTTCTGTTTCTTCTTTTAAAGATGATAAATGCTGTTTTTTTTGTTTTGTTTTGTTTGTAGCACCAACTACCCAACGACTAGTGGAGCATCTTCAGATCCAGCCCATAAACGTCCAATCTATAAATGCTTATGATCATACTTACTTTATTTTATTTTGCTTGGCATAGACTCTGTATGTTTAGGTACTAAAACTAAATTTTTTCTCTTGTGTAGGTTTGAGGAACTTGTCTGAATGTCCATAGTTACTTTTTCTGGACTCCCCCCGCCCCCCACCCATGGTGTTTATTTATTTTTAATTAACCAGATAAGTTGATTGAGAACAAATTCTCATTTTCAACTACAACCTGTTCAGAAAACATTAAACTATTAAAACGTCTGTTCTCTCCATTGAGGAACTCTGGCGCCCCCCGGTGGGGGAACTGTACCTTACACTTTGATTTAACTCCTTTTCTTCTAACTCTGGCTGCTAATTCAGCAACTACTGGAGCTTATTTATAGGCATAAGAGTAAATGCATAAAATACAAGCTGAATCTCATGTCTGGTTGCGTAATGTGGTTTTCATCTCGCTGTGTTAATGTGCAGAACTTCCAGCTGTGGTGCGACCTGAGGGAGTTCGAGCTGAGGATGGGCTGCAGGTATCTGACGCACGAGGGAGACGAGGAGCACTGGAGCCGCTTCGCTCTAGAAAGAGGCCTGATGTTTCCCTCCTATCTCTGCTGGGACTCCAGCAGCGAAATGGACATGTGAATTAAAAAAAAAACTAGCACAGCGTGAGCTGTTTTTGTATCGTTTAGACTTTTTATTATTATTTTATATGGACAAATGAGAGACTGTGGGAAGTGCTGGTCATTTTAACTAACCCATGGACTATTATAATTTTTAGATGAGTTGAAGAGTCTGAAATTGTGGAAGAAAAACACACAAACTGCTGTTTAATAATATAATTATCCTTTTTTATTCCAGCTTTGTTTTTAAATGTAGCTGTTTGAATGTGTGTTGTTTTTTTAAGCATCTGTAATGATGGACAGAAATAACTGAGAATGAGGGGAGGAGACGAGATAAAAACACCTTGAACATGCACAGAGGAGTCGACTTGCACTGATTATTAGTATCGTTATGGCCGATGTTTGGTTGTGGAAATGGGACCAAACCCTCAGTTTCCTCCTCAGCGACGGGCCTGCTGTGGTCCCACATGCAGCATCCATCCTTACTGTTTGCAACTTTCCTGACTCTCTCCCTGCTGACATCGCTCCGCCTTCCTCCGACAGGAAGAGCGGAGCCGTGCCAGTCGTTCTGCTCCTTTAGTTTCCTGCGTCGTCTTTCTGTTTTTCCTCTCCTAAACCGCCATCGAGCCACGGCCGTCTTTGTGCTCCCTTCCTCTGCTTAGGTGCTCTCATTCATCCTTCATAAGTTCCTGAGTTTCTTAAGATCTCCAGGTTAAAGTCAATCTCTGCCAACGTTCAGGCTTCACAGTCGTTACTTCACATTGACACGTTTTTAGTCCCTGACTGCTGACACAGACTCCCTGCAGGCGCTCGTTTGGGTTTCGACGTGATTTAAGGAAGAGTCGACGACTCGAAAGGCGGCGTTTTTCTAAACTTTTTAAAACGAAGCATGCGTCTGCACAAATGCACAACCAACCAAGCCAACGGACCAACCAGCTTTTTTATCACATTTTCTTCTTTAATTACCCTTCTACAAAAAGAATAATAAGATAGGGAGGAGGGAGAGCGGGAGGCTTTGCTCAAAAAGTAACCCTCTCGTTAGCTCCTCCGTTAAGGCCGGTATAATCTACGTATGGCGCTTTTATACGTTATACCTGGCTCTCTCTGCTTAAAACTCAAACCTGACACAGTTTAAGATTTGAGCAAAGTCTCCTGCTCTCCTCCTCTCTAAGCAGTGTCCCTGGGATGGAGGGGGATCATTGGGGAAAAGTTCAGATTTGACAGGGGGGGGGAAGTAAAATGAGGAGGACAAAGCATTTAGAGGGACAGTGGAAGGGTTTATAATCGCTTTCTCCAAACAGGAGAAATAGAAGCTGGGGGGGAGGATGAGGAGGAGGAGAACACGAGGCGGGAGCAGCTGGGTTTATAAGTCGCTCTCTCCGTAGAGGGCGCTGGAGAAGGAGATGTAGTCCAGGGCGCCAGGGGCAGCGTCGGCTCCGATGTATCTGGTCATGCGGCTGATGCAGTACTCTGCCTGCTCGGGCGGTAGCTCCCTGCGCAGCTCGTCCACTGTGATGTAGTTCTGCAGCGTGGAGAGGGAGGCAACGCGTGACTCAGAAAGGCAAGAAGAAACCGTCGCCTCAGTCAGAGGGCACAACTTATTACACTTAGAAAAATTTAAATTGTGATTTTAGGCTCTTAATTCGTCTAAAATGACTTAAGCTGGTCAAGAACGAGAATATTTGTTCCCGTGGGTAAACAAAGACCCATCGAAAAACACAAAGACCTTGTTCACACGTAGCCGGTTCTTTATGAGAATGAATACCTCCGACTCATCATTTATTTTATATATATATATATATATATATATATATATATATATATATATATATATATATATATATATATATATATATATAGATAGATAGATAGATAGATATAGACACATGATCAGTTTCAGAGTTTTAAGCATGCCAAACCTCTAGGGGGCAGTATAGCGCAATGCTAAACTCCATGTCAGCCAACCAGAATGCTTCAAAACAATCACAACTTCCTGTAAGGAGTTGAACTTAATTTGTGTGGAAAGATATATAGGTTTTAAATAGTGTTTTTGTATGTAAAGTTATTAAATTTATGGTGTAGACTCTGTATGTTTAGGTTTATTTATTTATTAAATTTAAATATTCCCATGTACACATGCAGAGTTTTTAGAAATATTGAACACCGTTTTCAAATTCAAAAATACTTTTTAAATCCCAAAGGGAAATTAAATTACATTTTTGTTTGGATGAAAGGCCAAAACACATAAAAATGTTTTCACTTTCCCAGATATTAAGCCATTTTTAATCCTGCATTTACTGGATTTAAACACAAACTCGTGTAGGACTTTGTAAGACCACTAGATGGCGGCATTTCCCCATCTCTAGTAAAGGGAGTGACTCTCCAGTTCCTCAGTGAACTGTTGTATTCATACAGTAACCTCATTGAGCCTGTCCTGCAGGAGGGCGCCGCCGGTCCCGTGTCTTTTACCTTGTCTGAAGCCAGGATCTTGAAGGAAGCCATGACCTGTTCTGCGGTGTCGGTCTCTGCGGTCTCGCGGGTCATGAAGTCGATGAAGGCCTGGAAGGTCACTACGCCGGTGTTGTTTGGGTCCACCAGGGTCATGATGCGGGCAAATTCAACCTCACCCTGTCGGTGAAAACATGGAGGACTTCAACGACGAGCTTTAGCATCTGAGTGAACAAGCGTAGAAGGCCTGAAAGGTCCGTCTGTGGTTGAACTGGTTGCACTGACCAGATCGTAACCCATGGAGATGAGGCAAGCACGGAAGTCGTCTGGGTCCATCATGCCGTTTCTCTTCTGCAGACAAAGATCAGAACCGTTGGGCCAACTCAACAGCACTCAAAGTTGAGACGGAGAGGAGGATGCTCCCAGAGTGGGCCGCCTCACCCTGTCGAAGTGGTTGAAGGAGGCCCTGAACTCGTTGAGCTGCTCCTGGCTGATGCCCTTGGCGTCGCGGGTCAGGATCTGGTTCTCCACCTCGTTGATGGTTCTGGCGATGGTGGTGAGCAGCTGCTCCCAGCCCACACGGACGTGCTATGATGGAGAGAAGAGGAGAGAACGTTGGCATGGCAGACGTAAAGCCCAGATGGAGAGAGGGCGGCGGATGAAGTTGAGGCTGTGGTCGTCGGACCTCCATGGTGTAGTTGGTGTGCTTGTTGTCGAAGATGAGCGACTCCTGGCTGAGCTGGTGGTCTCCCTCCAGCTTGTCGATGTTGGACTTGTAGTTGATGATGTTCTGTTCGTACTGCTTCAGGCTGTTCATCTGTTCCTCCAGGGAGCCTGCGATGTCCACAGACACGTGGCTGATCTCCTGTCGGGGTGGAGAACGGTGACAACAACATCCAACGACCAAAGAAATGTTTGGATGAGTCAAGGAAGTGAAGAACGCTGTTACCTACTGTGTTTGCATCATGATAATGAGGCATTTCATCCAATCTATTGCACATGTGACAGTGGAGAAAATCCCTAAAACCTTAAATTTCACCTTTGATCTACAGATGGATGATTGAAATTTGAACATAAAAATCAACCCAAACTGGTTTTCTCCATCAAGACATTTTTTCCCAGATTGGACTGACTGCACTGTACAGTTTATTTTTGCTGTACCTCCATCTTGGTTTGAATCCAGGGTCCAATGATGTTGGCCTGGGCAGCAAACTGGCGCCTCAGCCTCTCGTTGCCCTGCTGTCTTGCCACTTCCTCCTGCAGCATTTGGTCTCTGAGGGGTACAAGGTGCTTCACCTGCACAATAACATCCAGTTTTAGGGCGTGACGTCATTTAAAAGTAGACATGTTGGTCATTTTCACCAATAATCACATTTCTAAATGTGGAATCAATTGACTGATTATGAAATAAACTCTTATTTATTTAAAGGAATTGAGCATGTTTTCTCATTTCTTGTCGCAGACGGTCTACAGCGCGTTTCCCTCCACCAGATCTGACAGATTGTCCCGTGTGGTTCTTCTCATTTCCCCTGACAGTTTTACGTGCTGTAGCATTTTGTATCAGTCCAATCTAAACTTACAGCTACTATTTCTGACCCCCTCGCTTGGTATGTACCACTTATTTTTAGCTGGATGACCAAATGCAGCGCACGGAGATGCAACATCGGTTCACGTTTCCTGTTTGCACAGGAATGCGACTTAAAGCGGTTATCCTCCATGTTAATCGTCCATTCTTTACCGAGTGAGACTCTGGTTCTGGGGAAACGTCTGCTTTGACTCACAGTTTCCCACTTGGTGTTGATGTCCTGCTGGCTCAGGTTGGTGTATGGGTTGATTCCGGACAGCTTGATGCCGTAGGTCTGGGCGATCTTCAGGATCTCGTTGTGGATGCCGACGGTGGCCATGCGCTCCTTGTCGGCCTCGGGCAGAGTGGCTTTGAACTGGTCGTGAGCAGTGATCAGACTCTGGAGAGCAGGAAGACAAAGGCTAATATTTACACAACTATTCTCTAAAAATCAATATTTCTCATTTAGAGAAATTACATTGTCATTTTTTAATCTGATTTTTAGTGAAATGCACAGCCTTGAAAATCTTACATCATCATCCAGTCATTAGTTTTATAGAAAATGGATGCAAAGAAGCCAGCTAGCTAACTAGAAAGGATATATTAGCAGCTAGTTAGCACTAGCCTCAACCGCTTCGAGTCACAGAAGGGAATGAAGATGTGTTGCTGCATCTTGTTCAAGTTTATTTTTTAAAATGGGACAATATGTATTATTATTGAGCATTTACATGTAAATACATTAGATTGTAGCTAGGTGGCTAATTTTCCGTCACTAGTCCCATTGGCTATATTAGTGCACAATAACAAATACACACGTTTGCTTGACAGAAAAGTCCTGCAATAGAAATAAACTGTGTAAAATAAATGATATTAAATAGTCACAACAAAATATGAGAGCTGTGATTAATTAACATATTTAACTTACATTTTGTGGAAATTAATTTAAGACATTTTATTTTATATACGCAACAACTAAGCTCATCTGCAACAAGCCTGGTTTGTTCTTAAAATGTCTTGAATTTTAAGACATTAAGACATAAAAACATGAATTTAAGACGTTTTAAGATTGTTCTAGTAACAGGTGATTTTGTTTGAGGTGACAAAGCTGAATACAAAAGCAAGTTTTTCATTTGTAAAAAAAAAAAAATAAAACCAATTTTCCGTTCACTTCCACTGCTTTATGCTGATCACTTAAAATCTCTTTCAAATATATTAATGTTTGTATTTCCAACTTGACACCATTTGGAAAAGTCCAGTTGGACGTCAAAACCTTTGCACAGCGACGTCTCGGATGAAAAAAGGGAACGGAGAACAAGCGAGCACCTGGATCTCCTCGATGCTGTGGACGATGAACATGTCCTGCAGGTCCTCCATGGCTCCGTCCATCCAGTTGTTGAAGGGAGCTGCCCTCTTGGCAAACTCCAGGTACAGCTGGTCGATGGTCTCCCACAGCTTCTCCACACGCTGCACTCACACAAACGCAACAGTTTTCAAATAAAGACACCCAACATATGAAGGCAACTTTGCAGCCTGAGTTGATCTCTATGTGTTAAGGATTTTGTTTTTTATTTACCTCCAGAGCGTCCCTCCTCTTCTGGGTCAGGGTCCCCAGGTTGTCCCACTGGTCACAGATCCCCTGGCAGCGGGCGTTCACCGTAGCAGCATCATGGTAGTCCAGCTCACTGAATGAGATCGCATCAGTAAGTTTAGTGTGACTCGTGCCTTAAAATGTAAATCTAGCATCATGCTCTGCAGTTTTACAGCTTCTTGAAAATAAGTGGATCTGATCTTATTTGGCTCTTCTTGACCTGACACACATGGTTCTGAAGCTTTGAAAGCCAAACCGTGACTTTTTTTTTACGCCTATAGTCATCCGCCATGTTGTTGAACATCTGAAACGCTGTCTATAAGCTCAGAGATTGTTTCGGGAATACGAGGAAAAATTCAGTTGTGAGAAGCAGCAAAACACTCAGAGGTTTCTCTGGACAGCAAATCTACACTTTGATTGCTCTCTCAATCCTCCCCAACACTTCTGTCCCTCCTACGGGCCGATGCTGCTGATGTCAGCAGCAGAATCCTGTTGGGACGTTGTGGCGTCTTACTTCAGCTCCTGGGCGATGGCGGCGATCTGCTCCACTCTGTCCTGGTGAGCGGCCAGGTCGCTCTCAAAGGCCTCGTGCTTCCTCATCAAGGCTCTGATCTCCTTCAGAGAAGCCGACTCGTAGTCCTTCTGAGACAGGAGCTCCTCCTTCCCAGAAACGCAGTTAGCAAAGTCATCAACACCGGCAGGCAGGGGGAGTCGGCGCGGGTTTCCGTTGTCATTCCTACCTGCAGTCCAGGCTTCATGCATGCCACACTTCTGCTTGAACTTCTCGGCCAGGTGGTCCAGTCTCTCCAGACGGCGG
>NW_006800088.1:442299-498804 GCF_000485575.1 Poecilia formosa
ATGATGGCCTTCTCGTCAGGTTTGGGTGTGTTCACGATATCTGACGGAGATTTGAAAAAAAAAAAAAAAAGAGAGATTAAAAATAACTCGGCTTTCCAAAAACACAATATTGTTTGAAAAACATTGCATTAGGTACAACTTAATTCATTTTAAATGTTTTTTTTCCTCCCCGGAAAAACGGCCTGATCCAATCGACCTAAAATGAGAGCTGAGTGGATAAAGTGAAGGACACCAGCTGCTTGCATGCTTCCCTGAAGGAATAATAACAAACGCTGGTAAACGTTTCCTGGCTATTTGAGGCCGGTTGCTCAGGATTACAGCAGTAGTCCATCCTTCTGGGAAACGTCACGGTGTGTTTTAACCCATATCGACATCACCAGAGTCCCACAGTAAATATGTTCACTCTCAGTTCGCTCGGTTTCTCCGTCACGGCCTCACCTTCAGCGTCGAGCATTTTGGGGATGTCCAGGAACTTCTCGGCCACTTCGAAGGCCGTGTTCAGGTTACCGATGGGGTCGTCCTGAAGGCGGGTAATTATTAAATGTTAATAACTAGAACTTAAACACGAGACGTATCCGTTTAGCCATCAAAGCTAAAAACACTTCTCAGTGAAACATGGTGCAAGCTCTAATCCAGATTTAAGTGGGAAAATACAAAATGGTTAGAAAATAAAGAAAAGGAGAGAACAAATGAAATTTGGTAAAACTCAAAATGTGTGATTTTATTGAAGCAGTGCTGCAATATAATTGATCGTTGGAATTTCAACAAATTAACAGTTTGCCTCTGTTTTTCATCTGCACTTTGTGCTCTTACTAGCATCTTAGCACATACGCAGATTTTATATTCTACTTACACATGAAGCTGAAAATGTAGAAGATCAACACAGAAATAGAAGGAGGGAAACAGAAGGAGACAGGAGACAAGAAAGAGGGAAGCAGGAAACAGAGGAACAGAGGGAAAAAATGGTTGTAAGAAAGAAAAGAAGGAGGCAGAGGGAGGAAAAGAAGGCGCACCTTTCTCAGTTTGGAGTAGTCAATGAGGTCAGGTCTGTGTCTGTGGATGAGGGCACACAGCGCCAGGCCATCTTTCCAGCTGAGCAACGAAGGAAGAGAAGAGAAACAACCCAGAGAGTAGATCAGGTCATAAAGGTCGTAAAGAGACACAGACAGAGCAGAGCTGTACGTAAAAACAAAACAAACAAAAAAAACATGGTGCAAACATGTTCCAAAACCCCCAAAAAGACGACAAAACACAAGAAGAAGGAAGAGACTGAGATGTTAAGAGTGCAGTAGCCCATTTGTGCCACAGGGGGGCGGTGCAGGCTAACCTGATGTGGAAGTTCTGCACATTGACATTCCTGTAGGGGGCAGTCTTCCTCTGGCACCAGAGCAGCAGACCTTCTTTAGCGGAGGTCTCTGAAATAGTGGAGGGAGAGAAATTAACAAAAAAAAAAGAAAAAAGCTGAACAAAACGTCAGAGTAGAAACGGAAGTAGAGAAATGTTTAAGAACCAGGAGTTACTGTGAACCAGGAGTTACTGTTTAAAATAAATCGTTTTTTTTTCCAACATGTTGCCTTGTTTATGTGGAATGTATCTCAAGCAGCAGGTGTGTGTTTGTGAATTGAATGTTTTCTGTAAACACACACACACACACACACACACACACACACACACACACACACACCTTCCACAGAGATGTCCTGGATGGCGAAGCGCAGGATGATGGTCCAGATCATACCAAGGGTCATCTTCACGTTACCGTCGACGATTTCTGTCCAGACAAACAGAGCAAAGAAGAAAACACAGAGACTTAGAGAGATCCTTCTCCTGCATGACTCTTTCTGGTTCTGTTTGATACTGAAAATGCCAGGAAAAAAAATAATCTATATATATATATAAACTTGCTCACTTCCTATACATACTATCAGTATTTACATCCCTAAAACATGTTTCTCAGCTTGAGGCAGATCCTAATCAATTGAAAGAAAAAAACCCATCTTCCAACTTCCATTAAGTTTAAATTATCCTATTTG
Source organism: Poecilia formosa (assembly GCF_000485575.1). NCBI lineage: Eukaryota > Metazoa > Chordata > Actinopteri > Cyprinodontiformes > Poeciliidae > Poecilia > Poecilia formosa. The sequence continues at coordinate 444,333 of NW_006800088.1, forward strand.
TTTGAGTAGATTTACAAAGGTGGGCTAAAGGGGGGCTATAGGAACAACAACCCTGAGATGGGACCCTCACCCTCTGCACCAATAGACACCAGCTTGACCCCCTTGCTGCAGATGAAGTCCAGAGCTTTGTTCACGTTGGCAATCTTGTGGAAACGCATCTTTCCTTTGTCGGGTTTGGGCAGCCTCTCGCCTGAAAGACAAACACTCTAGATGAGCCATGTCGCTGATTTGCAACAACACAAAAGTAATTCTGAATCACATTTTAATTATGTTCCGCTTTGTTTTTGTAAAAAACAACAACAAAAAAACAATGCACACAGAAGGTTGGGGAGTCACTCCAAATACGTCAGGAATGAGGGAAGGCTCAAGGGAGGAGCTGGTTTGTAATGAGGCGTACCTGAAATGACCTCCAGCAGCAGCATGAGTTTGAGGCCATTTCTGAAATCCTCCTCAATGTTCTCGATCTGTGTTCCAGCTTTCCTCAAGTGGGAGTTGCACCAAGCTGTGAAGGTCTGAAAGGGAGACGCATGGTGAGGCAAAAATGTAACGGTGTTGCCCAAGCAACTCTACAGCCTGTGCTCTTCTCTCACACACATTAGCAGTCCAGAAGCAGCAGGTAAAAGAAAAACAAAGCAAAACATTCACACAGCTGGGTGTGAATTTTTTAAGACCAGGCTGAAAAACTGCTGAGCGAGGCTGTTTGAGACCTCGCAGCCAGTGGAAGGGAAAACACACTTTGACGTTTATGACAGCTCGTGTTTACTCTCATGTCGGCTTTTGTTGTTAGCTACTTTTTACAGGGTTTCTACACGACAAATTTCACTTTTTAACTCCGCCTTGAATGAAATTAAACCCGAAACCATAAACATAGGAGATGATTTGGGTATCCCTGCTGCATTACAATCACGCACGGCAAAAATGTTGAAATGTTTGTGGCTCTTGGCAGCGTCTTTGTTATTCTAATCCTCCCACTGCATATTCCCTCCCACGGTGCCAACCTTAAAGGTTGTTTTTGTTTTTGCACAGAATGCATCTAGCCTTTGAAGAGTTGGTAGCGGAAGTGAAAACGAACGTCCTCCGGCCAACTGGCGATACGTTTCCGCTTAAAAGAATCGACACGCATCGTCGCCTTTCAACGACATTAACGCACAAGAAAGTTTGTGCTCGTAAACGTAGATGTGCAAACGTGACACAAGAAGGTTTAAAAGATGTTCAAATGTTTAGCGCTGTCGACGATAACGACTTCGGTGCGTCTTGTTTCAACTTTCACCTGTCGCCGTCGCTCCCTGTGTGTCAGGCCCATTACCCTGGAGAGACACAACAAGCTAGCTAGCTAGCTAGAGCGTGTTAGCAGCTAGTGTTAGCTTCAACCGCCTCAAGTCTCAGAGCGTTTAAATTGTTCCCCACCACTCGCAACACAATAAGCAAATTTTTTGTGTGTGTTTTTTACTAGTTTTTGAAAAACATTTCAGGAAGCCCGACCTCCTTTTAGGAAAGATTCTACAAGCTTGATGCAAATTCAAACATCATTTTGTAGACCAGGGCTGTCAAACTCATTTTCATTTTGGGCCACATCAAAAATCTGAATGTTCTTGAAGGGCCAGTTGTGCCAGAATGTATTGATAAAACCAAATAAACTGTTAAATGATCAATACATAGATTTTCCTCCAAGATTTTGTGGTTGTTTTGGTTGCAATCACATTACAGATTTTATGGTGCCAATTTAGAAACGTTTGTAAGGAATTTTTATATTTGCTCTAATGTGTTGATTGTGACCTTTTGTTACTCGCAGTATCAGTTATGCACTATAACTTGACATCAAGTAAGGCTGAGGCAGCTGTCAGTGAAACTCCATGTCTCTGATTAATTTTGAGAAAATGTACTATAAAATCTGAAAAAAATTGTGGAGTTTTGCAGATTTATGAAAAACCGGAAGGACTTATTGATGTCATTTTCAGTCTAGAGGGCCACATGAAAAGCTATGGCGGGCCGGATTTGGCCCCCGGGCCTTGAGTTTGACACATGTCTTAGACCATCACAGCCAAAGTTTAGCCATTTTCAGTTCCACTGTACAGGTGTTGTCAACACTGTGAGTATTTTCAGGCAATTTGCTCATTGAAATATAAATAATTACATTACAAATAAGACATAAAGGTGGGAAAAATGTACATGTCCTTCATCTTTTGCCTGTAATTGTCCTTCATCTCTCACCTCTAGTTGCAGAAAAGCACCCCACCATAAGGAGGTGGGCCGCAAAGAAAGAACTGACAAAGTGATAATCTTTCTCTGGTTAGCTTCACACTATGTTGGGAATCTTTGCCTCAGAGCAACGCAGTCTATAGATAAGAATAGTTCTGGCTTAATGGATCGGCTTAAACCTTAAATTACGATACACAGAAAGTACTTAAAGTGTGAATTTTGGCAAAGGATCTATTTACTAACGTCTAATCTGCAAGGTTTCCCCCAGAAAAATTGCTAAACCTGATGGTTGTTGCGCTCGGCAGTCATTCATCCAGTGGCCCGTCGTGTTTTTGAGTTAAAAAACGCTTAAAGTTGATAGGAAATTTGAAAATATCACTTAATAATTACGTGTTATTGGAAGATTAACACCTGAATACCAACAATAATGTCTTAAAAAATGCAAACATTTTAAAAAGACTTAGATAAGCAATGCTAAGCCTGGTGGGGTCACAAGTAAAGCCTGGTGGCCCACCAGGCTTATAATACACTGGGGGAAACCCTGATCTGAGTTTTTTTTTAATGTGACGGAGTCTCTAGTGCGTGTCAACAGTAAAAAAGTTGAAAATGAGGAGAAACCTAATCAGAAATGTTATTCTAAAGAAAAGTACCCAGCTATTTTTTGCCCTTTGTGTTGTGTTCAGCAATAAGCAGAAGTTGTGTCTTTGTAATTCCACATTTCCTACTTATTAGTTCATTATCTGTATAAACTGAGCAGGATGTAGTGATGTTCCTGTGTTGTCTGAAAACTGCCTAATTGCATAAAGTCGTGCACGTAAGTGACGGCTTACTGGTTCCATTAGACCATTCAATCACTCGCTAAATGGCTTTTCTAAGAGGCTTTCATGGTGTTTAGCTCAAATCTGAAAACAGGATATGCAAGTTCAAATTCAGGAGACTGAGGACGTGTTGGGGCTTTTTTTTTTTATTTTACTGTAGAGCTGAAATTTTGGCAGTGTTTGGAGAATGTGGGGGAGTGGAAGCAGAATAAGTGCAAGAGCTGAATGCCTAACAAGAAATGAATGTGTGGGTGGAGTGAGGCGCGCAGCGTGTATTAATTAGAGCTGAAACAGGGTTTGTGGGGAAATGCAGAAATAAAAAAATAAAAAAAACAAGCGTCGATACATGGTGATTGGGTGTATGTTTGTAGCCTCGTTTCTCTACTTGGGCGACACTGGCGTCTTCACTGAGACAGGACGCAGGGGAAAGTTAAAAACAGATATATTCGCGGTGACAGATCAAAGTGACGGGATGGAAGACGACAATGGATCAGGAGGTTAAAGAACATTTCTCAGTGCAGGAAGAAAAGCAATTTTTTTATTTGTTTTTTCCGAATTTAGCTGAACTGCAGAGCCGACAGCATTACTGGCAGCATTGTTCTGATCTGTGAGTCAAAGATTTTTAATCGTACAGGTTAAACAACGAAGACTAAACATCTGAAAACTGCATTACTTTCTTTTTCTCATCATTAATGACCTCCTGACCATCTCTGGCTGAAAGTTCAAAGTCCTATCCAAAGTCTACCAGTGTAAAATGTTTTTAAATTAGTTTTCATCAGAGCAGGAAGAACATCTGCATATTTAACCGGAGATAACCTGATGTTATTATTGAGTCAGTGTGGTCAATTTGAATAACATGTAGACAATATAAACAGAAGTGGGACACGCTGTGTGGAGAATACAGCTCTGGAAAAACGAAGAGCCCACTGCACTGAACCCCACTGAAAACCTCCTGGTTATTCCACCAAATACTGATTTCTGAACTCTTCCTGAGTTAAAGCATTAGTATTGTTGTTGTTTCTAAATGAATATGAACTTGTTTTCTTTGCATCCTTTTTTGTTATTTTGACCGTTTCTCATTTTCTGCAAATAAATGCTAAATTTCTGCTTGGAATCTCAGACACATTGTCAGTAGTTCACAGAATAAAAGAACAATGTTCATTTTACTCAAACATAAACCTATAAAAAGTTAAATCAGTGTCTTTGAATGGCACTAAAATGCTATTCAGATCTGCCATTGTGATGAAGTAGAGTTTTTTTTTTAATTGAAACTAAATTAAATTTAAGGAATACTTCTAAGATAAGAAAAATTATAAAAATCCCATGAATTTGATGGACACGATTTGATTGTCGGTGTATAAAAACCAGTAAGACTTCCTCGCTGCATCGATTATAATGATGTGAAACGCTTTGGATTAAAGTCCAAATTATTGTCTGTTGATCGTATTTTCATACAGTACGTATTAAGTCAAAAATCTTTTGGGATAGTTTTGACTTATTCTAGCAGCATACGTAATATTTTTTAGGTTAGAACGATGCCGTACATCTTTCCCAATTTTTATTTTTTTTTTTATTTCAAAGGTTAAAGAGACTTTCAGTGTGCGGACTGACAGGAATTCCCAGGCTCCAGTGTAATTTGATGTAAGGGTCTCAGGAGGAGGAGGAGGAGGAGAGGCCGCCTGTCCAACCAGCAGGTGCTGGGCTCGTTTGTCATGCATGACCAAATTTAGACAGGCCGCTAATCCAGCCCACAGACCCCTGTGCCCATCCCTCGCCAAAAGATGAGGCAGTGTTTGAGGATGGAAGCTGAGGAGCCAAAGGAGCAACAAGGAGGCGTAAGAAGAGGCGAAGGCGGCGGAGGCTAAATTGGGTTGGCATGGGACACCACTGGACAGCTGAGAAGGCAGGATTCCTGAGGTGAACTGTAAAAGTACAAGACAGAGGAAGAGGGGGAGGAAGGTCAAGAAGGCGACGCAGGGGGAAAGGAAGGAATGGATTTGAGAATATCGGATAAGATTTCTGTTGGGGGTCGAAGAAAAACAAAGGAATGATAAAAGGGTCGACCTTCCACTGATCTCATCGGAGTAAAGCGTTAATTACGCTTGAAATGGAAAACAGTGAATTGAGTTTAAACAGAATCTCTGTGTTTTTACAAAGTAGAAAGAGTTGAAGCCCCCAGCTTCTGTTTCACTGACATTAAAGGGATCCATCTTGTGGCTTTACGTCTCTGACATTTTACGGCCTTGTTGTCATAGTTGCGGTTGTCCACCAGCATGAAGCCGCTGCTTCATCTTGTCTTCACTTACTTCCTGTTTATCCACACCTGTCGGTCTGATTTAGCTTAGCCTGTTGTGTTTTTTTTTTTGTTTTTTTTTTTGCGGGTCCGTCTTGTGAAATGAGGTCATGGTGGCTCGGCTGAATGCCTCACATAACTACAGCGTCCCCCTGCTGCCCCCCAAAGAAAGATCAGGGCTGCTGACCTTCAATACAGCTGACACAAACACCCAACCTCCTCTTTCACATCAGAACAGGTTTCATGCTCTTGATGATGTCGCTCGCTTGCCTGCCTCTCAGAGGGGTGACGTAGCCGCCGAGCTGCTGGAAGACGTCACTGCTGGAGTCTCAGGAAGGTGTAGGAGTTTTACGGGTTTCAGACCTCAGACGGTAACAGTGCAATGAATGTTTAAAGATCTCTCCTACAAATAAAGCTGAGCTAGCTTAAATCAACGAGCTTGACTTTCTGATTTCTCTGAGGAGTTGTTAGAGTATTCAATGTGGTAAAGCTCTATAAATTACTTAATTTAGCAACTTATACTAATCTAAAACCTGCTTTCAAACAGCAACTCCTTACATATACACTTTACCATAACCATGGCATCATTTCTGAAGTCATGTTCTCAATGTAACACAGGACATTGTGAATATAACTGCAGAAACATAAAAGGAGCCGGTTTCAGGGAAGAAGTTTGGTTCTGGTTGTTCTCTAAAGCATCGTAAGGGCGTGCATAAACAAACAGTAGACTGTCTCTTCCTAGCTGATCATTCCCTTTAGACACACAGTGCTGACTTAGTGTGTGTGTGTGTGTGTGCGTGTGTGTGTCCTCTGTGAATGATCTGATGAGACCCGAGTCTTACCCCAGATAAATCAAGGTGATCTTTGCAATTACAGGTCCAGATCTACGCTGACAGTAAAATAACTCCACCTCTAAACTTGTGCTAATCAGACAGATTATTACATAAATGAGCTGCAAAACAGCCAACGAGGTCTTTAAATTTAATTATAAATGTCCACCGTGGATGTATTCACTAATTAACACCTTCGGTCTGAGCCGGTTGATCTAATTACAGACGAGTGTTGGTTGAATGTTGCTCTAGTTTAAACGCAGCTGCACTAAACAGAGGCCTGTCTGCCGCTTTTACATTTAGCTATCATTAAATATGTATAGCTTTATGCTCAATTGATTTAAGAGCTGGCACATTTACATCCTCGGGGCAAAAAAGAAAAAAAAGTCTCTGCTAAGGCCCTTATATCAGTAAAATCAGGAAAATGTTTTGAAAAGGGAAAAACTGGGACACATTGGGTAGAAAGAGATTTTTTTTTTTTGTAAATTAAACCAAAACCTTTTCAGTAAATGGAGCAGAATAAATTAGAATATCAAGTGAAAGTAAAGCTTTCCCATTAGAAGTTTACAGTCTGTTTGAAGAGCCAATGACTCTGTCATATTTGACTCAACTTTGACAGACTAACGCACATATAAAAACAGTCGGGGGCCAGAATCTCAAAGCACATGTAATTTATTTATAATAAGTCAAGTATTTATGACTCTGTGCCGGCGTAAGAATAGTTTGCCTCCATGGCTGACCTTGTGGTCTCCAGCTACCTCAGTCAAACACCTGTTCAGAAATCCTGTCCAGCCGCCTTCAACACTCACACAAACGCTGGCTGTGCATGCTGCACTCAAGGTCTGCTAACTCGCAGTGACGGCTCACAGTGCGCAGCCTGTGCAGAATAATATTCACGGCTTCGGCGAAACATCATGCAAATTCAAAACATTTTCTGCAACCGTCGCCACTCGTACGCTTCGCAGTTTACGCCGTCACTGAGAAATGGTACTTTTACAGTTGGGTACGTGTGTCCAGTTGTGGTAATTATAGCCACAGAGAGAGAAGACTCAAATAAAACGATTAAACCTGCAGCCTAGCAACTGAAGAGAGGCTGCAAAGCACCTCGTGTTTTTCTGTTATTCCTTCTTAGGTCAGTTGTCTTTAATTTATATGCTGCCAGTTCAGTTTTTTGGATGCCCACTATTAAAAACAGTGCATTTTCCAGCATGTCGCCAATAAAAACTTTATTTTTGATGACTAATACTGTAAATACTTCTTGTTTCATAGCAATATGAGTGCTTTGGTCAAGGACGATTCCTTGATTTCTGTGATTATTTTGAGTGGTTTGAATATTTTTAGCAAACTGGAGTAAATGTTCAATCAAACAGCTGTAGAAATAGATTGCAATAGATCTGTTCAACTGATTCCCTGAAGACACTAAAATATATTTTGTTTATATATGTTAGTGTATTTGATACTCTGACTTCAGATATAAAAGCCCATGAAACAAACAAAAAAGCCATTTAATCTTTCAATGTATACAGGAAATAGAATGATCTGCTAAAACAATAACAATTCAACGCTTCTTCACATTTGAGCTTCAATGTTGAGGAAAAAAAAGTTTGACTTGACACTAAATTTTTCCATAAAATTTTAAATTGTTTCTTTTCTTTTTTTTTTATTACAATGGCCGTGTAATGGCGCATGGGAAAGTTATTTAAGATAATTTCTAAACAACTCCTGACTGATTTTAAAACTCCTCGTGATGAATTTGTGCAAAGTGACGTCGCTTTGTTGTGTGAGAGCTGCCCTGTAACCAGCAGGCTGAAACCCGGAGCTCGCTCTGCGTTCCAACAGGCGATAAAGTGACGGGACGACGATGCGGAGAACAACAGGTGGTCCCAGAATGCAGGAATCCCATCTGACCTCTCTTCCTCTCAACAGTCACACCTTCACCACCTCCACACAAGAGACCCGGACCTCTAAACTCAGGTGCAATTAAAAACAGTTTTGGGGAAAACACTCTTCCTCTTGAACTCACTTCCAGTTTTTTCTTTAAAAATACCATCGCATTTAATTCATGAATTTGGAAAAAAGTATTTTAAAGAACAAATTAAAATTTGATGAAGAAAAAAAAAGTGAAAAACCAGGATTAAAAAACAATTTGCCATCACCAAAGTACTAGAATTAAGTTCATATTTTTCTTGGAGGAGCATAATTTGTGAAGTATGGGTTGAATATTTTAGTTTTTTTTTTTTTTTACATCTAATACAATCCTAGAAATGCTCTGAGAAATTTGACAGCAAATGTCAAATCAATAACCAGCCCAATTCTAACCTTTGACCTGCTACTCAGACACCCAAAAATCCTTTCTCTTATGCAGACGCACCGCTCCGTCTGCTTCCGAGTCACACAGACAAAAACACTCTTTAGTGCGCTAAAATAAGTGAGGAAAACTCAAGTTGTTCATCTTTAGAATCAGGACAGTGCTCGAAATGAAGTCAAAGGGAGAAAATACGATTTTCTACAATTTTTCATAAGCTGTCTGTGAGCGAGAGCAAGACTTCAACAGATAACATGAAGGCTGAAATGAATATAGCATTGGTAGAGTAAGGGGTTTACATTGTCTACATTAAACTCACTTTCATTTTGGATCATACCAAAATCATCAATGATCTAAAAGAGCCGGTTGCGGCAGAATGCATTTATTTATAAATCTATCTATCCTCTAAGCATGAATTAGAACAAAAAAAAAAAAGTCTTTCCTGTTACCAAATTCACTCTGAGCTACGAGTCAGTTCAGTATCACCCCTTCTCTTCTTTATGGAGGATTAATAGGCTTAAAGCCAGAGACCCTGATGACAGCAAGACCAGCGCCGGCCTGTAGAGCGAGGTCCGGGCCTAAACCTGCTGATTTATGTCTTTGTTCAGAGGATAAAAGGCCTAGCTTGTTTATTCTGGTCTGCAGTGTGTCGGGGTGTTATATGGGTGTGTGTGTAAACCCTGTGCAAGATGCCAGTGAGATATACAGTAGATGCGTTGATCTGAGCTGGAATGAGAACAAGTGTGAAATATGATAACAGACATATTTATCATATGTATATATCACAAGCAAAGTGATATATACTACTACTAATAATAATAATCATAATAATATTACTTGTATTTAAAGGGCAGAACTACAACAACATTTTAAACCCACTTCTCCAGGAAGGATATTCTTGTTTGAAAACAAGCACCGGCAGCAACTTCATTTGAAAATGAGGACATGTCTTTAGGCCATTACGCGCTCTGCTCCATTTCCCTCAATTTAATATATTTTTAGGATCTAAAGCACAATGAAGTCAGAACATCTGCTTCACCAATAGCCTGCGATGTATTTTGGCAATTTTAAGTAGGCATCTAACATCTTAAGACAAACCGCATTTTGTCTACTTCACAATGATGCCTAAACAGCAGAACAGCGACGTCACTAAGCTTTACCTGTGGTTCGAAAGGGGGCCGACTTATCAGAGAAATAATTGGGGCGGTATGTGGCAGTCTTGCTCTGACACAGCCATCTGTCTTCACCCTCGTATTAAGTGCCGCGGCTGCGTGGAGGGGGTGCGTCGTGTCGCTGTTGCGTCGCCACACATTTCCGGGCTGCTGCACACCCAGATGATGCCAGCCGACATTTAACAATGCAGTCACGCTCCGAGCAGCGTGTCTGGAGGCGTATGCAGATGTTCGCTCCTCTCAGGAACCTGGAGTGCCGACGGGAATCGAGGTGCAAGAACAAAGGCAGGCTGAGGATGACGCGAATTAATCCAAGTTAAAAAACAGACAACCGGGAAAAGAAGAGAGAAGAGAGGAGCTAGGGGTTGGTGCCATTAAATGTGTGACCCCAAGGTCACAACAAGCTGCGTGAAACTTTCCGTTGTACTGACTGATCAGAGAGGCTGCAGGAAACCATTTTATGTTGGCAAATCATAGGTTGCTGCAACAAAAAAAAAAAAGAAAAAAAAAAGTTGACCACAGGGGGATGTAATATAGCATTAAGCTAATGCTAATACAACAGTTTCGGATGATGCTTTCCAAAAAAAAAAAAAAAAAAAGTTGACCAAAGGGTGATGTAATATAGCATTAAGCTAATGCTAATACAACAGTTTCGGATGATGCTTTCCTGAACCTCTGGGGAGGAAAGAGTGCTTTTATTTTATAAACATGTTACTAAATTTAAGAGGTCAAATAATTATTAGCTGAATTTCTCAGAAAAGGAGTAACACTGCTCTGCCACTGGAGATACTCCAAGCGTTTGGTATGCTGAGGTTAGTGTATCTTTTCCAACACAGACTGAGCATCCGCATAATGTAAGATGAGATCCAGTAATGTTACTAAAGGTCATTGCAGCAACATTTGAGGAGCACTTGTACGAAAAGCGCAAAAGTCGCAAATGTGTGCCATAACTGGCGTCTTTAAGTTGGCGCTCATGCCACACAATTATTTACCATAGCCAAAAAAATAAAACATAAAAAAATGAAGTCAGTGGCGCCCTGACTGGGGTGAAGATCATTTTGAGAATGCTACATTAGCTGATACGTAAATCTTTTTTAGAAAACAGTTCCAGCAAAGATGAAACCCTGGTCCTTCTCAATCTCAACAGCCTCCTGCGTTCATGAGCTTTCAAAATTTAAGCCGGCGTTATGAAACCAAAGGAGGTGTGGAGAGAAACTCTGCAGGGTCAATCTGCTTAAAGTGTGTGGCAAACATCTCTCAATCTGAAGGGTTAAACACCTTGCCAGTTTTGATTATTTTCATACGGAAACATTGCTGCTTCCATGCGATCTACCTCCGCCGAATCCCAGTAAGTTGTTCTGTTGCAAGGGTTCCCTGCAATCCTTGCAAAAAAAGACACAAGGATAAAAACAATAACAAGCACCACGTGATTCAATGTAGATGTGCCACACCAAGGTGGACTCTGTGTTTTATGCCTTTAATTGTTTGGAAGACTGACAGCAAAGACCATCCTGTCATTATTACATCACGGCTTCGTGCGCCAAAAGCCCACTAAGTCTTACATAAGTCAGTTATCATCACAGGGTTGTGCCGACCTCGCTCGGTGAGTCAGAGGCCTAACAGCGAGTTGACTTCCACCACCGCATGCTGTTTCAGTCCTTTCAGAAAATGCCAGAAAGTTGACAAAGTCTTGGCTTTAAAAATGCTGTGAAAAAAAAGAAAGGCTTTAGAAAGTAGCTGCTGAAAAGTTCAGTTATTTAAAGTCCCATATTTACCCACGCCGCTAAACACAAACCGGATACGCTCTAGCATGTTTAAATTTTCTTAGAACTTTAAATTACACTGAAAGGAACTGTCAGCCTCTATAGGGACTTTGACTTTATGACAAAAACTTTCTAAACAAAGAACACGATATAAAGAACTGGACAAAAGAGTTGTTATGTGCCCTTTAAGCTGGAGCTTGTTCTCTTGTCATCATTTTGTGGTTTAATGACTCGGAAGACGAGCCGTTTGAGTCATTTCTATCAGCAATGTTACTTCAAAATGGCAGCTGGGGCAGAAAGGAAGAAAGAAAAAACCTTTCAGCTTGAATTGGACACAAAGTCTCACATGCCACACACAACCTTATATTCCATTATTCGCTCTCATACTGCGTTTAGCTTCTTTGTTACAGGAGTCAATTGCGGAATTAGCCGACAGCATGATTGATGGCGGCGACTGAAGGTGAGCGCGAAGGTTTATGGCTGACGGCAGCAGCGTGTTGAATCCTTTGTCGTTGTCTTTTAATGAGTGCCAGCCTCCAGACAGATAAACTGATGTAAATTGTTGTGGAGGATTTATGTGACAGTCGCTGGGCCTGACTTTGGTGATTGGTTGGGGGGGCAGGAGGAGGGCTGTGTCTAATTTCAGTAGAGGCTACTTTGTTTCTTTGAGAGGCGGCGCAGGCCGAGCGGATCCGGCGGTCAGCTAAATCATCTTAGCAGAAACCTTGACCACGAAGACCTAGGTGTGAAACCAATCTAAGGCTGTATATAGTAACATGCAACTGAGACATTTCCCAGCATTCACTTCAGCCAAAAGAGAGACCAAAAGTGACAGGAACGACCTTGTGATGCTTTTTCTGAACCAAAAAGGGGTCATCTCATGCTCAAGCTTTTTCTGCATCATCTCTAAAGTGGCTCCAAAGTCACCAGGATCTATATAAACTTTTATCACGACGGAGGTTTTAAGTTGTAATTTGTCCTAAACGTAACGCGAAACCACATAAAACATCTCAAAATGTACGCATGGTAGCCAGCGCATATTATCACCGGAGACTCGTCACTTCGTTGGAAGGTGATGAGTTCTTCTGCCTTCGTCCTATAAATATTTATTGCACAGTGTTGACATTTCTCTCTGATAAGGCAAATGGACATAGTTTGAGGTTTGCAAAGTATGATTTTTTTTTTTTTTTTAGCTGGTTACACTGCAAGAAAACCCTAAATTACCTAAACATTGTCTGCAACTTTGACATCATTCATATGACAGGTGATGCTTTGTGGATGTTTGACCAGGAATCGTGTGCTGGGTGCATTTCGCTCTCCTTAAGTCTCCAATTCCAAGACAAAAAGCATCTCAATCTGAGATATGTGCAAAAATATTTATATTTTTTATTTATTTATTTTTTTGTTTGCAGAAAAATATGGCTACATTAAGAGTAAAGCTCAATAACTCAGCCTTCTGTTCTATTTACAGGCCCAAAGAAACGCTGTGATCAAATCAAGATGGACGCTCTGACTACCCATCATTCATCAGTGCTACTTTCACCATATGGATTCTGACACTGCTGCCGTATCGTGTGTCCACTTTTGCCATTACACCACTCTGTAAGAACTTTCTGTTTTTATATGCTGAGATCCAAACCTCGTAAAAGAAAGAAAAAAGAAAAAAAACCCGCTGCCGCACGACGCATTGATACAAACACGCCACTTACATGCCTGTAGAAAATACTGTAGATTACAGTGAAGATGTCACACGCCTATATATTCTCCTTGGCCGTTTCTGTGGTCTCTCAGGACTCCTGTGCTTTGCTCTAAAGCAGATTATAGAAGCCTCCCTACATGGACACAACTTCTGGAATAGCAACTGCTATTTGATCTGACTGCAGACTCTCTGGACTCTCCACTTACGTGGATCCTCATACAGATGCTCTCTACATGCAGCTACAGAAAGAGCTGCAGTGTGATTACTAATACTGTTCTATTTGATCTTTGTAGATAATGAAAATATTATATTAACGGACAGATGTGTACTTAAAAAATAAATAATAATGTTGGTGTTCAAGAATGTTTGTTTACCTCTGTAATCCAGTATCTGACTAAAGCAGCTTTGCAATCTTATTTCTGAGCTTAAAGTTGGATCCCGATGAGTTTTTCTCAGTTTTGTATATTTGTCATGTTTTTAACTTGCAAACTCTACAGTGTTTTTCTGCTTTTCTGCTGAAAGACACATGAGGAGCACTTCAAAGATGTACTCAGCAGGGTATACGTCATCTTCACAGTGCCTGGTATCACCTGAGCGAGTGAATCTTGAGACTGAGTCGAGATTCGTGACTCCCAGATGCATTATGGGAATGAGGCACACATAGGAATTACAAGTGTGCAAGCGAAGCAAATCTAAGAAATGTCTGCAGCAATGCGGCAAGATAAGCAAGATTGAAGGATGCTAATTGGCCTCTTACTTTTTCTTTCATTTAAATAAAAATATATTTTGTTTTCGGTTAAAATGTATGTCCTCGCCCAGATGTCTGCTACCAGTTAGCTGTGACTTGGCATGTAAAACAAGACTTTGGGAGTAGAGATAAAAGGGATTTTGTTATGTCAGAGTTGCATGTGCCCCCAGCCGTCGTTCATTTGGTGGGGAAAAAGAGCAAAAACATCAACACAATCTGCCCTCCTGGGGTAAACAGAAGAGGATCAGTGGCTTTGCTGTTGTTTGGTGCTTCATTAGGCGATAGATCAATAACTCGGACAGCAGGCCGAGCGGCCCTGACTGCAAAATAAGATTAAATGAGAACAGATTTGATCGTGCATCAACCGGGCTACCACAAAGGGAAATGACATTAGCCTAAGTGGATACTCTGTGAGTATCACATGGGTATAATTAAATATCACTTAAAGACGATGATAATCACTCATTTTGACCGCTAACAATTATTTCCTTCAGTCGTGCCGTGTAAAAGCCCGATGTTAAATGTTGCTGGATGCGTTTTGGTGGCAGAGAGAAATAACAACCGAGATCGACGGGAGATCTTAACTTGGCAAAAACCGGTCCTACAGTTTTTATATGAACTGCGAATTAATCTGAATTATGACAATTAACATTTACACGGATTTACAAAGATCAAAATAATATGTTTTGAAATGTTTGATTAATCTAATAAAAGTATCCATTTGTTCCATTTTAAAATACAATATTGAAACAGACAGCATTGCTAAAACATTGATTTAGTTAATGATAATAGTATGAAGAAGAAATTATATTTTTGAGCATTTTTCTGAGAAAGAAAAAGTTTATGGTTCTTCGTAACAAAAAATTAAATTATGTAAACAGTTATAATTATGATTTAAGGCCTCCTATTCTTTTGTTTAAACATAAAACTCTCTATTTGTGCATCGGTCTATGTCTATGCAAACTTAGCCTTCGCCATTTTAATAGTCTGGCTGAGCCATTAAGACAGTTGATAACTCTGTAATGGATATTTTTAGATTATTGCAAGAACAAGCTATACCAAGCAGCAAGACGTTCACTTAGTCACATAACAGCTGAACTCCTAAACAATGTGAAACAGAAGATGGCTTCAGTCACTGTGGTGAACTCATCTGGTGTGTTGACATTTTGCTCCATCAGTTTGATTCATGACACAAATTCTCAAATACTAAAAGGATCCGATGTAAACCGTCCAGGCGGTCGGGATTCAGACCTACAGGTGCGGTTGAGAGTTGGTCCATACAGCTATTGATCAGGCTTCAAGATATATCACTTCTGCTGCAGGTGAAGTGACGTCTAACCCTCGAGCGGGACGAGGGTTAGACGTCAATAAGCTCTGAGGGTTCTTGAGCTCCTTTGCGTCTAAGTGGCTCGTTTGCCTCAGCTTGTAAATCAGCCAAACAAACGAGGCCGTCCTTGTTTCCAGGACTGCGCCTGCTTTGAGTGAACACGACTGCTGAGACGAGATGCAGTCAGCTCTCATCGCCGCGTCCCTTCGTCTTTTTACCACATGCAATTTCTCACACGATTTTTGACAACTCTTATTACGCTGAAGTCCTTGTCCAAAACAAGTTGTGAATCATGTGCTCCTCAACCTGAAACGGACACTTCATGGGGGGAAAAAAAAAAGAAAAAAAAAGAAAGAAAAAAGCCAAATTGATCCACAAGTCAGATGTGGGCACGAATTGGACGCGCATTTATGTCCAAGCGTGCGTCATTTCTAATGTCTGGTATCGATTTCGACATCGCTGTGTGTTGACAAACATTTTACTGCCTCGTCAAATGCTGGTCGGCTTTTTTTTTTTTTTCCATTGAATTTAAAGGATAGAAGAGACAACAGGTGCTGGAAGGCTTTCCTTTCATATTCATTACACTGCAAAATGATGCACTTGCTATATTTACAGGCTGATATCAGTGCCTTAAGCTGGATTTTACATGGCGAGAAGTGCCGTGGAGTACCATGACTTGTTCGCCTGAGAGGTCACTAGGGGAACACCTAGAGCTCTGCTATTGAGATTTTACCAGGGAACATTCAAAGCCAATTGTAATACGACGACAGAGCTTATGACAACATATTTCAATAAGTGTTCAACCGTGATAGAAGGAAAAGTAAAAGCTGAAGGTAAGAAGGAGGAGGGGGTGGAGAGAGGGAAGTCGGAGCCAAGCAAGTTAAAAAAGTATTTTTAGGATGATGTTTATTTGGAGGTCGGTGAAACCAACCCCAGGTCTATATACCACCATCTGTTGAGGTCTCTCAGCCTGTCACTGTGCTCCGTAGGTGGGGGACGTTTTACATGGACAGAAAAGTTTTGTAGATTCGCTGCAGTCAAAGTCATTTAAAACTTGCCTGCTTGCTACTAAAATGCCTTTTCAAAATTCGAAACCTTTCGTTTATGCCGGGATTGTGGCACCAGCACAGCTTAACGGCAACAAGCAGCTGTGTGGATGTGCCTTGCATTGAAATAGAAAAAGTCTGTCTTATCTCGTCTTTGAAATAAACATAACAGCTGTTTCAAGGACAAAAAAAGAGTAATGAATAAAGTTTTAAATATTTAAACGGCAGCATTGTGTATATGTGACTGGAGCTCTAAATTCTGACACTTAAATTTTGTATTTAATTTTGCAACTTTATGCAAACTTTTTCAACAATTAGCACTACAAAGTCAAGCAGTTTTGGACAATTGCACAATTTGTAATCATGCAAATTTATAAGAGAATACGATAAGGGGAAAATTCATCCAAATTGTGTTTCAACTGTGTTTACTTACAGTCCCATTGTAAAATGTATCCATTATAGCTGCATAAATGTGCAGTAAAAAGACAGAAAACAAGTCCTAAATTATCTCTTGGATATGCCAATTCATTCTAATTAGACTAGATATAGGTATATTTTTCAAATTTAGGTCCACAAAAACAGAAAAAAACATTCCTAATTATTTAAACCTGAAAGTGAGTTACTCCATAATTAGTTCCATCTAAAACAACTTTATTTATCCCAAAGCAAAATTAAATCCAACTGCTAACAATGCAAGGAAATGTACCGATTTGATACACGAGCAGCTACTTTTAAAATTTGTGTCCATAATTTTAAAATGCTGGCTCGTTTATTAAATTTTATATAAAACTCTTCTCTGTTTATGAGTTTTTGTGAATGACAATAGCCTAGAGCACCAAAATCTGGCTTGGTTTCACGGCACCATTCTGAAACTGTGTACCTTAAGAATTATGACAAGTGTAATAAAAAGATGATAAAACTTGTTTTTAATTATCCTCCATTTAATTAACTATTTTCTTTTCAAACTGAACATGTCGACTAATTGTGATATAGCTGGACACTAGTTAGTTCAAACCTAATGTTGAAATTAAGTCACTTGGAACATAAATTTGATAACAATTTGATATTTGTCGGAATGTCCAGCACTGTTAATGAGATAAACCCTAATGGTATTTCCTGAGCCATGAGTAATGATTTACTGAAAAGTTATTTTCAGCTCGGACTCCAGGAATTGTTGGGTGGAACAAGGAAATGGTCCCTCCTACAAAAATCCCGCCATCAAACATGGTGACCAGGTAGGAAGTAGAAAACGCAACATCAAGCTAACAAACAAGAAATTGACATTAAATTAAAAATAACAAAAAAAATGTTTAAAATACTTGGGGGAATATTTTACAAGCTAAATAAAGCTGTATTTACTGGCTGTGCTTTCGTTCAGATTGTCAGAAGGAGCGCCTACCTCATTAAACACACTTGTGAGGAGATGACGTAAGGCCTGTGAGTTACCATGGTGATTGGTTACTAAGCGTCGGAGCTAGCTTCGTGTGGCTAACAATATCGAGGTAAAATTACGTTTTTTAATAAAATTGTAGGGCATTGTGTATTCCCTACATAGCTCATTTTAATTACTTTAATTCCAAATACACAAGTATTGCAAATATTTCTACTTTTGAAGGCCGTTTTATTTAATAGCAGCTAAAATATTAATTTGCTAAGATTTGTTTTTCCTGTACAACTTTAGTTTGCTTTTTTTGGTTTTGTTGTTGAACTGATTTGACACTTTGTCAAAAGTGTCAGAGATTAACGTGTAGTTTTCCCGGTTGAGACTTAAATGTCTGCCAAAGAAAAAGAAAAAAAAAGGTGGGGGAGGGTGGGTATTAAATTTAGACAATCTGCAAGGCACTGTGGGGTAACTGAAAGACAACACTGAGAAAGTTCCGCAGCCTAAAATATCTGCCCACACAGCTTCCAGCAGGACTGAAGTGCCAGGTGCGGGGACACCAAAGGCGCAGCTGAGCCAATTTTATTGGACTGTTAAAAAGTTCATTATTACAACCAGTTTAGTGATTTTAAAGCCATTCAGAATGATAAAATACACAGAGATGCCACTCAGTGACGCTTTTGTGAGCGTAAAGCGCATGGGCAAATCTGTGCGCAATTACGCACAGCACCACAGGCTACAGTCCGCTGCTGCAGAGGCGGCACATCCAACCCTACCTTCCTCTGCTGCTTCTCCCAGGCAGGGTCCAGCAGCAGGTCCCTGTCCCAGTCCTCCTCCTGGGTCATATACGTATCTTCATGTTGGATCGTATAGGAGGTGTTATATGTAATTTGGGTTTCGACAGCTGTCATCGTTCCGCCTCTGTCAGGACTTCGTAAGTCCCCCTCAGCTTATAGTGACAAAAAAAAAAAAAAAAAAAAAAAAAAAAAACCAAATATATAGACGACGAGGGGAGAGGCAGTTAGGGGCTGCGGAGACCAGACTCCTCTGGTGAGAGGTGGCTGTGCGAAGGTGGTGGCCACTAACAGAAGACCCTGCTGGCCGGTGCTCCTTTCCTGGTCAAAAGTAGCACACGTGACAGCACCCCAATAAGTATGGGTCCTTACAGCTTGGGTGTCAGGTTCTGAGCCTCAAAAGGCCTAAAAGGCGGAGTAAAACTTTGCAATTGGGGGTAGCTGGTTTGTGATTGGTCTGGCTTTCTGTCAATTACACCTCCTCTCAACAAGGGAGGGGGGAGGGGGGTTATGGCCCGTGTAATGCACCTGTCGCTGTTAGTGATCCTTGATGGTAAACTCAGGCCTCTTTAGCGTCATACAACTTTTTAAAATGCAACATCACCAAAAAACAAAACAAAAAAAGAATATAGAATTTTCTATGAAGACAAAAATTAAATACACTAATGCATGGACAGTTCCTCATTTTATGAAATATTAGCAAAGGTATTCTTACTCCAGGAACTGTTTCGTGTTGCTGCAACTACAGCTTCAAGTTTTTAGGTTATGCATCACCTGTGATAAAAAAGACAGCATGATGCTGCCTCCACCCCATTTCACCCTGGTGAGTGTCAGTTTTCCACCACATGTTGTTTTGCTTGAAGTTCAAAAAGTTCAGTTTCAGTCTAATGTAAAAAAATAAATAAAATATTCCAAACTGAGCTTTAAAATTCACATCCAGTTACCATAGCATTCATACCCAGCCTGCCAGTTTAAGTGACCAACCATGTTTGGAGTTGTGATGTACTTTTAATTTTCAGGATATTTAGCCCTTTGACGTAAATCTGAAATAATGTTTTGTAATCTACATGTACTCTTAACTTATCCACATCTTTATCCCTTAACTATCTGTTGTTTTTATTGATCGTCATGTGTTGGCTTGTTCACTAATGTTCTCAAACATCCAAGCTGGA
The DNA here is from genome assembly GCF_000485575.1 of Poecilia formosa. Classification (NCBI taxonomy): domain Eukaryota; kingdom Metazoa; phylum Chordata; class Actinopteri; order Cyprinodontiformes; family Poeciliidae; genus Poecilia; species Poecilia formosa. The sequence continues at coordinate 463,880 of NW_006800088.1, forward strand.
CTCAAATTTATACTCAGACTAGATTATAAAAGTGAACCTTGTTTAGTAATTAGGTGGATTTGGTTGGACTTTTTTTTTCTTCTTAATGATAGAAAAAAGGGTAATTTACAAATTTGTCAACACACAGAGTTTCTTCTGTTAAGAATATGAAAATCATTTTCATTCCACTTCACAGCTATCTACTACTTTGTTAGTTTTATCAGTTACATATTCCTCACAGCAGCTCTAAAATCAAATTCACACACTTTGTTTTTCAGCTACATCCTAATGTTGCGAGTTGGAATAACAACAGATCTGGACACCGATATGAGGAAAAAAAAAGTTTATTCGTAAATTGCATGCAAAAAACAAAAAAAAAAAAAAGACGACATTTTTCAGAAATACATTTTAAAAGGCATATATATGAATACACAACCATACAATATAACTTGTATCTATATCGGATTTGTCATTCACAGTAAACATGATGCAAATTTCTGGTCTAACATTTGGGAATTGAAATCCCCTAACATTCAGTTTTGTGCTAACGCTAATTGCTTTGAAATGAGCATATCCACATTCCTACCCTCTTGAGATAGCAAATTACTAAGTCACCCTTTACGTCTTTGGAATCTAGAGTGATTTAGAAAGTAATTAATCAAACATCTGATGTAACTACAGTAAGCTTGGTCCATTAACCTACTTTAGGAAGCTCAGTGGTTACATTACTGCTCCTCTCGTGAGGCTGGGAACGGTTGAAACGAGTGATCTGACCGATGTAAACATGTTGAGTTTTCATTATAAAGTAGCTTGTGTAAAACTCGCTAGACTTATCAGTTATTTGCTTTTAATTGTTCATTGATCAACATCAAAAAAGGAAATAATACTTGCATCTATAGTGTGTAAAAACTGCACCGCTTCCTGTCAAGTTCGCCCTTTCTGGATGAAGGAAAAAAAAATGTCTGAGGTTTGCCCCTGCTGTTATCTACATCAGTCCTTTCCCATTCAAATTTGTGCTTAAAAAGTCACATCAATTAAAACAAAAAAGTTTTAAAGCAGACTGGGCTCTATGAAGGGACAAAAGTGTCATATTCAAATTAACTAGTTAAAAAAAAGTGTATAATAAAGTATTCAAATTGGAAATACTGGAATTAATACTGTAGTCTGCAGCACAACATGAACAGAGTTCATGATTGGTCAGAGGGCGGGGCTAACACCTCTAGTTAAAGGTGATTGGTCTAAACAAGAGTCTCATTTGCAGATTAACCAATTAGAGTTCATGGTCCTAATGAGTGCATTAATGAAGGATTAGAACTGTGAAAAACTACTAAATTAAATCTGTATGATTTTAATGTATACCAACTTTAAATTGTAATCACAGAGTTTCACATTTAATATCTAAAAATAAATATTTAATATAAAAAGAGTAGTACAATAGTCAATATTTAAGTCGTACATGAACTTAAATAAGTCGTACATGGAACACATTATTTGCTTAAATAATGTATAATATCCATTTAATAATATAAAATTTACTAGATTGTGACACTTTTGGCCCTTCATAGGACTGGCTTGAGAAAAAAAAAAAAAACAACTTGTACCAATTTGCACTTAGCTGGATATCCCCTGCAGGAAGACAGACATGACCTTCAGGATCCCACTCAAAACAACGAACTGACACGTGCGTAATATGCACATGCACTTTTCTTTAGCTAAAACAACAACAGACAAAAAGGTGGACGGGGGGGTCTGGGTGTGGGAGTAGGCTGACGAGGGGCTGCAGTGAGCTTTGGCGGGCGATGCAGTGCAACTGATTTACAAGCAGGGTTTTCTTTTTTCTTTTCTTTTGTAGAGATGCAGAACTGCATTTACCCAAGCATGATCGAAGGCCCAGACTTACAAGCGCCAGAAGAAGCCTTTAGTGGGGAGCTGGGAGAGTGAAGGAGGAGGTATGGAGGCGCTAGCGGGGAGAGAGGATGTTGAGACGGAGGCCCTACTCTGGTTTAGGTTTATTATAATACAAGATCTGTGTACGAAAATAGATTTTTAACCCTTTTTATTGCTCTATATGATCCATACCTTCAAAACTAAACCAAGAACTCACCTCATTAATCAACCCATCAAATTTTCTAATATTTTGTGCTTTCTTGCTCATTAGGCATAAAGAGAGCATCACTCCCATCCAGAAACTCTTAGGGAAAATGCGAGACAAGTTAACTGAAACCTGGTCCACAGAATGAACTCCCTAAAAGTAAGTAAGTAAGTAAGTACACATACAAGCTACTAAGATGACGTGTGACAGAAAAGTCCTATAGGAACCCTGAGATTGAGGAGAATCTACAGGTCAGTCTGGCCTGTGGGCCTTTCCTATAGGACCTTTCTGACTGACAAATGTCAATCTTCTGCTTCAAGTTGCTTTACATTACACGTTGCCTTCACATCCCCTGCCAGAGCCATGTTATGGACAACCAACATTCAACAGTTGCAGCAAAGCAATTCCTCGAGCTCTGAAGTCTCTCTGTGTCACAGGACAAAGTCCAAAGGAGGGGCGCCACAAATACAGTCCTTTTCGACACGCCAGGGCGTCTATGGTAACAAACGAGGATGGTGGGGAGGGAGGTGTTTTGGGTCAGGTGGGTGGTTCTGGGAAGTTGAGTCCAAGCCAGAGCGATGGAACCCAGATCCAAGGTGGCGGCGGTGCCGGCGGGTAAAAAAAACAAAAAGCGCTGTGTGCGTGGACGGCGGAGAGGTGAGGAGATGCGCAAAGAGGGAGAGCAGGGTGGGGTGAAGGAGGGAGAGGGGGAAGAGGAGGAAGGAAGGAAGAGTGAGGAGGGTTGAGGGCGGCGAATACGGCGGTGGACAGGAGTTGATTAGCTGGCAAGGGGAAGGGTTTGAGGTGTGTCCACTTACGCCAAGCCTCATTGACCAATGAAATGGCGCCCAAAAAGTATCCCGTTTTTTTGTGCATTTTTTTTTTTTTAGCACCCACACTCACACTCAAGCGCACCCTGACACATCGCACGTATTGTTCACCAGCTCACATAACAACCGAGCAAAGGGCACCTCAATGTGCTGATGCAGGACAGGATCAGTCCTAAGAAGGGGTCTTAACCCTGCCCCACCCCAGCCGGCCCATCACTCCCAGTGAGGAGAAGACCCAGGCTACAGGTACAAACACTGCCGATGCAGTAGAAGAGAGATTACGGACTCGGGGGGGTTGGGGGGGAGAGAGAGAAGGGGAGGTGGTAATGGCGGAGGGAAGGAAGAGGGGTAGGAGTGTTGTATCAAGCCACAGTCAAAGGAAAGTGAGGAGGGGGATGGGGCAATTAAGGAGAAGAGATGTCAGTGCTGTCATGATTTCTTTCTTTTGCATTTAGTCGATTTACCTTGGTGGTGAAGAGAAAGAGAGACAACAAGTTTCCACTGCGGTGGCGTCGCGCTAAAAGTCGTCCCCACGGCTCACGCGAGGCAGCACACAGGGTGTTCCAGGTAGCACGGTGACCTAATTCAGTTGAGATAGTTAGTTCAGAGCTGGACTGTCGAGTTGGGCTGTTTTTTTTATCTCTTGCGGCACAGTTACAGATTATCACACATGCAGGTCTGAGCATAGTGAACACAGAGACACACGGAAAAGGGAGAATTTGGTGCAGCAAGGAGAGAGACCAGACTTGGACCAGACCAGACGCACACCCATCAAACCCCAAGAAAGGGACTGCTCCACAGATCAAAATGCACCCAGGCCATTCTATCTGTGAGCCTCTCCCCAGCCCTCGCAGCAGCTTCACTGTGTACAATACAATCTTGCGCATAGAAATCAATTTTAGGCGCCGCTCTCAGCACTCTAAATTTGGGATATTCTCGTTTGAGAGGCTGGAGAGAGGAAGGAGCTCCTACCCGGACTTACCCTGACCAAAGTGAGCAAAGCTGGCCCAGCATCTACACCTGCCTCCCCCTGGATCCCCAGTCAAATGGGTCTGGTGGTCATTTTTACACAAGAGAGACAGATAACGGAGAGGAACATAAACAGAAAGAAGGCGAAATGTCCAAACCCTTTGCTTTCTGTCACCACAGTAGTCAGCCAAACATTCTTTATTATCAGTATAAGGTTTAAAGTATACATTTTCTCAATAAAAGGCATGCTGATTTTTTCCCCACTGTTCTATATATATAAAAAAAAGGCTAAATTAAAAATACTTTTCTAAAAAATACATAGCAAACAAAACATTTTGCAAACCACATAATTCTACAAAGGATTCAACCGGTATGTGTTTGTATATACGACACGGAAAAATTACACTCCGAGATGCAAAAGTCACTTATAACCACTAAAAACCACAGAAGGAGCGGGGAAGCGGGAAACAATGAGGCAGTCAGGTGATTTCAGAAGGTCTTTTCTGTTTGTGCATTGGTCTGCTGTCAAATACTAGCTGCAACACAAATGACTGATTGTAAATGGATGGAAGTCGCCACTCTGGACTTTGGCGTCATTGTGAAACGCATCAAGAAATCCAATTCCAGATTTAGAAAACAAAACAAAAAATATTTAAAATAAATCAGTATCCAAATAATTAATAAACCCTCTCTACAGTGCCTTGCAAACATACTGCATACCAATAGAACGTTTTCACATTCTGTCACTTTCAACCACTAACTTCAGTGTAATTTATTGGGGTTTTCTGTGATAGATCAGCGCAACGTAGAACATAATTTGTGAAGTGGAAGGGTAGGATTTGTGTAAAAATAAAAATGTGATCAAAATCAAAATCAACTAAAGGTGTCCCGCAAAAATTTTATTTTTTTTTTTTTGCTTCCAACACGATACCGATATTGCAGCTTTGAGTATTGGCTGATACGGATACCGACACGATACGATGTGAGCACGAATCAAACATACGTTAGTGTGGAATGTTAGAAAAGGTTTGATTGAGTGATATTACTCAGAGAACAATAGTCAGTAACAACTGGTATGAGAACAATTGACCCATTTATTATCAACCAATGGGTTTGGGTGAAGGATTTTGGAAGACCGATATCAATATGGGATCAGGACATCCCTATATTCAACCACATTCACTTTCATAACTCTTCATAAAATCCAGCGTAGAAGTCTGGTAATCAGTAAACAACTGTTTGATTTAATCCCAGCACAGATGCAGCTTCTCTGTAGAAAGAGTATAACACGACTGCACATCCTGCCTACCCAAACTGCCAAACAAGGAGAGCACTGATCAGCAAGCAGCCAAGAGGCTCATTGGTTATTGTGGAGGAGCTGCAGAGAGCCACAGCTCAGGTGGGAAAATCTGTCGATAAAACAACTATTAGACAAGTCTGTTCTTTAGGGAAGAAGGTCAAAAAGAAAGCCATAATGCGTCCAGCTTGCAGTTTGTAAGAAGCCATGCAAGGAACACAGCAAACACGAGGAGGAAGGTGCTCCGTTCATACCAGACCAAAATGTCCGATTTTGGCCTATGTGCAAAATGCTGCACATGGGGAAAAATACTAAACGAAGGTACATCACCCTGCACACACCATTCTTACAGTGTAAACATGGTGGTGTCGGCATCATGCTGTGGCCATGCTTTTCTCCAGTCAAGACAGGGAAGCTGATTAGAGTTGACAGAAGGATGAATGGAGCTAAATAGAGGGCAATCCTAGAACACTAGATCAAAGCATATTAATATCTTACACTGACCCGACTAACATTTAACTGAGCATCTGTGGCTAAAAATTTGAAAGCCATGAAGTCTCTTCATTCTACTTCACAATTATGTGCTGAAATGCATCAGCTCATTTTCAATTAATACATCAACACTCATGGTTGTAAAGTGACAACATTTCAAGAGGTAGAAATGCTTATTTTTGCAAGGAACTGCAGATGACTTGACAAGTAAAAACATACTCAAATATGCTTTTTGGAATCAGAATCTAAAGCAGATCTGGCGTTCGATGGAGAAATGGCGGATATTTTGGGGCCACTGGAAGACACTGCCCCATCTCTCACTTCGTTGGTGCTATCACTGCTGTTTCTGCTTAAAACCAAAGGCTTATATAATGAACCTCTGAGGCTCACTTTGTGGCTTTTCTAAAAAAAAACTAAAAAAAAACGTTTGCAATAAACAGACCCATTAGGAGCCGTGGAAGCTTTACCACTTGTAGCCCTCTGGATTCTGAGCTTTGAGGCTCCTGTTGCTTCAGTTGAAATGATTTTGGAAAACAAAGCACTTAAAATGGGAGATTTCTCCACTTAATGCACTTCACTAAAGGTTTTGAGGCACATGACTGACCTTGTCACATATAATGGTTTCTAAAAGGATGCAATCCAAAGATCTTCTGTAAACTTGTTCAGTAGTTACGCATTGTTTTTCCCGTTGAAAACTCATCACATCCCATAGGTTGACTTATATCACATGTAAACTATAATGTTGGAAATAAACTATTTACACTTTTATCTGTGTTTTAAAAGGCCTCTGAACATGAAAGAGGACCAAATACAATACATAAGAAAAAAAAAGGAAAAAAACAAAATCCAGCTACCCAGACTTTGAACTGCTGTAGCTTTACACGGAGCTGCAATTGCTGACAGGGTGAAATGTGGAGACGTACAGAACAAAATACAATCTACAATGAATTTTACAATAAGAGGTAGGCAGCTGTAGTTAGGAAGAGGAAAAGGTGAAGCAGTGTCTTGCAGTGTCGTAGTTTAAATGTGAGGATGAGATTCAGAGGGGGCGAGGATAGATACGAATAAACATTACAGTACGTCTATGTGTGCTTTACGTTTATTGTTTTTTTTTTCTCTGCAAAGCGCAGTCTTAGCTGCTGCTGCTGCTGCGTTTGTGCGCTGCAAAAATCAAGAGCCCGCACGTCTCACGCAACCACACGTACAACATCCACATCGCATCCAGGACAAACAATCTCCCCAAAATACTTTAACCTTGGTTCTGTTGGACACAGTACAATGCAGCTGGTACACAACGAGTGTACATTTCATCTAAGAACATTACAAATTGATACTCATCAACATAAGGCAAAAAAGGTTTCAAATTAGCTGCCCTACCTGATAATCTAGGCCTAAGTAGAATGGCTGATGTAAATTACTGGAGATTTGGCCCTAGAAAATCATAACTGGGTTGCAGAAATAAAGGCAAAAGAAACGACTGACTCAGTCAGTCTAATACTGGCACAAGTGTGAGACTGGCACGATAAGTTAAAACAGAAAAGCACACAGAATGCCCATAAAAATAGATGAAGGCCTGTCTTCAAAGCTGCACTGTGGTCATGCAAACTGGACCAAGGTTAGCCGGTCAGCCCCGTCGTAAAGCAAGTTATTAAGCCCAACAGCCCTCAGTTTTAAATCCCTCAGCCAGTCCCCCAGGCACACAAACACACACACTCGCATACATACAGAGGTGGTCAAGTTTTGAGTGGAAAAGGTATGTAGGGGTGAGGGATCAGGGCAGAGAGGGAGAGGGGGCGGGGGCAGACAGTTGAGTGCAACTATCGGAAGGGGGGCTCAGGCGTGTGAAGGGAGAGTTCGGGGCGGTGGAGGATGGCCTCCTTGCGCGTAGGCGGCGGCAACGGCGGCTCATACACCCTGGGCGCAGCCATGGCAGCTGCCACTGCGGCAGCAGCGGGGACCACTGGCCTGAGGGCTTCCAGCGTAGCGACTGGCTGAGCAGACATCGCGGGGACTCCCGTGACTCCTGACATGCCAGCAATGGCTGCCACTGTGTTCGATGGGTAGGCATACTGGAACTGAGGGTACTGCTGCAACTGCTGGTAGTACTCGGCGTAGTACCTAGCCCAAAAAAAGGGTGAAAATCAAGAGGCATAGGTTGCATTAAGGAGAAGAGGACACAGGTAGCAGAGCAGACACAGACGGCTGAGGTCAAAGGCCCTGACATACTTCATCCGAAGTGCCGAAATCGGCTGTCATAGACGTCGACGCGTGACAAAAACCGCGTCGTTTGTTCGCAAAGAGACATTCGCCTGCCGAACCCGACGACAGGCCTGGGCCGAACTATTTTGACAGAGCTCTGTGCAAAGTGTAGTAAGGTAAGGTAAGGTAAGATTATTTTATTTACATAGCACATTTTCAGCAACAAGGCAATTCATAGTGCTTTACATGAGTTAGAGGAAATACAAACAAAATAACAAAAGAAAAGCAAGAGAATAAAAGTATAAAACGTTTACAAAAAAAAAAGACTTGTGTGATTGGCCAGAAGTTTGTTGCCATGTTTTAAGCGGAAATTCGCTCAGACAGCGCTGTTTATGTACATTGGTACGATTCTTCACTAAATAACTACTAGACTGGAAAATGGTTAATAACTCCTATGAGGAAATTATACTGTAGTTGTTCAAGGAGGAGGCTGTCTGGAGAAAAGTGTGGCACTAGCTCCGTAGGAGTGAGACACTGAAGCGTGTGGGGTCTGCCCCCAGGTGGTCGGTGCCGTTGTCTGAAAGGTGTGTGTGAATACGAAGGCGCTGCAACCACGTGACTGTCGACTGTTCGGCTTCGGATGAAATATGCAGTCCTTTAATCATCAACAGTCATGTCCCACCTGGCCATCGAGTCTTCCGGTGCCTCTACCGCCTCTTCTGCCGCACGGCCAGCTGGCGTCGGTAGCAAGGGTCTGCGTGGTTTGGCCCGCTGGTATATGAATGGCTTCATCACCGGGTCTGGCAGAAGTGGTGCCGACCTGCGTAAAGGACTACGGTCTCTCTCTCCTGACTTGGCCACAGCGGCTGCCACAGCAGCCGTCTGCTGATCAGCCACAACCTGTTGGCCTTGGGCAAAGTAGTGAGCCTGCCTTGCAGCCTCAAACAGGGCTGAGGCTGGATCTGCTGCTCCCATGGCGCTGATGTGAGCGTAGGCTGGGGTGGCAGCACCATAAATCGCAGGAGCTACAGAATAAGCAGGGTTCACTGTAGCTGCTGCTGCTGGCATCTCTATTCCAGGAGCGGCTGCCAGGTACACAGGGTGGTTGGCTACAGACTGGGTGTAAACTGGAGTTGTGTAAGCGGCAGCCGCCGCTGCGGCGGCAGCAGCAGCAGCTGGAGATGCAGCCACCTGGCCATAGATATTGGGCGTCACTGAGCTGTACACCTGTGTGGCGCCTGATGTAAGAGTTGCCTGGCTCGCCACCGTCCCATAGAGCTGGTTGGCCACATTAGCACCATACACCTGGCTGGCAAGGGCGCCGTAGACAGCCGGATTCACCGGGTTTCCATCAGTACGTGTGCCAGTGGTGATTCCCGTGAGAGCTGCATACGTGGGGTCAAAGGTGGACGTGTTGTAGACTGAATTGTGCACGCTCTGTTGAACTTGCAGAGGCAGGCCGGCGGCTGCGGCGGCAGCAGCGGCCAGGACTGCAGCCTGGCTCTGGTACTGCTCTAAAGACGGCTTGCCCACCGGACATTCTCCAGCATAATGGCCCTGCTTCCCGCAGTTAACACATGGGATTTTCCCCGTGGGTGTCTGCTTGCTGGGTTGGACCTTGGATAGCTCTACAGACAGCGGCCGGCCCTTAAACGAAGTACCGTGCAAAGCCTCAATGGCCTGAAGAGCGTCTTCCTTGTTTTCCATGTGAACGAAGGCATAGCCTGTGGAAAACAATCATCGTTAGGCACAGCAAAGATGTTCAAGTTTATACTGCAATGGAAAAGGAATATAGATATCGTTTAAAAGATTAATACAAGAGCTGAGAATACATAAGCTTAAAAATCCAATAAGTCAATATCTACAAAAACATTAAAGTACTAAAATGCCCCAATAGTAGCTTAACTTCAATAAAGAAATAAAGACTTGTTCTCTTCTAAATACTTTTATCTCTCGTCTCTTTAAAGTGCACATCTAAAAGGCCAAGTTCAGTCTGACTGGTCAGATAATTGGTTATAAATAATATAATACCAAGTCTAATTATATGTTAATGCTAAACTACCAAGGCTTTAAAGAAAATACTGCCTTGGGGATTTGAAGATTGAAAAACAAATACAGTATCCTACCATAAAACGGTACAGACCGACTTCTCTAGTCACCAAGATAAAGTTTATCTTCTTATTACATCAAACAACCACATACTGAGAATGAACTGGAGCGTTCCCTTCAAAGGCCGTCCAGGTGTTTTAATGCTATATTTGCTTCAAAATGACATGTTAGAAGCTCCAGGTTGCGGCACTATGACAATAACCTCAACAAACTCTACAGCATGGTGGCCATCTCCAGTCTTCAAGAGACGGCCCTGCTCTACACTCTAGTTCTACAGAAACTGCGTACAGAAATCATAGGCAACCTGCAATTCATTACTTCCTATAGCATGAAATGGACATTAGCTCTTTGGAAGGGAGATCCAAACTTTCAAATTTATAAAATAATGTTCTGACACACGAGGGAAAAGAAGAAATAAACTTTCAAAGGAGTCTTTTTAAACAAATCACAATATTAACAACCAAACGTGGTACATCTACAAATTGATGGAAGAAAAATCACAACACCTACAAGGTATTTTGCTCACCTTTGACTTTGTCACACTCAAGGACTTTCCCGAATGTCTGGAACAGCTGCTTAAGGTCTTCAGTGGTGCACATCCCACTCAGATTACCCACAAACACCTTTGTTGAGTGCAACGGCCTCCCCCTCGACTCCTCCACCACCAGATTTCGTCCTCGAAACTCTCTCCCATTGAGCTCCCGGATGGCTCGATCGGCCGCCCCCTCGCCCTGCAGGTGAACAAAGGCGAACTGACGCAGCACACTGCAGCTGACGACCTGGCCGTACGGTTCAAATATGGCTGACAGCTCTTCCTGGGTGGTGTCCAGAGCCAGGTTTCCCACGAAAAGCTTCACTGTGTGGCTCTTGTCCATAGCGCTGCAGAGAAACGGAGGGATGACGTTACTGATGTTAGAAATTAAACGACTGGAATAAATTGCACAGTAACAGCTACATCCTACAGATGCAAGTCCTACATTTTCTGCTGCTTTTGCACTTGTTCTACACATGCACTGTGAGTTTTAGGAAAGCATTTCAAAGTTAAGATTCATAAAACCTCAGTTTTGGGTGTATTCAAGTGGACTAACAGTCTGAACATTAAAAAAACAATGTTGAAGAGTTTCATTTCCCGCATGGACACTATTGTTTTCAATGTGGGTGTTGGTCTATTTGCTCCTTCAACATTTTGTACGTTGGTTTTGGTACACATATTGTACAAACGGTGCATGATTTTCTACAGTCTGCTATATGAAAATGAGACGAGTGTCTCCAATAATAATAATAATAATAATACCACCTACCAGCAGGATGTTGCGAACAGTTCTGTTTTTATCAGAGAGTTTATATTTTGTTATTCAGACTGTCCCAAAAGGGGATCAAAGCCGTGATCAACTGAAGTCTATGTAATAATAAAATATAACAAAATCTACAACGAAAAGGAAATTATATGAGTTTTGAGCAGTTTATAATATTTTCCTCAATTATTCTGAATAAAAGATCTGAACAGGTAAATAAACTGATACGCATGGTTTAGGTAAAAGGGAATGAACTGGTTAGCTAACAAGCTACAAAATGGCAGGAGCTGACGACCAAAACATGGTTTTCTGTTTCCCTTTGCTTCTTCTCTTTTTCCATTAAGCCAAAAAATTTAAAAGGTAAATAAATTAATAACAAATTTAAGGATATACGACATCACAGAAAACATTTTTGGGATCAGCAGATATTTAGTCTGTTGCTAAACGCACTTCAATGAATGTCCTCACCACAAATGACAGCGTCCAAGATACTAAAGGTCACAGATTGTTGGAAGAAACACTATCCTAATCCAATGTCCTAATATTGCACAGCTCTATTCTTAGTAGTTATATTCTAAAGTAAAAGGTAATGCTGCTCTGTTTGTGAATAACAGCCGAGCTTAACATACACAGAAACACATGACAAATCGTTTTGTTCAATTGCAATTCAATTCAGAAGAGATGTGGCCGTTTGGGAAAATTATCACCCAACGTCTTCTTTTTCCCTTTCTTTTATTTTTTTTTCAAATACAGGAAAAATATTCAAAGTGGAGTACCTGCACTGTATTAAACTAAACTGAGAGACTGACTAACACTCTTAAATGAACATCTTTGTTGATCCAATCAATTAACTTAAATGTTTAGCATAAATCTGAAAAATTAACATGTTTCAGAGTTATAGCAACGAATGATAAAACCAAATAGATGCAAGTTTAATATTCAAATGTACAAAATAAAAACAGAACCATAGACCATATACATACCTTTGAAAGCCCCACAGATACGGAGTCAAATTAGATACAACAAAGCTGGGAGATTTTCTTTTTGTTTTTAAAAGAGATCTGATTTGAAAGATTTAATGTAAGCGGGGTCTCTTTATTTAAAAGCAGACTGATCACCCCCACAGCTATGAGTCACACTCATCCACTGAAGACAGAAAGGCAAACAGAGTTCAGGAAGGCCAGTGTTTATTAAGTCTGCCTGGATTCACAGTAATAACCACTTTTATGCCACCAAATTGTGATTATGCTTTAAGCGTTGTCTTTAATGTACAAACCCCCAATTTATACCAAAACAGATGGCTAAACAGGCCCATTTTCTTATCCCCTTTTTTTTTCTTCCTTCACTCCAAACAACCTTTTATGGTTGGCTGTAAATCAAAGGGCAAAGCGGAACATGAAACCAGAGGGGGACATTTCTATTTTCTGGTTTCGCCTCTAGTAAGTTACTACTTGACGAAGAAAAACACGTCTTCCTCCAAACGAAAGCGCATTTTCCCTCCGTGTGTGGACTGCATGAGTCAGGCAGAATGGCTGCTGCATTAACACTGGCTTCATTGTGGAATAACTGAGCGAACCTGGTTCCTGATGACGCAGCACGACGCTGAGTAAACACATTTTCACTGCTGCCGTCATTATTCGGCGCAACAACAACAAAAAAAAAAGAAAAAGGACTTGAAAAAGACGCATGTTGAGTTTGTTAGCTGGCTCAAACGCCTCGTTGTCGAGGTTTCCTTGTGAATGGAGAGCGGCAGGGATGCTGGTGGGTTTGTTTAAAGCTAAACAGGCGTTAAAAAAAGGTCAACGCAAATAACGCGTTCCCGTACATTTAGCCCACCTCACACAACAACGAAAGCTGAATAAACGCCCAATATTAGTGAAGGCCTTCCGAAAATATATCAACGTAGTCTAGAACAATCGCATTTTTCCGCACAGGAGCGCGTGCATTGCAGCACGAGAGAGCTTCCTGAGCGACAACACGGCCAGTTAAAGTCTGCTCCCAAACCGGCATTTCCCATTAAAACACGCATTCTTTGACACCGTTTGGGTTTGATTACCGCCCGTGGGGGTTTGTGTGGGGATAATACAACAGAAAAATGCTATTAAAACTGAAGGAACTACCATCTTACCTTAGCGGTGCTGTGTTTCAAAATGGTAGCGTCTGCTTCCGTTTGAACGTCGGGCATACTGCTGGAGAAGCTGCAGAGGGGGGAGGGCTGCTGCACCCGGAGGATGCTGAATCCTCATGAAATAACCCAAGAACACACACACACACACACACACACACACACACAGAGAGAGAGCTCCTGGAAGCATGCTTAGTTAATTACTGCTACCGCAGTGGAAAAGGATGGCTCACAGCCGCCGTGCTGGGCTCAAAGGAGAGCAACAAGTGCGACAAGACTGATGGAAATTAGCAAAAATAGACTTTTGATCATGTGTAAAAGTCTGTTCTTTTTTCACAATGTAGTTCATGAAAAGTTTACAAATTAAATCAAACTTTGTCATTAAAAACACACTTCGTTTTTGAAGGAAGTAAAATTATACAGTAGCCAGTGATATACTAACACAAAGTAATGCAATGTGAAGTCGTTTGAAGCAGCATTCAGCTTCTATGCACCACAAATCTGGAACAAACTTCCAGAAAACTGCTAAACAGCTGAAACACTGAGCTCCTTTAAATCTAGAGTCAAACACTGCCTGGTTAGAGTTGCTTTTGAACCATAATAAATGATGAGTTTCATGATGGCATTTGTCAAACTGTAACATTTGTTAATGCTTTCTCAATTGTTGACTGCATGGTTTTTTTATTACTTTATTTTTCTTATGACATAAAAGCACTTTCAACTGTTTTGTTGCTGAAATGTGCTGTACAAATTAACTTTACTTATTTGCATTTGATTTTCTGATGTACTCAGTGGAACCAATAGCGTCCACAAGCCACCTAATGAGTAGGGATTCGCTGATATGAAAATTTGGGCCGCTTTTAATATCAGATACTGCTGTTATGTCCCAAAAAGTCAATAAAGTGTTTTCTGTGGTTTATGGGGCTGAATTAAAATGTACTTCACAAGTTCAGATTTTGATTTGTACAATGTCTTGAAAACAACGTACTCTTTTCCTTCCAATCCACAAAAATAGGTTGTAAACATGGAAAAAGGGTATGAATACTTTTTGGATGACACTGTAGCTCAGAGACAAATGGAGGGGAGGGAAAAAAAAAAAGAGAAAAGGGAGCGATTTAACATTTTGGAGGGCATTCAATAAGCCCATTCAGGCATCAGCAGAACAAGACAAATGTTCAATTCGTAAAAAAAAAAAAAAAAAATCAATGTCAAATTTGCTACATGTACACACACAGCCAACACATCACACACCATCATGTACTGATATGGATTTTTTTTAATCAAATAGAAATATATACCGACAGTAAGCAGGTTGTAGTTTGGTTATCATAATACATTCATTTGTCAAAGAAAATGTCACAAGACAAGAGAAATGGGAATGTCACTTGAGTTTTATGATCCTAACGTTGGCAGCAACAGCAGTAAAGAAACTCCGTACTGAATGCTGGAGGAAAAAAAAAACTGCTGAGAGCGCAGTCCCTAAAGGCCTTCCTCTCTCAATTAGCCCCTTTTGCCCTTTCAATCTGGAGTCTTCCTCCTGCTGCCCCTTTAATCTCCGTCTCCAGCCACTCACATCATCCTTGCGGATTTAAACTGAACCGATTAGGACGCAAAATGGGTTCGCTCCAAATGCAGTCGGTGTTCCAGATTCGAATCTCTTCAGCAAAACTCTCAAACGAAGCTTCGCAACTGAACATGGTACGAGGACAGGCATTTATCTAATGCTGGAGCTGAAGGAAGGTCTGCAGTAAAGTGTTTTTTTTTCTTCTATGCTTTAGAAGGTTTTCCTAATCCACCTTTTTACAAAACAATATAATGTTTGCCACCCCTGCTTTTGTGCGTTAGAAGTGATCATAGGACGGCATGGTTATTGCAATTTCAAGACTTTTATAAATTACTCTTCAAGTGCTCCGTCTTCTTTCAGGGCTCTGACCCGCTGGCAACAAAATGTCCGGTTTTGTGAAGAGTCAGAGGTGCGCCGGCGGCGTCTCTGGGTTTATCTTGCTCCGACCTTTCCCGGCAACCGGCCGGTCTCTCTCCTCCCACAGCGTAACCCCGTCGCACGCGCAAATCTTTTTGGGATTCTGGAAAAGGCCCGCCGATCTGGCGATGATCCCACAGGCCAGCCTGCGAACGTCACAGAAACGACAGAGAAAATGTCAGGAATGATAGATAAAAGATCAGATTAATGTGCGACAAACTGTCTAACGTAAATAATTACAAATCCGCGTTTCTCCGTTTGTTGAACAATGCTGCAGTCTTTTTAAATCAGAGTTGGTTTTTGACACTAGAAAAGCTTCCAGGAACAATCCAAACTCAACCATGTCACCACTGTTTTTTTTTTTTAAACAGCATCGAGTTTATTCTGCTGTGCCAACGTTTCATCTGTCATGAACTGAAAGCTCCGAAAATTGTAAAATAAAAGAATAGGAGCACGGGCGAGAAGGAGAGGAAAGAAAAAGATCTTTATTTGCAGTATGTTTTTTTTTTTCCAACAATCAAAACTGTGTGTGTTTATGTACTTAATGACAAAATTAAAAAAATAAAGTCAGTCTGTCAACCAAAGGAAAACGCCATAACTTTCATCCAGATAATAAAAATAGATGATGGCATCTCACCCTCTTTTAGTGAAAACCTAGACTTTTTAACAGGTGATGCGTTACAAAAAATAACCTCAAAAATATACCTAACTTTCTCCTGACAGATCTGGAAAAAATATGTTTTATCCACAGTGAGTCTTTCAAGTTTGTGATCAAAGATCATTTGAGGACAAGAACAAAATGATTAAAGTTGGTCTCCATCATCAGGTTAGTGAGTGTTCAGAAGATTCACTCTGGATAAACTTTGTGTATGTGCTTGAAGGGAAATCAATATTTTCTAAAACTATTTTCAGATGTTAAAAAGCCGAGGTTTGGACCACAATCCTTTGGTTTTAAGAGGATCGTGCGGGACGTAACGCCAATCCAATCCCACGCACCTCATCTGTACCTGGCACTTTGTTTTATTTTTTTATTTTAGTGGCTCCTGCTTCCTGACTTCCTCTCCCATCTCCTTCTCCTGTCCCTCCGCATCCATCTCTTCCTTCTCACTCCTTCTCCAGCTGCCATTATCCTGCCCCTCATTTCCAACTTCCTCAGCTGACACTGTCCTAATCTGCTACATAACAGAAACAATGACAAACTTCAGAATTCAACTTAAGAAAAGTGCTAAACACACAGGAAGTAATTTACTGACTTTATCTGAGCTGGTAAAAAAAAAAAACAACTAATGAAACTAATGCAATGAAGAAATGTGAGCCTTTTTCTGGTCAGATAGCAGGGACTTGTTTTAATTGATTAAGCAGATTCATACTTTGAACACAAATGGGCCAACATTGCTGATAGGCTCCCTTTTTGTAAAAGCACAAAACACACTATGTGCCAAGCTTGGGATGCTAGTCATGTATGTGGTGTTTGCTAACCTGATGTAGTCCTGTTGGTTGGTGAGGTGGCGTCATGACCTTGGCCCCTCCACCACGCAAAATATCCGTTCATTTAGTGCGTCTGGCTTCATCCTGCACCAACTTTTACCTCTCCGTAAGCCTTTCAGCACCACCCGTCTCTTTCTCCTCTCTTTTTGGCATGTTAGCTATTTTAACCCACTCCTCTTTCATCCTTTCTTTTCTGTTTCACATGCAAAACTATCAGACTGACCCAGTCTGGTGCTGTGCTTTATAGAGTAAAAAAAAAAAAAAAAAAAAAAAAACACATTCTAACCTCCGGACAGTCCAACCGCAAACAGACCGGTCCATCAGGAAACCTCCCGATCCTCCCCATGGTTAAACTAGCAGCCTTGTTCATGTCCACAACTCATAAATTTCAGCCACCAAAATGGGGACATAACATTGATGGAAAAAAATACTGTAGTTTTGAGGCTAATGTGGGTTAATCATAACTTATCTTGTCATAGCAATAGTTTTCCTAATATCCTGCGGCGTTAATCCTACTAGAGACTTTACTTTAGCAATATCCTTCAGACATAACAACTGTGATTTTGCTTTACTGCAATTTTGGCATCAAGTTAAACTCTAAATTGACCAGTAATAACTAGACTTGCCTGTTCTACGTTGTCGAATCCTCTTTAGCTTTTTAACTGCAAACTTGTATGACATCTTCTCAGAAAAAAATCTGTCCTTTTGTTAGCTTTCCATCAACAAAGTACAAATTAATTTAACCTTCTTTTTCTAGATGGGTTGAACGTTTCTTCAAACACCTGCTCCCATAGCACAGATAACGTCACCTCCACATTTCCTGTTTTATTTAGTCCTTCTGATTTCTGCCAACACACGGTTAGCATTAAACTGCAGATGCTAACAGCTTTCAGAAAAAAAAAAATTCCAGTTTCACCGAAAACAAAGTTTAATAAAGCACCTTTAAGCATAGCAGGTCAGTAATGGTCCTTGTTTGGCTGATGAATTAGCAACAAATTAAAATATTTCTGCTACACCGTCCACCCCTTCAAACATTTTACACATCCGTCTGATCTTCAAAAGTACAAACCTGTCACCAGAGTTTCCAGTCAGCTTGGAGAGAGAGTGACCGCCTCGACCCAGGTCGTCTTCCCCGGAGTCCACGACCAGAGATCGACCAATCACGTCCCACACCTGCAGGACAAAGGCGGAGCTGATTAGCTCCGTGTGCTGCCGTTGTCAAATAAGTCATGTTTGCTCAGGTGGTACCTTCAGCTGTCTGTCCTCAAATCTAAATGAAGCTCGGCCATCTGGTCCAGCCACTACGTTCCCCAAATCACCTACGTGCTGCAAAAACACGCAGAGCGTGTAAGAAGATTTAAACAGATGACGCAGTGGAAATCATCTGTAGAAATATAACACAGTGCTGCGAGAAAGAGAAGACATATAAAAAGCTGTGGGTCTGGTAGAAAATAGGCCAGGGTGTGGTTTGTGAAATAGAATAAAAAAATGTATCAAATTAGTAGGGCCAGGTTGTTTTAGATTAGCTTCACTCCTTAATAAATGAAACCCTCATTTGAAAACGTGACGCATTTAGTCAGGCCATCATTGTCTGATATTAAAGTTTGTTAGTTAAGCATTTATTTGTGACGAAAATGCACAAACAAACTTTTTTTCCACAGCTTTATGCATACTAAAGACAAAGTGTTAAAGCAAAATGAAGCCAGAATCCTCCTCACTTTGCTGAATTCACGATCCGCAACAGAACAGCAGATTGAGGAAAAACTACGCCGCATCTGCTGTGTTCCAGGAAAGATCCAATCTATACCTGGGAACTTTTTCCTATTATTGTTTCAAAACTTCATTTCAACCCGCTCTGCCCCAGGCGGACATGAAGCACGTCACCGAATCCACTTATAAAACGGAAGGATTACACAGCGAGTCCATTTAGAAAGCTTGGGAGGAAAAATAAATAAATATATAAAACAGAAAAAAAAAAGTTGACAAATTGATTGTACCCGTTCAGAGTCCCCCGGACCTCCATGCTGTTTCCCAAATGGGTTGAAGTGCTCTCCACAGCTGCAGAGGAAGGACAAACTCAGTTTAATCGGATGAGGAGAATAAAATGGCTTATATGCCTTTTAAACCCCAAGTGGAGGCTTTCGCTATTTTGTTTTGAGGAAGGAAAAAAAATGAATAAAATTGGATATGTCACCAATCTTTTTATTCATTTCCACAGCTTTTTTTTTTTTTGTAAACAAATAACCTGGGACAAACTGCAGGAACAAGCGATTACCTCCGCATAAGACGTCACTGCATGGATCTGACGTTTAAGGTGATGGAGATGCATTACGCCGCAGAATAACTCCGGAAAACGCCTCAAAGTTTTGTTTGCAACTCAAATCTCAACTTGGCGCAGAGCCGTGAAGCTTCGCCTGGAGGCTGGGTTTTTAATTTTCTTGATCAAATTTTATTTGCTTTCGCCCGACAGGTCGTCAGTGAGCCGGCGCTCCCACCTGAGGCAGTCCTGTGTGAGGTCCCCCAGCGTGTGGACGTGCAGGCCGTGGGGCCCGGGCTCCAGGCCGTCGATGGTCCCGTCGATCAGGCAGTCTTCTTCGGACAGCTGCAAGAAACGCACCACGCCCTGAATCGATCCGGCTCCAGACAGCATGGCCACGGCTGCACCCAGATCTGTTAAACACACTTCGTTAAGAGTTGTCCTGGCTGATTTACTTAGATTTTTTTTTCCTCTTTTAAACGGAGCCGCTTGAGTTTAAATATTTCACATTTCTATAATAGCTCAGACTTGCAGTGGAAAACTTGTTTTTCCAAATGTTTTGCTGTCATCAGTGAATCATCATTAGAAGCCATTTGTCTACAAACTTCTTGAGCCATCCGGTCAAAGATGACGAAAAGTCAGATCCAGCTCTATTTTCACCTCAAGCACGCCCCTTACTGGAAGCCAAAGCTACTAAAATAATCTGCTAATCTGCGTTTAAAATAAGTTGTAACAATAATAATAATAATAATTCATTTTTAAGAGATTTGTCACAAATTACAGCACAAATGTCTGCACTATTAACCACCTACATATACATTGTGACATTAATGAGCATTTCTGCCTTTGATCCAACTCACTTAAACAGTCAAGTAATTACAAAAGGGTGGATCTTTGCAAACATTCTATTTGCCAGAGGAGGAGAATGCAATTAGCCCTCGCCTCACTAGTATTTGACCTACTTTTATCATTATTACTGTAACAAAAATACTGTGGAAAATAACTTGATTCAAATACAGACTACATTCAGTTTTTAAGCAAGACTTGTCTTAGAAATGCCACTGAGACCGTTGACATCATGTCGGCATGTGACAGAGCAGATTTTTCTCTGCAGTTCAAGAAGCAAAATCAATTCCACATGCACCCAGGAGAGGAGGGCACTAATACTTCCTACTGGATCTAAAGCTGGAGTAAAAGTAAAAGGAGCTGATAAGATGTGGGTACAATAAAACACCAACAATGAAAGAGCTGTGGTGAGATCAAAGTCCAGATCTTGTCGCTGCTGCAAGTCTTTACATTTTTCTGGTGTTGGGCTTTTGAAGCTACGTAATCCTGAACTGCTGCTGCTTCGTCGACACCGATGTTACTGCATGTTTATCGTGCATCACTAGTTTGGACAATGGAATTATTTTTGTTTTACATATTCTCTCATCCTGGATGCTCGCAGGATGAGAGAATACACAGCTGACAATAACTTGGGTGGATATTGACACACTGGCGCTTCAGTTAAATTATTTAGCTGGAGCAACTCTCTGGACATTTGTGGCAGTTTTTCTTCTTTTTTTTCCCCCCAGAAGCATCAGATTTTTATTCTTTTATTTTTTTCCTCCTCTGTGGTTCTCACCTTGCTCTGATCCACCGATGCCCTTCAGCACGGCCCGGCGCCCCGTACTCTCAATGAGAGACTGAACCTCTGTGCTGGTGAGCGCAGCCTCAACCAGGACCAGCTCTTTACTGAGATCGATGCTGACTGACTTTACTCCTGCAAAGCACACAACACTCCATCAAAAAGCTAGAACAACTGCTGTATATTTGCAATATGTTTAGTCATTTAAATTGAATAACTGTTGTCATTTAATACCGTTTATACACACTGGACAGTGTGTCTTACAGCTAAAACTTGTCAAGGAACGCAGTAACAATTTTGGCTGCAATTTGCTGCAATCCAGCTGCTTAAATGGTGATTGTGCTAATGGTTAGTTAGCTCGTTTTATTTATTTTTAAAAAAAAGCTTTTTAGTTGCTGTTGAGGGCTGTAGTTTTAAGAATTTTCAATAACATCGAAATATTCTAATTATTTATAATTTTCTCCTCCATTCCAGTTAACGACATGGTGATACTTAAGAGGCAAAGCTTTGGTCTCACAAAATCTTGTTTAACTTGCTAAAACATTTGTGGAATTTATTAAACTATGTTAATTGTCTGCAAGTTAATGTTTTCTAAGTCCATATTTACTGATAAATAAATGAAGCATGCCTAATTAGCTCATGCAATGTGAAATTTTAATGAAACATCTGAAATAATACATGTCTTTAACAATAAGACAATTATAAAATAAAGGCTCAATGTTGTTTTTGCTTTCAGGAAGAATATTATCCGTCACTGATTATAACAGTGAATATGTGTTACACATAAACAAAGATGAACGTTTGGCTCAGTAGATCGATTGTTAAATGCCGATTAGCTGACATTTATTTTAACCACCACAGAATAAAAACATAAAATCAATCAAATATAGTAGAAAGGTTGAATTTTTTTTCTTTTGGTAATTTGGGGTCACCAATTTTCACTTTTAATGTAAATTCAACAACAAATTATCCCAGATTTTTTTTTTTTTTTTTTTTTTGCTTCGTGTCATATGTTTTTTAGTCGGCATGCAAAAATACTTATAGCACTTGGAATTTATTTTATTCTTTTGGTTTGGAAATGCAAAAAATGCTTTGTATAAAACCGACTCGCATCAAAAACAACTATGAAACCAGTCCGGCTTTCCTGTGCACAGAGTTCTTTGAGCAAATTTTCTTTGGTAGGCACAAAAAGCTATCAGTCACAAACACTGGAGGTGTTGAAATAATAGAATTGCACAAACAGGATTAAAAGAAAAGAAAAAAAATCAACAGTAAGTTTCACAGTTTGAGCTTCCTCACCTGGTTTACCCTCCAGAGCGGCTCTAACTTTCTCCGCACAGCTTTCACATGTCATCTGAACTGCAAACTCCAGCTGTGGAGGAGAAACGTAACAGCAGACATTATTATCTGTATCGGCGGCTGTGTGAGCATGACGGTTGCAGCTGCGCAACACAACGGCACCAAAATGAAGAAGTTTAATCTCGACTGCGCATTATAAGCAAAGGCACGTTTTATGTCTCAAGTAGTAAATGTTACGAAACAACAGAAGACGAAACAACAGAAGAGTGATGAGCATCGCTGTCGAACCTTGGCTGGTCTTTCCGTGTCCATGTTGTGGACCACTGTCCCCGCCTGAGCAATAAACACTGAATTAATCAGAAAACGGCTGAGTTTTCTGGAAGCGGAAATGACCCTACCGGCCAAGCTAACGGGCGCCGCCATGTTTGTGACGTCAGAGAGACGTCCGCGCACATTGCTTCCACCAGGCGTCGATTCGGTGTTACTGCAAAGATCAGATGTTTACTGACACTGCACAAAAACATTCCACCTTTAGTGTTATAAATTTCCCTAGTAATTGAAGAGAGATTATTTTTTTTACTAGTTCCTTAAGAATCAAAATGATAACACTTAAACAAGTTGGGGAAAACCCAGACGGTGATGTCATGAGTTTTCAATGTAGCAAAACCTCTATAAAGTTTTGCTCACCCTGGGGAGCTGTTTTCAGATGCCATATGGTTCCACACTCACCTTTTCAAGGAAGAGTGCGGGCGTTGTGTCAGAAATTAATATTTAAGCAAAAATAAAAAGTAACATTTTTCATAAACATACAAGAACAGCTTCTGAAAGGTCATTTCCGATTACTTTTTAGCCTTAGAGTTAGCTTGTGCTAGTACTTACCTTAATTCTTCAGAATAGACAATAGTGCAAAAAACAAAGAAATTTTTTCAAAGCCCTTGCAAAACCTCCAGACAACCTATTTCTTCTTCTAAAAAAAAAGAAAAAAAAAAAAAAGACGAGGCTAATATGTGGTAACAGTTTCTTCTTTGAAGTCATTAGTGGTGGCTTTCTTACATTGCATTGTGTTAAAATGCACGTATGCTCCAGACTAGCCAAATGTTCAAAAAAGACAAAAAAGAAAAGAGAAACCCCAAAACAAACAATGTCTTTATAATAACAGCAACCTTTTCTGAGATCATGGTTGAAAAAAACAGTTTAAAAAAATCTGAACAGATTAGCTGATGATCAGTTAAAATTGTATTTAATTAACAGCATCCATATGACACTTCCATTTTGAATTCACTTGAAAATAAGGTGTTTTTTAAACACACTGGATATGTATTTAACATGGGTTTTATTAAATAAATCATAATCAGAAGCAATATAGCGATATTCATAATCACAAGGATAAGTTGAAAGACTTTAAATTTGCTCTTGTGTTGTCTTTTAAGAAATCCGTCACTGATTTTTGTTTTCTACTTCTTCAGATTTTCTGGGGCCTGGCTTGCCTTCTTGATTTAATCGATGGAATAATATATGTTCTACTGAAAGGAGAATAGATAAACTGCATGATTTTTTTCAAAGAGAATGGTTTATGTAAAAAGGGAAGAAAGACATCACTGGTGGAAGAATGAAGAAAATGTCATCAGACATCTCTCAAGGGCTACACAAATAAAGATACAGATCAATCTAATCCCGTGTCTCTCGTCTTGCACCATTAATAAAAGCAGGAAGTGAATATTTTGCAGCTGGTCACAATATAAACAAAACCCATTCATTGCTGCATCCTCCGAGTTTCCGTCGGCTGAAAAGCGTAACTAGTTTGCATGCCTTTCATCAAACGGCTGGAAATATCAAAGACGCCTTTGGATCTGTGCAGAACTGGTTTTTAATCTTCAAAAGGAATGCCTCCGATACCTTCATTCGCTTAATTAAAGGAATTCACAGTGAAACGGAGCCGCATCTTAAAATCTCTACTGACTTAATAGATATTCTGCCATCACACTCAACGTTACCGTACAGAGCTCTGCAGGTGGAGGCTTCTCTTTCAGTCTGTTTCTTCAGATAAGCCTGTGCTTAGGTTGCTTCACATGTAGACACAGAGAAACAGTAAACGTATCTCACATCTTCCCTGGATTCAAGTGGTACAAGGTTGGAGAAACAGTCCAAAAACTGGACTAAATGGACAGGAAACTACTAATAAGTTAAATAGAATTTATGGAAAGTAAACAAAAACACTTCAGGGGCAGGAAGTTCAGCGGAAAGTCACTTAAAACCCAGGACAGGAAGCAATATAACATGTTGACTGGAACCTCAAATTAAAACCAAAAGACCCAACACAACCAGAAGATACAAGGGGAACTTTACATTAATACTAAAAAGTCAAACAACTTTCAAACAAACAGTATTATAGAGAGTTTATCCATTCTTTATATTTTAGATTAGCTGGTGGAAATTGTATATATTGTATATATTGTAACATTGTATATAACTGAAAAAGATGAGTGGATACAACTCAATTTTGGTCAGAGTTTCACTAATTCAGTAAACTTTTGGGTGTATTGTGAAGTTACAACATTGACTTTAGTTCATTTGAAGTAATATGCAAGGATATAATGTGACATTGCGGATTGGCTATCGCTGTATCCCAAAATGCACTGCAGCAGCTGGAAACGGAAAAGGTGAGTGAGTACATAATGTTCTCATTTTTTGACACAATGATTTAATTTGTTGTCAAAAATAGTTTTTGGCAAAACAAGTAGACTTTTAAAGCTTAATCTTTGTAGTTAGGCTACTTTAAAATGTGCTCCAGAGTTTCCAGAGCAGTGCAGCTCTACTAAGATTACTAGCTGTTACTTTTTCTTGGAGTGTACATTTACAGTAAGAACATTTTTAAACTGTATTCTCAAAGTTCAGAGCTCTTTTGCTTTTCGATATACTTCCAAGAGCGCAACACCAACTCATCCAGGTGGTCATGCTTTGCTTCTTTGGGTCGTGGTGACTTGGTGTAATCTTAAGCCTAGCACAAGCAAAATGATGGGGGTTAGACCAGGAAGTCTGCATCTGGACGAGTCAAAGGAGTGGCCAAGTCAAAACCTGGACATTAATCTGATTAAGTTGTTCGAAAATCCTGCAATGTGGCTGAATTAAAACATGCCAGCTGACTGGCAGCTGACGGGAATACTCGATGCGAAAGGTGGATTTGGTCACTTACCTTTGGATCAATTTCTCGTTTGTTACAATATGTTTTTATTTCAGTAAAATTGTTTTTGAAGATCTGAAACAATTAGGTGTGACACAAAAACAACAAAAAATAAAACAGAAGTAAACTTTAAAGGGGAGAAATCATTTCGTTCAACCGTTGAAAGCACAGCGGCTTAAGCCTCTCAGAAAGTGAGCTTGAGAGGGGCAGATATACGCAGAGCAATGATGATTGCTTTACGGAATGTCCTATAGTTCAATCTCATAATGCACGCTATCACTACGTTGATCTGCAGATTAAAACACCGCTTTCAATCCCATTTCAATCAAACTGTTTTATAAACGGGGGGCTTCGTCACGTAGCGTTTACGTCGGAGCAGGAATGCCGCCATGTCAAAACAACACCTAGAGGTGGATGTTTTACACCGAGGAACATGGAGCAGCTGCTCAGTCAGAACACAGCCTCCTCTGTATCTGATGGCTCATTGGCTTTGACCCTTGACCTCCCATCCTGAGTAACATGACTACAGGCTGCGAGAGGCCTGAGCTTGCCGTGGGATAGGCACAAAACGCACAAGAGCCACATTTCACTCTCACTCTATTCAGCAAATAGGAAACGAACAAAAACGTCTGTCCTCGACTAGATAGTCTACACTGATCTCTGTTCAGAGGGAACAGGGAAGGGATTTTACCTGCAAACGCACGCATTCACACTCACAAAAAATGCTAGAAAGTGAAACCTAATCACTGCACTTAGCTCCAAGAAGGGAGCCAAAGGGGGAACGAAAGAGGAGAAAAAGGGAAGATATTCGGGTGGATTGGGGACAAAATTTGAGTTGGGGTGGATGGAGGAAGTGGGGAAAAAAGAATATAAATGAGGAAGGGAAAAAATAGAAGTTGGTAATGAGGAGTGTGAGAACTTGCGTGTGTGTGTGTGTGTGTGTGTGTATTGGGGGACAAGTCGAGAAGTGCTGACAGGCTGCGATGACAGATGTGCTCAGAACAGTGGAGGTTTTGTCTGTACTAATAAACGAGCCACTATATTCCAACCTCTACTGCGACAGAGCAGCAGAGCTGACCTGGGGTCTGCCGTAAACCCGTCTTAAATGCTCAGGGAGGACGCCGCAACTCCTGTTTCAGTCACCGAGCGGAGCAGCAAGGCTGACCACGTTTTATTTTTAGAGCGAGAAAGACGCGGTTTCCTTCAAGGAGGAGATCCGTGCGCTGAGACCCACCGCGCCCCAAAGCGAACGGCTCAAATAATCAAACCTAATAGATCATACATATGCTAAAGCACACCCGGAACAAGACAGAGTTAATCAAGTACTCAGGAGAAAAGGAGTGTTGTCTGCCTGCTCTCTCTGGGGACATCCCATTGAAATCAGCAGCCTATTCAATATTTCTGTGATGTAACCGGAGATGGATTTCGCTTTCTCATGCTTTTCATCAGAAAAATGAAAAAATTAAATATGCGAATTTCAGACAATCTTCATTTGGAAATCTTTTTATAAGCTTACTACTTTATATCTTTGCACTTTTATTGACTCTTTGCAAGTGACGCCACGCTCTTCAGACCTCCACCATCATGACTGACGTCAAAACAACCAATGCGCTCCTTTAAAACTAGTCAAAAAACAGATATCTGGCAGCCTAATATCGCTTTTATTTAGTTAGTTTAATTTTAAAAATGACAATAGGGCTCTGCGCTGTCGGATGTAAACAGGCAAGGACTGAAACCAAACTTGTAATTTTATTGTATAACTTTTAAGGCAGAAAGTTACGTTGGCGATGGATAGCAGCCCTCAATCATAATGACTGACAGCCCTCGGTGGAACCGCGGATCTGCGGCAAACCCTTTTTGCAAGTTAAGACGGTTAAGTTTCATATACTTTATAAGTTAGATATTGCATTATTGAGAAGGTACGCGTCTAACCATTAGTAGTCGGCAATTTCATCAACATGTAAGGAGGAAGGGGTATGGGTCGGTTTCTAAGCTAACTATTTCAAACTTTTGTAAATACCGCCGTCTATGAGCCCCAACCAGGTGTGTTACGTTCAGAAATTAGTTCGACTCGAACAAGTAGAAGCCATGGCTAAACTGACAAAAACAACTTTGGAAAACAATTTCAGTAGCTCTGTTCAATACTCCCGCCCCCCACTGCCGACGTCCATCATGCTACCTCAAGTGATTGTGACGTATTACAAAGGGTCAGTAGGGGCAGTATTATGTATTTTTCCAGGTACACAGTGCCGTTTTATAGGATAATCAAGTAACTACGTTAACATCAGTTGTTATAGAAATGTTTTATATTAAATATGACTTAAAAGAAATTTTATTTTGTAATTGGGCATCTGTCCCTTTAAAAATTCTTGCTCTATATGAAACTCCGGCTTCAGGAAGCCATTTAATCAACGATCCTCTATTAACTCTTTAATAATGTTTTTACCAGTGTTTTACTGAGAAGTAGTTTGCATAATGTGCTCAGCAGATGTACTGTTTCACCAGGTGTCTGTTAGTTGCTGCTGGCTAGTCTGAAGGAGCTGAATGGAGGAGTCGTGGGTGAGGGCTGCTCTGCGAGGCGGAAGCTCAGAAACTGCAGCTCTGAGGAGGAGCAAAGGTGTTTTGCACAGCTGAACTGTTGCCACAGGAAATTCAGGGATTTCTCAAACATCCATGAAAGCAGTAGTCCAGGGAATAACATTACAATGACATTAAAATAACATTATAACATGATGTAAAGCTCAAAAAAGTCAATTTTACCCAACGCTGTCCCTTTAGAAAATTGATATCATGATAAGAAAAGAACATTGTCTGGAAATGTTGTGAGATTATGCTTCTGCAATAAAACATCTTTTTATCTACTACACATCTTTACCAGGGTGCAAATACTTTAGTTCTTAGCAAATCACTACTGTATAGGAAAGTGATTACAGCGAGATCAGCTGACCTCTCTCCTGTTTTACTGACAGCAGCCCCCACAGACCTCATGACGCTGAATTATTCAGCTCCAGAGGGCATTGGGGCCGGTTAGCAGCATAGGGTCCCTGCAGAGGTCAAAGTAATGTCCCCGCCCAGTCAGAGTGCTCTTCATGCCTGCTGATTGCACTGGTATGGCTCGAATGGAAGATGAAGTGAACCGTGTCAGGGGACGCTTCCGGCATCAGCACAGCACACCCCCACCTCTGCACAGGAGACAGAATCCCTTTCAAAGAGTTTTGTTGCCTTACAACCTTTAAGATGACAGTTGTGTGCTTAAGTAATATTTTATCAATCAAATCAAAGCAGTTTTCGTCTGTATAATGACGAATTACTTCAGTGTGAAGAGCTGTTCAATATTATTTAACTTTAAGAAGCAGTGGCGTGCACAGACATTTGGAGGGCCAGGGGTGCTCAAGTATTAAAGTTTTAGAATCCTGGTTTGTTGAGCTGTTTTGGTTTTTCATTTGATTCTAGTTTCATTATTATTTTGTGTTAGTTTCTCACTTTGGTCTTGTTCCAGTTTTCCTATACTTCAGTTCTTCTTAGTGTTTCTAGTTATGATTATTTCTTGTTTATTGTTGTTCTTTGTTACTCCAGTTTTATTATGTTTCTCAAGTATAGTCACTTTCTCTTTCCCTCTCCTCAGTCTGCCTCCTGCTCACTCCACTCACACCTGCAACCCATTAGCTCATCAGCCCAGGTCATTTGTTCAGCATTCAATCTCCTCAGTAATTAAGCTCTTCATTCTCAGTCACTCCTTGCCGGTTCCTCTCATACACTCCTGTTACTTCTCGTCGTCCCATGTACCCCTGGTTCTCATTGTTGGGTTTTTCTTTTCGTGTTAGATTATTTAGTTTCACCCTGGCTATCTGTGATTTTTGTAAACTTTGCTCATCATTTTTTATGTTAAAACTACCACATGCTCCCAGCTCCTCTCTGCATTTTGGTTTGTCCTCTAACACACTCACCATGACAAAAATGGCACTTGGAATTGCTGGCTGCCTTAGTAGTTTGAGATCTATTACAGAC
This sequence comes from Poecilia formosa, assembly GCF_000485575.1. Lineage (NCBI taxonomy): Eukaryota > Metazoa > Chordata > Actinopteri > Cyprinodontiformes > Poeciliidae > Poecilia > Poecilia formosa. The sequence continues at coordinate 493,108 of NW_006800088.1, forward strand.
CACACACAAAAAACAATTCCAGAATGGCACTCTTTTTGACCAGAGGAAAACAGGGCCGTTAAGAAGTACTCATCGAGTATTTATTCATATTTTTAAGGTTTGGAGAACATTTATTATCTTGAAATAGCTCAAAATGAAAAAGAGTTTGACACCCCTTCACAGTCCATTCGTATGAAACCCAATATTCTAATATATTACCTAGTCTTGCCGATAATAAATCTCTTTCATCAAATCAGATAATAAATCCTCCAATCGATCAAAAAACGGCCCATTCAGCTAAATTTGTCCATTTAGCAAAGAGGTGTCGTGCATTATTGCTGACCAACAAACAACCTGAAAAAATCATAAGTATAATATGGTAATAGAAGCAGGGTGTTTAACAAGCAGTGGACAAACTCTACACTTCATCACAAAGAGGATCAATAGGAAGAAAAGACAGTGCAGCCTCATAAAAGACTAATGTTCTTCCCAAGAATAATAACCCATATGGAGGAGCCAATAACGCTGCAGCATCGGCGTGGAGCTCCGAACACAACAGCTCAATAAATCATTGCAGCACACATCATTCCTCAATCTTTCTGGCATGTTTGCACATCAGCAGGACACTGGAGGAACCAAACTATACCTGGTAGTTTTAAAAATGTTCATCAGGGTAAAAAGAAAAAAGTAAAGCCAATGAGTGAAGGAAAGCGTGATGAAAAGAAATGATCCTCCAGGGTTCAATCTCTGCGGGACTACCAGAAAGGAAGGCATTAAGAGGAAGAGTAAATTAGTACTGCATTTTCTTTAGACCTGTGGGATTCTTATTGGATGCAATTTTAAAAAGCAATGCAGGTATTTTTAAAAACTCTACAGGAAAAGTAGAAAAAAAACAAAACGTTCTGATATTGATTTTCAGATTTTGCCACAACCACAAACTTCCATGTGTTTTATTGGGGTTTTGTGAGCTAGATCAGTGTAAAGTCACATATAATTGTTCATGGGAAGGAAAAAGATGCATGTTTTTTTTTATTGTTCTACAAATAAAGTGTTACAAGATTTTCCCCTGAAAACTTAATAAGCCTGGTGATTTTGAATTAAAAAATCCTTAAAGTTGACAGGAAATTTGAAAATATCACTTGATAATTATGTATTATTGAAAGATTAGAAGATTGATACCTGAACACCAACTATAAAGTTTGAAAAAACATTTTAAAAAGACTTAAATAAATAAGCAATCCTTAGCCTGGTGGGGGCACAAGTAAAGCCTGGTGACCCGCCAGGCTTATAATGGACTGGGGGAAACCAGTCCATTATAAATTTGTCTTCAACCTTGTCAGTGAATATGTTGAACCAAGTTTTGTTTTTATTATTAATCTATTTGCTTTGCATATATAGACTGATTTTTCCCTCACATTCATCTTGAACTTCAACTAAGTTGTAATTTTATCAAATAAAAATTATCAACAGAACTTACAAAAATCACAGAGAGCCATGGTGAAACAAAAGAATCCAACACTATAAAAAATCCGAACAATGAGAAGCAGGAGTACACTGGATGACGGGAAGCAACAGGAATGGACAAGAGGAACCGGCAAGGAGTGACTGAGAATGAAGTGCTTAAATAGTTCATGCCTTAGATTTTCAATTGAATTTAAGTTTTGCTTTTTACCAAACCACTCAAATAAATGAATATACTATATGTTTTGGGTTGTTTTTTTTAAGTTGGAAGGTGAACCTTGAACAATCGCTATTTTGGATTTGGGTGAATTTAACAGAAACAGAGAAGCAATATCAGTTGTGTTTTTTTTTTGTTTTTTTTTTTTTTGTGGTACTGAAAGTGTGGAGAAATAAGTCATCGGTAAGTATTAGTGATTGACTATCACAGCAATATTAATATTGGATATTTTTCACATTTGTGCATCCCTATTAAAACTCTAATCAAATACATATCCCTTTAACTGTAGCAAAACAAAATGTGAAAAAAAAAAAATCAATATTTGTTTTATGTATCAGACAAACTTTTTAACCCACCTATTTAATCCTGAACATGTACAGCCATTTCTCTCAGTTAGGTTAAGAATAATGGGGTAAGAACAGGGTTGGTGCTTGGTTGACTGGCTATCTTCAGCTACCCCAAGCACTCTTTTACTACAAAAAGGGTTCAAATAATGCATGGAGGCCTCATTCTCAGGTTTGCCTTCAGGGCCTGTGAATTACAAAACACCCCATGTTGCTTCAGATTTAAATATTAGTCGGCACAATTAAACGAACCTCTGCTTTCACTTCTCTACTGTTCAGAGGACAAGCGAGTAGACCTGAAGACTTTCCTAACTGAATATTAAATCATTAGTTTATGACGGAGTCTCTGGCTTCTAATAAACAGTATTTCTAATATTTATTGTGTATGCTGTGAAAACAAGGGCGGCATGCAGAATGTATGATCCTACCGCTTTCCTGCAATCATTTCCAAAGCCCTGCGAGAAATATGCTTCAGAAACACACACATGCACACACACACATAAAACACTGTCCTACATTTTTCAGAAATGCTTTGATTGAACTGTTGACATGTTTTGAGCTTTAATCGTCTGTTTTAGTGTTGAGTGAAATGAAATGTCTTGTTACACGTTTTGCAGCTCCGGGATTCTCGTATATCTTAACATTTTTTAGTTCCCACACAACTGCCAACCAATCGGCTCATGTACTGATTCATTAGTATAAATATTTGAACTGTTGTATATAAATGTATCTCCAAACAGCAGTGATTGGTGCGCGAGAAAGTTAGTCAAGTACTATTAGTGTTTTACGATCCAAGTTAGCACAAGTACAACTCGTGTCATAATAAGCCATGTTGTTTAGGCAGGAAGAGTTTTAAAATCGGAGCGTTTGTCGTTGCAGAGAAAATCCCTTAACTGCCTGCACCACCGGGGCAACAAAGTCCTCCAGCTTCTCTGAACCAAATATAATATCTGTGCAACAATGTGGCATTTCCTGTCTGCTCAACCTTCAGAGATTAACTACAGCAACAAGCATTGCCAGGAATCACTCACATATCATTTCCTAAATATCTCTCTGTGTTTATGTATGTCCACACCAAACATTTTCCAGTGTAGAGAAGGCGGCAAAGCTGACTGAAACACTAGCCATATTTTGAAGAAAACGGACCTCAAAGGGCCTTTTGTGATGACAAATGGGGGACACTTAAAGGCTTTCGATTAGCATGTCCTTAAACTGAATCAGGATTTCCACATATGGCATATGACTCTTTAAAATGCAAAAAAAATCTTAGTCTCTCTAAATTCTCCTTAGGTGTTATTTTGTAATTATGCATCTTTATACTCTTACTTGAGTAATTTTTTTTGAGTTAACTACTTTTTTTTAATAGATAAAAATATATTGAAGTACAGGCATTGAATATAATTTTTGGGTACGATATCCAGTGAGTGTGTATGTGAATGGTTGTTTGTTCTGTGTTGTCCCGTGGTCCAAGGTGTACCCAGTTTTTTTCAAAATACAGAAGCATGTGAGAGATCATAAGTACACCCTTTCGTCAAATTTGACAAGTGGGCGGGACTTCTGGTGAGGGAGGGGCTCAGTGGGTGGTCCAGAAGTGGGGTACAGATGTTTGAGGATCTGACCCGTAGCAGATGGTAGCTTTTGATGTCAGTGACTTATTGCTTAAATAAATGCTTGTGCTAACTGTGGACTATGTTATAGTTTTCTCTCCAAGTATAAGAAAGTTTCAAGATATGCAGGATGAAATATGTGACCGGATGCCCCTTCCCCCCTCCCTCATTATCTCCTTCCCTGAACAAATACTTTATTCAGGGGAACTTTAACATCTGCTCACCATAAACTCCTCCCAACCTCTTTGAATTAACCAATAGAAACGGAATAATTTACTTGTAAGTTAGCAGTGAATAAATAAATATACCATATTCCAAACAATGTTGGCTGCTGAGCTTGAGAAGTGAAAGGGATGAGTGTGCTTGATTCTTTTTGAGGTGCATGCCGGTTGGGTGGAGATGGTGAAAACATTCAAAGTGTACCACTTACTGTTTTAATTTGACATATAGCAATATACCCAGAGAAGTTGAAATAGACTAGGAATGTTGTAACCACCTCTGGTTTTAAACAGATTGTCTTCTTGATACACAGCGTTAAGCGGAGTGATCCCGGCCCTGCACACAAAAGCATTTGTAGACGTGTGTGTGTGTGTGTGTGTGTGTGTGTGTGTGTGTCCCTGTGTACACAGTAAAAATGCCAGTGTTGAATTAACACCCAAAAGTGTCTATATGTGTCCAAGTCAGCAGGTGTTAAAATATTGACACTCGTTTTTCTGTTAAATTAACTTTGGTCTATAATATTGAAATGGGTTTAAGAAAAGTTAAACTTTCAATTTCTGTGTATTGTTTTGAAAATTTTCCACTGGATTTTATTGATATTGACACCTTGTGGGTCAATTATTTACTTTTTTAACACCACATTATGTTTTGTGATCAACACGACACTGGTGTTACTTTCACATATTTTAACACCAGCACTGTTGTAAATGTTGATGTGATACTCTGTGTTGTTGAATTTAACACCAGCTGACTTGGACACATATAGACACTTTTGGGTGTTAATTCAACACTGGCATTATTACTGTGTAAGGACGATTATAGATTAACCACATCACACCATTTATCATCATCTCTGCTTTTGACCAGCACAGGATGAAGTTCATAAGGGAAGATGACTGACCTTTGGCCTGCACACCAAAGCATGTGTGTGTGTGTCCCTGCGTAAGAGCGGGTAGATACCTTTGAAGGTAAACAACAGTTTATCTGTTTAACTGCATTATTTATGGTACCTCGACTAATCAGTGCTGACTATGAGTTTGTAATTTCCTTCATCCATTCCGAAAACAGTCACTTAAATTTTAAACTCTTATAGCTTCTTTTCTGTAACATTGCTAGTGTGATGCATTTCAGTAAATGTTCGTCATTTGTACATGTATTTCTTAAGGATATGTGGCAGGTAGTAAACTGGTCTACCTGAGGCTACTCAAATTTAACTTTTAGCTTTCTGCAGTTAAAGTGAAAAAGACAAGCTCTAACATTGATCCCTTTCCAGAATTTGTCCTCACATCATTGTGCATGCTACTTTGGTTCAGTCTTTTTCCTGTTGTTGAATCAACACTGATCTTCTCAGTGCTTCATGCTTTCTCCAAAATAGTAAAGGTTGGTTTAAGTACAACTTATAGATTATAGATTATAGATAAACTTATAGATTTTCTTTTTCTGTAACACTTGCTAGTGTGATACATTTCAGTAAATGTTCCTCATCTGTAAATGTATTTCTTAAGGATATGTGACTGGGACTAAACAAGCCCAGGTCATCTGCTGCTCATATTTATCTTTCAGTTTTCCCCAAAGTTGAAAGTTTTTTTTACATTGCACAACCAGGCTCCAAGAGTTGCTCCAACATGGTAAATTGTTTTGTTACCTTTAAAATTATCTGCAGCTTTTGTCTCTGACATATATGCTGTATGTTTCTTGGCCCTAATGATTATTTTACTCCATCCATTATTTTACACACACACACACACACACACACACACACACACACACACACACATACTTGTATTAGGTGAAACGTGAGGACCATTTTTAGCGAGTGACTAGGTGGTTACGCGTGGGGACTCAACTTTCTAAATGAGCTAAAGACTCC
>NW_006800088.1:499011-630456 GCF_000485575.1 Poecilia formosa
CTCAGGTTATAACAGGAAATAGGATTAGCTACCATAACTATGCGGATGATACACAGCTCTACATCATGATGTCACCAGGTGACACAGATCAATGTGTGGATGTGCCAAAACTTTCTCCATCTGAACAGAAACAAAACTGAAGTTATTATCTTTAGACCTAAAGAGGAGCGAACTAGAATCAATGCACAGCTTCAGTTATTACAACTGAAAACCAGCGATCAACCCGAAACCTGGGAGTAGTGATGGACTCTGACCTGAACCTTCAGAGCCACATAAAGACAGTTACAAAGTAAGCCTTCTATCACCTGAAGAACATCTCCAGGATTAGAGGACTTATGTCTCAGCAGGATCTAGAGAAACTCATCAATGCATTTATCTTTAGCCGCATTTATTACTGCAACAGCGTCTTCACAGGTCTGACTAATAAATCAAACAGCTGCAGCTCATCCAGAAGCTGCTGCTCGCATTCTCACTAAAACCAGGAAGATAGAGCACATAACACCAGTTTTAAAGTCCCTACACTGGCTCCCTGTAGCTCAGAGAATAGACTTTAAAATACTGTTGTTAGTTTATAAATCATTGAACAGTTTAGCACCACAATATATTAAAGATTTATTACTGCTGTACCAACCATCTAGACCCCTCAGATCTTCTGGTTCTGGACTGCTCTGCATCCCCAGAACCAGAACCAAGCGAGGAGAAGCAGCATTCAGTTTCTATGCACCACAAATTTGGAACAAACTTCCAGAAAACTGTAAAACAGCTGAACCACTGGGTGCCTTTATATCTCAACTTAAAACCCACCTGTTTAGAGTTGCTTATGGCTAAATTAGGATTAGAGTGTGGGTTTTGAAGTCTTCAATGTTTTTGATGTTTTTAATGTTTTTATCTTTTCTTTTTATCTATTTATTAATTTCTTTTTATTTCTCTTTCTCACTGTCTACGTTTTAATGATGTAAAGCCCCCCAGAAAACATCCCAGTTAAACGATGTTTAACTAAATTTCTACGGGGTTTAGAGTCCCAGTTGACGGCGTTTCAACTAAAAACCTAGAGGTTGGAGTCCTTGTCAAACGGTGGTTTTGACTAAAGTCCAAGAGGGTTTGAGTCCCAGTTAAACGACGTTTAACTGAACTCCTAAAAGGGGTGCGGGTTTTAATGTTTTTATCTGTTTTAATCTTTTTCAAAATCTCTTTCTCACTGTTTATTCTGTCACATGCTGTTTGCATTTTAATTATGTAAAACACTTTGAAATGCCTTGCTGCTGAAATGTGCTATAGAAATAAAATTTGATTGATTGATATAAATAATTATAAAAGTATCGATAAATTGAATTAAAAATATTTTTCAGATATTTTCCAACTCCATTGAAATTTGTGCCTAGTTTTTGTCAACACCGTCAGACATAAAAAGAATGTAAAAAAAATCAGGCATTATTGGGGGGCACCAGAACTTCTGAGGACCCCATGACCACTTCTTTTCTCTTCCTTTGCTAAGAGGGCTAGTTAGCTCTGGTTAGCTTATGTTATTCTTTAGTTTTTCTTCTGTTTTATTTCTAAGTTGCTTGTCACAGCCATGATGTGACAAGTCATAACTGACAATTTTCAAAACTTTGATGAAATTTTGTGAAATAAAAGCTTAATTTTAGTATACTGTAAAGATTTCATGGACCTGACGAGCTACAATATGGCCTCCTTCAGAATAACATCATATAAATTGAGGTAGTTTGGGTTTTTGTCAACTCCGTCAGATGTCAACTCCATCAGAGTTTTTGTGACTCTTTCAGTGAAATTGTTGTCAAATCTCACTTAAATGTGCAATTTAATCATTTTAATGTATTTTACATAAATTGCATTACTTCACATGTATCAAGTTTTTCATTTTACTCACTAGTTTGTCACCACCTTCAGTTCTGTCAACTCCGTCATGCATTGTCAACTCCGTCAGATGGACTTTTTGTTGTTTTTGTTTTAAATAATATTTAAAACAAATAAATTTCTTAAAACAAACAAATTTCTTGAGAAGCATTTGTCTGTAAAATGAGTAAAAATATCACTAATGGGGTATTTTAAAAATCATTTTATATTTATTTCTGTCAGATGGTGATGACAAAGTTCTGGGTCAGGTCGATTAAAAATGTAATTTTTAAAAAAATGTTGCAACTGGGAGCCTGCACCTTAGCATCTTTACATTTCCAAAACATTATTTGTCATATTTGCATACATAAGGTTGAGAAATAATAAAAATAAAAACATGGGAAAATTAAAACCCATTTTGTCCCTATTCTCAAGAAACAATGTCCTTTAATTATAACCTGAGTAGAGATTTGAGCTCTTTCTTTCTACTTCTGCTCGGTTTTATCACTTTCCCCCTCCGACTAGATTAATATTCCCTCTCTTTCCCTCACGTATTAATGCGCTTTTTCTGCCTCTGTATTATTATGAACGTGTAAGCGCGCGTGCCAACTGAACGCGACCGTGCGTCATAAGCACCAGCGCGCGCGCATTGGCTACTTTACGACGGAGGGACATCCACACACACCCCAGTTAGAGGGAGGCAACCGCTGCGAGGAGTCAGAGCCGAGACACCCGAACAATAACCAGACAGCTCCCCGAGCCCGGACACACATGAGGCAGAGCGCGAGGGGGAGCGCCGGAGGCTTCCCTGCCGTGTAAAGCCAGCCGGAGACAGAGCGGAGCGGAGGAGCGGGGAGGGACGTCCAGCACCGGCGGGAGGAATCACCGCCACACGGCCGTTATATGTGAACGCCGCCGCGGGATGAAGGTGGGTAACGGTTCGCTCCCATTGTGTAATGACAGCATCTCTGCCCTCCATGGCTGCTGTGGTAACGCGTCTTAATGTGATGTAGATGAAGGGTCCGGTGGGACACGTGACGGGGATCATTTAGTGGTGTGGCTTGATTTTTTAGTTTTGTTTTTAAACGGGACACTTAACTCGTTTGAGGGCATTTTGAATAAGAGAGGATTCGTGGATCCGATCTGACACTCTCCTCTCCTCCCCTCCAGAGGACATGTGTGTCATTTGCCTGAGATTGGCAGCGGAGTGATTTTTACCCTAAAGAATAATCCCAATTTGGCGTGTCCCAGATTTGGTGGAGTGAGACCTCCGGAAGGGAAATTGAATGTTTATTTTGTCCTGTAACTCTCCGTGTTGTACACGGAGCGCTGTTAGTCGGTGGATGGTGATCGTCTCCTTCGATGCCCGGAGCTTGTGGCATGATGATTGATATAGCTTGTTCATTCTGCGCCTCAATGTTTAAACACCTATGTTTGAAAATTAAATCAACTGGAACCCCTTGCAAAAAGGGGGAAATTAGAAGTGGAAACCAGCTTTACACCCGGAGGACAATTAACAAGAAATTGTTTATTGTCGTGCTGCCCCTGCTCTCACCGTTCAATATTTTCCACCTCGCATATGTGAAAACTTTCCATTAGTTGATGGGTTCATGTGTAGATGTAGCTTTACTGGACTTTTTCCATCTACACTCCTGGATGTTATACTTCTTAGTAAATTAAAGCCTGTACCAATGTTTACGTAAAAATCAAGTAGCCTATAGCTACTATAGAATAACACTTTATTGACCTTTTTTAAAAATTTCTTTTGCTGTTTTGTTGTAAATTATCTAATTGCGATAAATTCTTAATTCCCACAAACAAGCTTCCACACAAGCACATTTATCTGGTGATATCACATGAGGCAAAAGGAAGCTGATAACAGGTTTATTTATTAACTTAATTTGTCCTGTTGTATTTTTGTTGTTTCTTTATGTTTATGGTGGCTGTTTTTAATCAACTCCGTCCTTCAGTAGTCCTTATGTGTGGGTGCAGCAAAACATATAGCTGTATCTGAGAATACTGCTTGCATTGAAGAAAAATTTGTCAGCAGGAAAGCATATGGAAATGGTTTTTGAATACGCATTTCAGTGTCAAAGATCATGAGAGATAAAAAACGAAAAGTTTACAGGTTTATAAACAGATTTATACCAGTTAAAGTTTAGAAAATCCAGCTCAAACACATAATGTCAGAGCTCCTCTTTTTCTGCCTTTTGTGACGTCATCAGCCCAAACAAACACAAAGCCAATTTAGCAGGTTTTTTCTCAAGCGCGCTTCTTAAAATCTTTTTAATTTGTAAAATCTTCATGAGGAAAACCAAAGCTTATCATCCAGCTGTGTTTTAGTCAGTCTAGATATGTTTTCTAAAAAAAACCCAAAAAGAAATAACATGCCGGTAGTTGCATCTTTATGTTCTAAACGAATAACAAATTTGATTAGTTTGCTTGAAATGTCTTACATCAGCAAGTTCCATGATTTATGTAAGTACACAAATCAGTTATAAATTGTACCAACCGTTAAACCAATCAATTAAAGACAATTATTTAGAACAACATCCAGAAACTAAATGTGAATAAATAAATAGACTTTATGATTTCTCAGTTGAGTAATTTTATATTTCACCCTAAAGTAAACCCAAGGTCTAAGAGTCAGATAGGAAGTCTATTTATTTCTCTTTGATGAAGATATTTTTTGTTATTGTTGGTTGGATAAAAACAGAAAATTGAAGCCTAGTGCCTGTTGACTAAGACAGTAATGCCACAAGTTCAAAAGAAGCACAAAGTAAAAGATGAATCACTTTCTTAATGTTCCCAGCAAAATTCTGCTTTAGTCTGAGCTCACGCAGGTTTTAAAAAAAAAACCCTCTAAGATCTGAGACATAATAAAAGCCCTAAATAAGTGACACACTCCACCCAACCTGTGTGCTTTTCTTGAAACTTCCTGCTGACTTCCAGCAATCCCTCCAGCCTCCATAGAAGGTCACATCAGGAAGCTTGGTCCGGCTGTGTGCAGGCCTCCACTGTGAATTTGGATCAATACCTGTTTTCTGAGGTATCTCTGTTTTTCATCTTTGGCTTCTTTACTCTTGGTGTGATATTTGCCTTTTTTTTCTGCTGCTTCTCATTTCACTTCTTCTCTGGACCGGTGAAATGCTCCCTGCGTGTTCGGCTCCGCATCACAAGCTCAACAATCAATAAGCTCTGTTCTCAGCAAGAAAGAGGGGATTCTTTTATTCATCATACTCTGAAATCGATTCCTTTATAGCAGAATATTAGATCTAAATGAATGACACTTATTTTCAGAATCTATCAGCCGCATATTATTTTATAGTCACATTTAACAAATGTTCATTTTGTAGTGATGCAGGCCATGTTAACCAGGGTGCTCTGTTATAGAGTACAGTGATACCTCGTTTTTCGCGGGGGTTGCGTTCCGAAAATAACCCGGTCAGAACTAACCTGGTCAAAACTAACCTGGTCAAAACTCTGCAGGTGGATTAGTTTTAGCTTCCTGTTATCTGGTGTGAATTTTCAGTTTGTCATATCTTTATGGTAACCAGCAGCACTACGACAAAGAATGCTTTATGCGGCGCTGAGAGGCTGAAATTCACTTTTTGAAATACATGCTTCACATGAGGAGGATTCACACACTCTCCTTCCTAGTTGCTATTCTAGCTGCTCTCTCTTGTCCCTCTACCTGTTTGGTTTTCTCTGCTTCATCTCTTCCGATAACTCCGAGTTTAAAGGAAAAGCATGGAAAACTATCCAGGAATACATAGTAGCACTTGTCAGATTAACTATATATCTTATCACATTTAGGCGAATATATCTTCTTCCCTGATGGTCATTGTAGCTGCATCTATGGCTCTCTTTTCTCTGTCAGTTCTCGGTCTTCTCAGCTGCATCTCTCTCCATAGTAACAGCTTCGTTCAAATAACTGTCGTAAGTAGTTAAATTGCTCAGATCATCTCTGTGTTTGCTGAGATGGGCACCACTAAGCTGTTTGCTTTGCTTTTTGTTGATTCTTTCCTACAACTATTTAATCATTTTGGTGCCTCCTTCTTCTCTCCTGCCTCCATCCCTTCTTTCTCCCTCCTCTGTTAATGTTCAGTCTTTTTCCAGAATAATTTGTTTTCTGCTACACATTTCTGTGGCAAATATTGCATCAAATAAATAAAACAAATAAGGACAACTTAAAGCTTGTATCTTGGTGTTGACCAAAAGGAGAGAAGCTGACTCTTCACCCACCAGGCTCCCTTCGCTCTTTGTCACTTTTGCATCCTGCAGAGTCAGAAGGAAAAAACAGAAAGAAAATTGTAAATGAGCGGATAAAAGAGAAAACAGGAGAGGTGAAAAGGTAAAGAGGGCATTTTAGAGGGGAAAATAAATCAATATATTAAAAAAAGTGTAGCTCTCTTTGGCAAATGCTTTTTTTAAGTAGCAGGCAAAGCAGAAAACATAAGAAAAACAAAAACAACTGTTTATATCCTCAGTGTAAATTTAAGCAGCTTTCAAGGAAAAAAAAAAAAAACAAAACAATAATATAGACATCATGTATGCCCAGGAGTTCAAAGAAATTTCAATTCTTTATAGCCTCAGTGAAAAACTCAGCAGCTTTCAAAGATAAAAATGTAATAAATGAAATTGTTTGGCTGAGGAGAAAATAACAAACGAAACAAATTTCAGCTTTGAGAAGTACTGTCACAGTGCTCAGACATCACGTTGTACAGGTATTGTTTTTGTTTTCATTGTAAAACTTTACATCCTGGATGCTCCAGTGAGTGTTGCTGGTGATAAAACAGATCATTTGTTTTTATTCGACTTTAAATGGACAAAATCCACACATCTGAACTGATCGAGGCCTGCTTGTCAGTGATGCCTTTATTGGCTGGAGTGACATCTTCAATTTTAGATGAACCAAACTGGGGCAGTGAAATGTTCAAAAGAGTTCATGCCATGGTGAGATCGCCATGTTCTCCTCACTCGACATTTACATGTAAATGTCTCTTATATCCATTTTATGTTGTGTAGTTCTTGTTTGCATGTTGGTGCAATTGTTTGGACTTTTGCTTAGCAGAAAGAAGATGCATGTTTGCCACATGCATGTGCCGTTTCTTTAGTTTCTACTGTCGGAAACCATGCAGGTTTTGAGTCTGAGTGCATTTATTGTTGTTTGCCTCTGTGGTGCCATGTGATGGCCTATTGAACACTGTAGGGAAGCACCTGTGACTGTGTAAGGATTAAACAGATACAGACGGATTTGCTCCGAGGAACATTAGGCATTGTGTGTAACATAGATAAGTAGTGGTGTCGTAGAACAATCTGCGATAAATAAAACGCTATACTCGTTTTCTCGTCTTTTGCAATGAGGATTTCACCACCTTAGCTGACCAGATTGATCTATTTAGGTTGATCATTCTGTGTCTTTTTTTTTCCCCACTAGTCCACTGCTTTTCCGGACACTCTGGTTTATCTCTTTGTCTGTCTGCATCTCTGCGACTTCAGGTTAGCAAAAAAATAAAAATTAAAAGTAAATAAAAAAGCTGAAGGAAACTTGCTCTACTGTCTGCATGTTATTTACAAGTCCTTGAAAATGTAGACAGAGTGATGAATCCTCTGTTTAGACAGTTGAAACGGAAATGAATTCGGAAACAAGGAGATAGAGCAGTCAGCCTTGAGTAAAAAATACCATTGTTTTTCCTCTTTTTTGATAATATTGCAGAAATTTTAAACAAATAAGTGCGAAAAGCTTATATTTGAAACAGAAGAGAAAGAATTATTGCCAGCATTTACTGCCATATTTAAATGTCATTTAGACTCAAGCTTGAGATAAAATACAGAATAAGCTTTAGATAGTAACTAGTTTGAGGGACAGTTTTATGTTTTTTCCATTTTATGGCACAATTAAGGAACTATGTCACGTCTTGCTTCATATTTTTGGTCTAGTTTCTAGTGCAAATATCTTAGTACACTTGAAAGAAGACAAAATTTGAGAGCTTAAATAAATCCTTAATATTGCTTCACTTGTAATGTGGGAAAAATTAAATAGTGAAATAATCTGCCAGTACAATAAGTACTTTAAAAAAAAAAAAACAATATTAAGGAATTATTTACTGAAGACAAACTCCTCTTTCTAGCTTTATTTTAGTTCAAGTGTACTAAGACATTTGCTCTGGAAACCAGAGAAAATACTTTGTAAGATTTTGTATTTTTATAGTTTTCAGTTATCATCAAAATGTCAAACATGAATTAAATGAATTTCAACTTCTCAATTTGACACCTTGAAATCGGGCCTCCGTGCCTTTAAGAAGCTCCTTCCGACACTCCGCCTTCAACACGTCATCACAAACATTCCTTGGAGCGTTTCAACTAGTTCACATAATAAGCTCAGCAGACTCGCAGCAGACACTTGAACACGAGGCTACAAAAAAAAATAAATGTCCAGACGCAAAAGCACACCAAGCTTCACAAAAAGAAAATGAATTGAAATCACTCCACGCTGCTGGTGTGAGACGTTATCAGACTGTAGGTGCCCTTTAAAGGCCAGCTTTCCGAGAAAACTGTTTATTTATACAGCAGTAGACAAAGACCTACAGTCCTGTGCGCTGCGTGGAGCACGGTGACCCTGAAGATCTGAGTTTTAAGGGCCCAGAGTCAGACTGCAGTGCTTACCGCCTCGCCGAGGACAAAACCGGTCAGATAAGATAGCATATAATCAAGCTCCATCCATTTATCAAAGTCCCAGTGGAGCTGTTTAAAGATGCGGCATTCAAGTTGTATTTTTTGGGGCGGTTTAAGGTCAGATGAGGCAAATGTGAGCATTAATTTTTTTTTTAAAAAGATCAGTGAAAATCCTGTGACCTCTAAATTAGTTTAATTAAAGAGAAATAAAAAAAGTGCTCGTTTTAACCACAGAACTGACTGCATGTGAAGCTACAAATCCTACAAACCACAGTTAAAAAAAACCCTCAGATAACCTGCATTTTTTTTTTCCTTTTTCCAAAATGACTTCCTTAATCCATTTTGATTTGTTATTTAACCTGCCAAGGCAAGTAAGATGAAACTTGGACTTGCACTGATGAGAAGTGATGAGCAACAAAAAAAAAAAAGAAATCCTCCAGATAAGGATTTGTGGGGGAAAGAAGGGCAGCATCTTTTTCTCTCTCTCTCTCTTTTTTTTTTTTTTTTGGAGGTCAAATGTGCTTTCAAAACAAAGCTCAGCCTCACATGAAAGCCCGCACACAGAAAATAAAGAGACAATCTTACTGGAGCACAGATGGTGAGTGATGTCTTTTTTTTTAAACTCCATGGATTGAGAGGAAGCTGCCTGTGTGCACACATCTCATCATAAGCCATCGGTTGTGACTGGAGCGGCCTGTCGGCTCCATCTTTCTTAGTGTGGGTAGCTCCTGATGGTAATAAAAAGCCTCCGTGATTAAATAGACTGATTAGAACAATTACTTTTGGGAAATTAAACTCATTGTTCCCCAATAAACGAGGAAGGTTGACAAGATGTGTGAGGTTGCTGTTGAAATCTGTAAATAGACAAGTAACCTTTTTTTTACCCTCTGATGTTAAAGCAAAGAGAATATTTTTGGTAGTATTGCCTGTGGACTGTCTGGCTTGGGTTAAGTGTTTTGGACTGAGGCCCATTCCTCCTGACAGAACTGGTGTAACCGAGTCCGGTTTGTAGGTTTGTAGGCCACCTTGCTTTCACACAACTTCTTCAAATCTTCTCATAGATTTTCCAGGGGATTGAGATCAGAGTCCAGAACATTGTTTTTGTTGTCCTTTAGCCCCTTTGTAACTAATTTAGTGGTATGCTTATGATGATTGTCCATTTGGAAAACGTGTTTGTGCCTAAGCTTTATCTGCCTTGCTCATGTCTTGGGGAAAGGTTACAGATCATGCCATTTATTTTAGCTGGATGCTGTTTCAAACTTTCAAATTTTTGTATCGTTATTGCAGCCAAACACTTAAACTTCAATTTCATCGGACTAAAATCAAAGTCTTTTTCCTTGAATGTATTTCCAGACTCTAATCGTTTTTTAAAAAATTTTTTTTATTTTGGCTTCTTCATCGTTGAGCGGCTTTTCAGTCGAGCGGATAACGACGCTCTCTCTCGCCAGCTTCGGCCAACATCTTAACAGAGTCTTTTGCTTTTTGTTCCAGGGATTGAGGCGCACACCAAAATATGTTTTCCTCTGGGACACGGAACACATCTCCTTCCTGAACGGTATGATATCTGGATGTTTCCGTCATTGTACATTTAACAGTTTGAGTAGATGAACATGGCACCTTTACATATGTGAAAATGATACCCAAGGATCAACAGTGGAGTTCATTGTTCTCTTTCTGGAATCATGCATGATTCCTTTTTTTAAATTTATTTCTTCATGCTGTCACACAAGGAACTGTTGTGTTTGAGACGTTCGGTGTGCCTCCATCCATTTAACTCGGTTGTTTCAAATTATTCTGTTAGAAGCTTGTGAAGCCATGAGATTGTAATCTGGGCTTTTATAAATTGCGTAAATGCATTGTATTTAAGCCTGTCGCAGTCAGTCAACTGATTAATTAATCAGTTAATTTTAACGATAAATTAAAATGAACTTGCTCATTATTATTGTGATGAGTAACATTTTTTGAAGGGCAATTTTGTTTTGATAAGATAATCCATTTTATTTTTGGTTTTTGTTCTAAGTTGGGTTTCCCCCCTGCCCCAGTTTTGTTCATTGTTTTTGATGATATTTAAAATACCTTCCAGTTCCAGTGTTGAGTGTTCTTCACAAAATGCGTCTGTGAGAGGGCAAACTTATATTATTATGCCATTATCGATATACTTTATACATTACTTGAAAATTGTCTCAAAATAACGACATTATTGTTTACCGCAATCATTTCTGGAACAATGCCAGGAGATGTTGTTATTCTCACACACCTAATTGTAATATTAATGTATGCTAACTTGTGAATTTGAAGGACATAGTGAAAAAAAAAAAAGTTACCCCAATGTGACCTAAAATGCTGGGGTAAAAGTTTAGTCAGATTTAACGTTGAACCGTTAAGAAGAAGGTAACTCTTTCCACAATGTGGTTAAATATCTGATTTCAACTGCAACTATCCCATATTCATGTGCAACACTGGTGAAAAAACACGTACTTACCATCTGTCGTTTACAAACCAATTTTGTGAATTTGAATTTGATTTTAATTTGGAAACCCTTTCATACTTACCAAAACAAAAACAGCTGCATGTCTTTTTTATCTCAAAAGTGATATTAAAAGGTTCTTTTAGCTCTGAACTGTTTTCAGAACTTAAAGATAAATATGATTGGGTCAGATTAAATTCGTCAGCAGATGGAAGAGTCACCTTTGTGTCAGTGATTTGTAGACGAGCTTGTTTCTGCACCAGGAGAGGCTTCAAGGCGTTATTGAAAAATGAATTGTGAGGAGCTCTTTATCCCATGTGCAAAATAAAAAGAGCTTTCATTTGTGTCGGACTATTAAGTGTGCTTTTGACCGCAGCTCCCACCGCCAGACGCAGACAGATGGACGAGGGTTTTGTCGGGGTTTGGGCCCGGCTCCAGGAGGCCGCCCTCGGTGCGAACGTTTTCATCTACTTGTAGATGTCCGATAGCCAGATTCCAGCAGACGGTGGATTAAAAACCGGCTGGGGAAAGGAAGATTATGTGAGCAAAAGTCCTGTATCTGGATGGCCTTGCCGAAAATGCATTATTCATTATTAATGGCAACAGCAGCTCAGTTTGTGCGGCTGGGGCCGGTAAACAAACTCTGGCTCACCAGAACTCTCTGTTGTGACAGTTTTCTTTAATCCAGTCACTATCAGCTCCTCAGATGGTACAGAAGCAAAAAAAAGTGTTTTTAGTCAATGAACATAAAAATTATGACATATTTAAGAGGCAATTACTAATATTTTCTTGCTGTATTGGTATTTCTATTCCTGTCAAACACCAAATCAAGAATTTTTATATCGGTATTGACTCTGATGGGGTCACTGAATCAGATTAGCATTCTGGGAGATGTAGGCAGAGGAAAGACTTTAACGTCTCAACCTCTGATGGCCAGCTAAGCAAGATTGATGGCATCGATAAACTCACCCTCTCTTTGGTTACCTAGCAATAACCTGTTGAGTAACAGGCTTATAAAACAAAACACTGACATAGAATGAAAACTATAAAACAGGAAAGATCACACTACCACTTTGGCAGCATTTCAGATATTTGAAACAAAAAAACTAATCAATAATTATCAGTATCGAAGCCTTTACATCGTGATACGGTTTTCAGCCACACCGTCCAGCCTTACTCATGAGCGTAATTTCCAACTATGCACAGTTTTGTGGTCCTTCTTGAAATAATGTGGGAAAGTTCTAGAAGTATGAATATTTTCAAAGCCACTTAAAATTCCTTCTGGTTTTCTTCAACTAGATAATGATTTGACACAGTCTAGCGGTGTAAAAAAAAAAGAAAAAAAAAAAGCCTTTCTTTCATGGATATTCACATTTTTTCACAGACTGAAATGTCTCCATCTCATTATTAAAAGATTTTCCACTCAGGGTTCAACACAGGAGTGGATGCACCTTCAAATGAAACACGAATGATTTGAGATAACATGACACACTTTTTCATACAGCCAGGAAGGAGGTGAAAAATGTTCTTCACATGTTCTGTTGGCACCATTATCAAGTTAGTCAAGTTTATTTGTATAAAACATTTCAGCAACAAGGCATTTTACATTTTAAAAAGATAATTCAATTATGAAGCAAGTAAGACACATTACATTTTGTAAGATGCCATCATATAACAAAGACACATATCAAATATATTATCAATGTTCCAGTCATTATGAATCAAAGGGAACTCTTGAGCTTTTAGCTTTGATTTAAAGGAACTCTGTTTTGCAGTTTTCTGTAAGTTCATTCCAGATTTGTGGCATTTTGGTGCTAAGCCACTCACTTATAAGCTAACAAAAGTTTTTTTAAAGTCTGTTCTCTGATCTGAGCTCCAGGAAGCTAATTATTCTTCGGGGTTGAATAAGAGTAGATGGTGGTAAGAGCAACATGTCCAGCGTCACGTTCAAGTTCATTTATTCAATCAATTGCAAGTGTTTTGATGTTTTCTCAGTTGCCCCTGTCGTGCCTCTCACCGTAGCGTAACCGAGCCAGGTTCGGGTTTCAGGTGTGACTTTCTCCGATCTTGATGTTGAGTTGTGGCCGGTAAACTCTGGAGTGGCGCTCACGCCGAAAATCTTTCTTCTCCGAGTGGGCCCTTTTTCTCACGACCCCCGAGGAAACTCTAACCTCCTCCGAGGGCTGGAAACACAAGGCCCGTCTGCTCAAAAAGCCCCACGAAGCGCCGCACCATCTTCCAGGAGAATAAATGACACTGGTCAGTCAGAGCACACTTTGTCGCATATCGACTCTCGTGTTGTTTGCAACAACAAGCTATTTGATACGTTATCTATAGAATCAGTTGGATAGAATGAGCCAGAAATCAGATACTGAAGATCCCTTTTCAGGGCCCACTTCGGCCAAAGACCACATAGGATAATTAAGCACATTAAAGAGATGATTTCTAATGAGGTGCAGCGCGGCATGAAGACATTACTCACTCTTGCCTGCCTTTATAAGAAAATTGTTAGAGGAGTTGAAGGGTTTTTTTTTTTGTTAAATGTTCTAAACAGTGTTTCCTTTTTACCGGATCGAGTTACCTGCTATTCACAGCTTACAAGAGGGAAGAGGAAGTAGATGGACTGCGATTGACACAGAGAACCGTCACAGGCTGAAGTGTGCTGACAGATGACTGTCAGAGAACACTTTCACTTCTTTTCCTGGACTTTAACTCCAGTAAAAAAAATAAAATAAAATTGTATTAAATTTAACAGTTTTGCCTGAGCGCCTTTCATCTGATATACGGTGGAAGGAAAAAAGAGAATGAATTAAAGTACAAGTTTTACACACAATATAAAACAAACCGATGACAGACAATAATAAAACGTACATTTATTCGAAATAATAATAATACTAATGGAAAAGTAATAATAATAGATCATCGTCATCAAGTAAGAATAGAATATTGAAATAAATAAATTGATGTGGAAAGACTGATCAACACTGGAGTGAAGATATCAGTCATTCACCCAGCAGCCCGTCATGTCTTTGAGTTAAAAAATGTTTAAAGTTGACAGGAAATTTGAAAATATCACTTGATAATGATGTGTTATTGGAAAATTAATATCTGTAGACAAACTATAAAGTCTTAAAAAATGCAGACATAAAAAACCCCAAAAACAACAACAAGTAAAGCCTGGTGGCCCGCCAGGCTTATAATACACTGGGGGAAGCCAGGGGGGGAAAACTATATGTATATAAAATGTGTATACAAACGTCTAATTACAGGTAATGTTTGTCGTAAATTAGTTAGAGCTTTTTAATAAAGGTGCATGAGAATAAGCACTCCTTGAAAAATAATTTTAAAAGTTTAAATAATTT
The DNA here is from genome assembly GCF_000485575.1 of Poecilia formosa. Taxonomy (NCBI): domain Eukaryota; kingdom Metazoa; phylum Chordata; class Actinopteri; order Cyprinodontiformes; family Poeciliidae; genus Poecilia; species Poecilia formosa. The sequence continues at coordinate 513,373 of NW_006800088.1, forward strand.
AACACAACTTTTAAGTTAGTCCAGTTTTAAACACCTTCGTCACGTCTTTTACATTTGAGAAGATCAGAAGCCTTCTACGAACCCATTTCTGCCCTGCGGTCTTGTAATCTGCCTGTGTTTAATTTGTTTAATCTGTTTTTAAAAATGTTAAATCCTTCAGTCTGTTTTCATCATACTTTAATTTACATTTCATTTCATGTCTTCTCTTGTTTTGTATTCTTCATGATACGTGGCTTTTGTTCTTTGTTTCACCTCGTTGCGCAGCCTTTTGATGCAGCCAGAGCGGCTTCATGTGGGCGTTATTAATGAATTGGCATTAATATTGACAAAGAAGTTATTTGTTGAATGCAACAAACACAAGGAGAGTGTTGAGTTCCCAGTTTATGTGCATAAAGGCTCTTTTGAAGCACCTTTGATTGGTACAAAACCCACCACTGAGACCAGCTTTTCTTTTTAATTCACCTGCATCTCTGCGTGTGAGTGAATGTTGCACACAGCTTCCCTCTGCTTTATTTACTTATTAATTAATTTAGTGTCTGCGTGGCCTTGTGGTGTGCACCAGTATTAGGGGAGGTGCAGGCGGCGTCCGCCCCGAGGGGATTCTTGTCTGGCCTCTTAATTAATCCGCTTTCTGGTCAGAGGGTCTGTGGCTATTAAAGAGAAGCTGTCTGCATCCCGCCAGCACAGTGCAAAGAGCACTGTTCACATGCAGAAACACACAGTTCCTCTGTAGAGCAAAAAGGCAAGCTTTTTTATGATGCATACAGAGTTTTCTCAGATAAAAACTGATCAAATGTCAAGCCCGTTTTAGGGCTTCCCTAGCAGGTTCCATTACCTGTTAGAAACAAATTGTGATGTGCATTTAGTATTACTTTCCTGTATTAAACTTAAAGTTGTGACCACATTTAGGCTCCACCAGCCCCGTTAAAGCCTCTTTAATCAAACTCTAGTTTTGCCTAGAAAGTCCGGTTCTTTTGGGGGAGTTGTGAACTCTGATGTGGACCAAAGAAATTTAACTCTGGTCACTCAAACCTAGATCTCGGTTTGGTTGAAGCGAAATCTGGCGCAGTTCGAATGCCAAGCGAACCACAGAACGCTCCTAAAACAGGAAGTGGACTATAGTGCAGGGCGTTCTGGGTAAATACAACCAAAACATATTTGCAAGTCTAGTGTTAGCAGGGAAAATGGTTTGTGTTTCTTTTCTTTTCTTTTTCTTTTTTTTTTACCAAATAAAACCTAATGCTACTCCAGTTTTGTTTACATTTCATGAAGAAGAAAGTTGCTCTCAGTGCTTCTTCAGAGGTGCTGTTCCCTTTAGTGGTTGTTGGTGCAGCACCACCACAGGCGAGGGGAGTGACCAGGTTTTTCCAAAGGGCTTGGCTCGTTTGACAGTGCAGTGTGAAAGCGACACTTGTTACTTTGAAAATATAACAAGTGTCGCAATTCTGAACCAAGTCTACCAGACTATCAGGTTTGGAAACACCCTGCAACCGTCCAGACGCTGATGCAGCAGAACCGCTTGTAGCGAAACGAGTTCCCAACATGATGTGACAGTTTGCACAGTGTTCTTGGGTTGAAATTTTCATATTTATATTCTTGTCACTGTGTTCAGCTAGCTACATCTATGCTTCATGTGATCACAAAATGTTTCCAGATGTCTTTTTACTTGAAGGACATGATTTTTTGGAACAGTAGCATTTCTTTGTCTGACCCCTCGCGCTCCATGTCGACGTGTCTTTCTTCACTCTGGACCGAGACTGGTGCTCCAGTTTTCAATTTGTGGAAGGTTTGAGCCTCAAATGACCACAGGGTGCACCACATTCTTTAACTCGGGTGTTTCCTACCTGACTCTAAAACCAAGTTAGAATCTTTCCAGATGCCCTTTAAGAGGAGCAAAAACATGTCAAAACCCTGTCGTTCAAAGCAAAAACAAACAAAAAACGCTACGGCATTCGCAAATTTTAAAGGACACAAACGCATCCTTACTGCAAGTAAGCACAGATGGAGCTCACATATCCAAGGGAATAGACTTTCATAGAGGCACACAGGGACACAGTGGGTTTATGAAAGCAGTCACAACATGTGCATAACCTCATCTGGCCTCACACACATTCTTCGTGTCAGAAACCAATTTTGCAGACGCAGTGCTGGCCCGACAAGCACGGAGCCGTGTTAAATCAGATAACAGTCTTGCACCTCGCAGCGCCGCCTCATCTAAACTGTGAGGTGATTTTCTGTCTCTCCTCCGCGGGACGCCTTCTGCATCGCTGCTCTGTTAGACGGGATGAAAGAGGGAGCGCGAATTCAACGCACCCCCGTGGAGAAGGACCGCGCGCGCGATGTTGTTTTGGGAGTAAAATCTCTCTGTCATTATCAGGTCACTCTGATCTGATACCTGCGGGCGTTCCCCTCCTGGCCACAGGCAGACGGTGATCAGAAACAATCCGTTATCTGGAAACTCACTGTGGCTTGGCAAGGACCTATTCAAAACCAGCTCTGCAACAGTTTGCCTTTGACACTGGGAACTGGATGAACTGGGGTTATTTATAATAAGTGTGGTTATTCTGGGGAAAAAAACAAGCAGCGTTTCCATTGACCACAGCATGGCACAAATTGAAATTACGAAAATAAATTTGCTTAATGGAAACACGGCAATTTCAAAAGGACTCAACGTTTTTCGATAAAAAAAGTTGTGCTTGTCATAAGGAGTGGTTGTTGGTGGTGAGGAGAGACGCAGAGACCCAGGTAGTAGGAGAAAATGATGAATTTAATAAAGAAAATGGCTCAAGATCTCAGGCAGTCCAGATCTCAGGCAGCACGGCAGAGCGGAAACACAGAGGCTCAGCACCGGTAGCAACTGAATTCACAAAGACTGACACAACGAGCTAATGCCGACACAGGACTTCACAGTTCTACTGTGCCGGCAGACAAACTATCATAGACAAGGACCCGACAAGAGACAAAGACAACAGGTGGACATAAATACACATAGGGGTAATCAAGGGAACGAGACACACCTGGGAACAATCAACAGGGAAGACGCAGAGACTCACAGGGAGGAACTAAACACAGAAAACCCTAAAAATAAATACACAGAAACACGGATCATGACAGTGCTGGGATGAAGTGTTTTTTTTTTCTTCAGTCCATCATGTCTATTTCAGATGGCTATTTCGGTAAGCTTTGATAATTATGACGTACAGTCAATGAAAACCCAAAATTCAGTTTCTCAGAAAGTGAGAATATTGCATAATATTTAAAAACTGTGAATTTTTAATATCTAATGTTACATTATGAGCTGCTACAGAAGCTGGCAGTTTATATGCAGGAACATTAATGTTAAGTTTAGTGGAAGGAAAAAGTGTGGCGCCAGAAACAGAGAGAACTGTAGCCTGGTGATGGACATGTATCGATTATCGTGAAAAATTTTGTATTGTGAAAAGAATTTTGATTTGTTGTTGTCTTAAAAAATTCCAATTAATGATGTTAAAATTAAACAAAAGCTGAAAGCATTATCGGAAATGTTATTTCACCACCCATTGTCTCATAAGAGCACCAATGGAAATCATTCATTTCAAAAATATGATTAAATTCAGTTACTGTGTGCAGCTTAGTGACATAGATCTGACTTCTTCAGGTAACTGGCATCCCGAAGAAGAAAATGTTAAATAAGAATCCTTTTCTTGAAGAGTATTTGTGTTTGTAGCACCGTACAGGTACCTAATTTATCATAATTATTTTTTATCACTACAAAATGTCATGAAAATTCTAAGTCCCTATCCCTACTGTGGCTTGTAGATGATTGTGAAGCAAAGCCGGTGTGAAGGGAAGTCATTTCCTCATTTAGTGCTGGTCCTCTGTGTCTATCAAATCCAAAGTCGGCTCACTCCATCCTGCTCTCTACAAGCTTTCCAGAGAGGCAGATTTCATTTTTTCCTCCCCTTCAGGACTTGTAACGGCTTCGCATATACCCGCCCTCAAATGGACCGAGTCAACCGCATCCACTGAACCGAACTGTTTTCCAGCAAACAATCGCAGCGTGCGTATCGACACACGCGTCTCCTTCTTCGCCTGAGCCGCGTCCTCCATCGCTTTGTGTCGGAGTGCTTTCCGGCGCCGCTCTGCCTCTGATCCAAACACGGCGGCTCATTTACATAGTAATTACCACGGGCCACCCTGCCTCTGTCCACCTCGGCAGCGTCTGCGACCTGCTGATGAAAGCCGACAGGCTTTTTAGGCAAGCTTTTAAATGTCCTTCCACGGCTACAAGAAGGCTTTTTATCCGCCTCCTTTCTCTCCCATTGTGACAGCATCAGAGCCTAATTGCAGCATGCGGGCAGCTCCGTTTTGTTTCCCAGCTCCAGTGCAGGCAAAATGGAAGCTCTCCATTTAAATATACTTCTTGGAACGCTCCGGACGGTTTCAGCGACAAACAGATGGCTTTGCAAAGCAGTCAGAGTATGAAACTTACAGAGATTTTTTTACATATTTAGACAGCAGGATTTTATTTAATCTTCATTGTTTGTCTGAAATGTCACATCTGCTCCACTTGTATTTAAACAGTGTTGCAAAAATGATGATTTTAGCTGCCGTGGTTGTGCATATTGTGACGACGACGGCTGGACTCTGTTTCGCTTCAACTTCAGTTGCGTTCAGCAGACCTGCCTTCTATAAACAAACAGCTAAGCTCTGAAAGCACTCGGTATTCTCTGTATTCTCTGTATTCTCTCTGTTACTGCAGAGACAGAGGTGTGAACCCTTCTAAGCGCTCCCAACTGAGTTTTATTACACACAAGCACATTAAACCCCACTGAGCTGACCTGTGAGCACAGCCACCCAGTAGATAAAGAGCAGCAACAGCACAAGTTAAACAGAGTTTGCTGTATTTTGTTGAAATGCTTTTAATTGTTCGAATTATAATTTGTACAGTTGTTACAGGGACTGCAGCTAGCCTTCGTAGCAGACATACTCCTTACTTAAAAAAAAACTTACTTAGAAATCATAATCTATTAAAACCTGAAAGCTTTAAATGTACAGTTATAACTTACTTATCTTCTTGTTTCCTGTTGATACCACTCTTAATTATTGGTGAAATCAGAAGGCGAGCTTCTGATTTTGCCAAAGGCAGCATTGTGCTGCTGATGTTTTCCGTCTCTCTGCAGGGATTTAGTTTAAGGCGCTTGTTGGTGGTGAGAAAGATTTTTATCAATCAGGACGCTCCTTAAAAGGACCGCTGTCAGTGCTGCGTGCCTGCTTAGTCTTAGGCCTCTTTCATTTTGCAGTCTTGTTCTCTTCCTCCCCCTGCTGCCTCTTTTCTCCCACCTCTGTCTCTTGTCCTGCGCTCCACATATCCCCCCTGCTCTCACCCTCTCTCGTTACACTCCCTCGGGGGTCGTAAGGGGTGACACAGAGGCTGGGTCTGTGAGAGCGGATGGGGAGTCGACCCTGCAGGCAAGTAATGATCCGAAACACATTGCCACTCATGCAGAAACACATATGTGCCTGACATATATACCGCTACATATATCTGAAGTTAAAACCAGAGTTCTACATACGTTATAGAAAAGTCGTTTTTGTTGGGGTTTTTTCCTCCATCAAGTTAAACTTTTCTGGTTTAGGTCGGTTAGAATTACCTAAAGGATTTCTATTGGATGAATGCCAATAATTGAGAAAGACTGATGATTTTTCTTTAAATTGAGAAATGTACGTACTTTTGCCTGGTATTTGTATAAAAGCTTTTTACAATAGTTTGCAAAAACTTTTGGTCTAGTTCTCCCAAAAAAGATGGTGTCTGTGCATCCTTAAAAAGTCTTAAATTCATTTGTCTAAAATTAAGGCCTTAAAATATCTTAACTTCATTTTAACCACACTGAGCTCCACTTTTCATGATTAGAAGATCTCACAACGCTGGGAAACAATCTTTACGACAGGTTGCGTAGGAAACGCCTAATGATTGCCTCTCTTCTCTTACATAACATTGGCATAATAGGGGTAACTACCTGAAGAACTTGTTTGGACGAAAAGGTGACTCGCTCTAGTCACCTAATTGTCAACACTACGGCAGCAAGATAACAAGATCCAAAGGGATCACATTGCACAGGTCAGTAAAAATCTTTAATAAAAAAAAATATATATATATATAAAGAAAGTGGAGAGTAGGTTTAGTTATGCTGGCTAAACTTTTATCACCTTAACATGAACAGTTCGGAGTATGTCGGTTCAGTTAACACAAAAATAAAGCGACCCACGTAGATTTTATGACCGGTAATTAGGAGTCCAGGTGTACTCACCAACTGCCCCAACCAGACCCAAAAATGTCTTTGCGTCTTTATTATGGCGTGTTTAGTTTTTTTTTTTTTTTTTTATAAAACGACTCGACATTATATGTTTAGGTTGATCTTGACTTACACAAACAAAATGAAAGCAACTGCAGGAGCGTTTCAGCAGCACTGCGGCAGCTGCTGCGAGAACATCTCGACTCAACTGGCAGCTGTCGAGTTGTTGCTGTGCTTTGCTCCGACAAGCTCAGCACCGCAGGAGACCACAGGCAAGTTTCTAGACTGCTAGAAAGTTGCCTGTTGTGGAAGTGAAGGGCGCTGACATTAGTGTGCCACCACAGGACTTTTAACATATACGCATATACGTTCCCTCTTTCTCGTGTTGCAATGCCTTGCAGAAGAGTTTTGAGCCTTTACCTACTTTTCTGTTTTTTCGTTTTGCAAGCACAAACTTCATTGAAGTTGTAGACATTTTTTATTTCTACAGGCAGTTTGATTGCTTCTCTATTTTTTTCTTTTTTACTTTATTTTTATTTCAGTCGGAATGAGAACGGACACATTTTAAATGGGAGCTTCATCATTGCATCTATACTGTTGGGAGGCAATCTGAGGTTTACGTGTGCGCTGTGGCAGCTGATTTGTCAGAAATAACGACGCAAGATTTTGCAGTGAAAGCTCTCAGAGGTCATCAGATGACAAGAGGAAGGACTAGACTACAGCATGACGTTTCTGTTAGTTCCCCTTTACATTGACACTTTTCTGATAACCTGTGAAAATATGTGAGATCAGAGTTGTGCTGCTACATTCTGTTCTATTAATTCCAATCCAATAACGTCATTTCAGCAAGTAGCAACAAAGCTGCTGAAGTGCTGAAGGCAAAAACCCTCACATGACACACATTAGTGTAATTGATTCCTGACTTAGTAACATTCGTTTAGCCGTTTTGGGTTTATTTGAATCAAAGAGGCACAGAGGAGAGACTCCCTTTGTTTCCAGTGTTGCTCCTCCCATCTGCAACTCAAAGAACTTTATTTAAAACAGCTTCATTAATGAGACAAGGGAAGGTTTTAAAGTCGACTTAAAATTGGAGATGCTCCAGTCTTAAATTTTAATGACAATACAGTTCAATTGAAATGTGACAGAATAGATGGCAGGCTTAGTTACACCCCCTCTATTTTCATTTATTTTATTCAACGTATTATGTGTTCCCAACCTTTATCAGATTTTTTTTTCTTCTAAACTCTACAATGAAAGATGTGAAAGAACACGTTTGTTTACATGACCAAAAATGCTAAAGGTCACAGCAACATTGGAGAAATGGATGAAAACAGAAAAATGTGGATTTATTTATATTGCTTAGGTAAAATTATTTTCTCCCACCTTGTCGCTTACTCTTACTTAGCAAAACTCGATAAACGAGAGGACAGTTCTGCATTTCATGGGGCGTCAGCTCCATCCTTTAAAATGTCCACACTAATCGGTTTTAGAAAATCCCTCGATTAATCACCAGATCAATGAAGAAACACCCTCCTATTTGTTTGTATCCTTTAAATCAATTGCCTGCCAGCGAAGGGATCAGGTGTCCTCTTCCAGAGCGTTTTTAATTAAAGGGCCCCGAGTGCTGCAGCGGGAAGAGGACAGCGGTGAGGTGAGGGGAGGAGAAGATGAGGTCGACGGAGGGGGAAAGGTCTGCATGCCAAAAGGCCCTCGAATCCCTTTTCTTATTAACTTTCCGACAGACAATCTACCACTGTTGACGCACGTACACACAGGGTTATGAACCAGTTCCTCCGAGGACAAGCAATGGCCACTGCCTCTTTTCCGCCCGGCGTAACGCTGCTGCCGAACACGATCAGCTGGTCAGCAGTCACTGGCCAGTGGTTCGCAATTAATTTCGTCTGTAATTTTTCCAAAAGAGGCTTTGCATTTTTATTTTCTCCTATTGAATAACTAAGTGACAGCAAAGATGTGGCTATCAAGTCCATCCGTCCACGTCTTGATAGCTACGTCATCCGTTTCTGTCTTGCAAGCGGGGTAGAAATGGTCTCAAGACAACAATTTATCGCAATATGAAATGTATCTTCTTCTATTTTATCGCCTATAAAATAGAAGTTGAACATTGATGTTAGTTTTGACCCGTTTCTACTGCTTGTCATTAAATTTAAGTGAAAAAAAAAGTGTATGTCTGTCTGTAATGAGGTAAGCGTTGTAATATTTAAACTTCACCTGCTCAAGATGATGGCAGACTTCAGGAGAATTGCTCACCATCCTCAACAACACTGTCTATCGGGTATCACTTCTGGTTCTTGGGAACTATCCTCACACATTTACGCTGTTTGGGAAAAGGCCCAGCAGAGACTCCACTTACTGCGACATCATCTTCTGCTCAGCCACCGTTCTGTGTCTCATGTGTTTTCCCATCACTTTGTGGTTTGACCGGACTGCAACGAACAATCGGGTCTGCAGAGGGGACCATCAGCGCCGACCTCCCCGCCACTCAGGACTCGTACAGGTCTGGGGTCAGGAAGCTCCTCTACTGACCCCACACATCCCGAGCACAATCTGTTAGACCTCTGGGTCGCTGCAAAAGTGGAGTAGCTGTAAAAATAAGCCACAGGAGACGCAATTTCTGCTCCCAGGCTTTTCTCTGATAAACACTTAGCAGTCAGAGCGGNTTTTAATGACAATACAGTTCAATTGAAATGTGACAGAATAGATGGCGGGCTTAGTTACACCCCCTCTATTTTCATTTATTTTATTCAACGTATTAATTATGTGTTCCCAACCTTTATCAGATTTTTTTTTTCTTCTAAACTCCACAATGAAAGATGTCAAAGAACACGTTTGTTTACATGACCAAAAATGCTAAAGGTCACAGCAACGTTGGAGAAATGGATGAAAACAGAAAAATGTGGATTTATCTGATGCTGCCTTCCTGTCGGAACCAGTCTGTTAGTTTCTTTACCAACAACCCAAGTATTTATTTAATTTTATTTCATTCTTTTTTTATTATTATTATTTATTTATTTTTTAGAAACAACTGCCAAAGTATTTTGAAAGTGAACTGAGCGAAGTGCTAATTCTTTTCCGCAGACCATCGGTGTCACTGTACATTATACGACGGTAACGGTGCTCCGCTCTGGAGAACCCAAACAACTCTGTAAGTTTTTTTGTTTTTTTTTTTTGTTTTCACGACACTAGCTATTAGAACCAGAACCCTCTACGAGCTGAATAACAGAGCAGAACATGTCCAAAGAGCTAGCAAAGAAACCGCAGGCATATAAAGAATAGACGCCTCATGGACCGCTCTGGCCTATTGTCACTGCCATCACGTAAGCCGCCATCTTAGAGTGGCCCGCTCCACTCGGTGCTGTTAGAATAAAGTATCAGCACATTTAATTAGTCATAAATCACTAAACACTTAACATATTTTCACGCCTTTTTGCTGAAGGATAGATTGTAATAGATATAAACCTATCTATTACAAACCTATCCTTAAGGATAGGTTTGTAATAGATAGGTTTATAGTTTATGCATTTAAAAGCCGACAGCGCGTGAACCAATCACACAGCTGGCGCCTCTGCGCTTTGCCTCTGCGCTTTGCCTCGCGCGCTGCCGCTGCTTTACCTCAGCGGGATCGCTCGCTGCCGCCTCCTTTCACTCAAACTGGACAGAGGCTGACCTGTATGGATATTTACATCGACTTACTGTGAGGAATTATGATCCTTTGGAGAACTCTAGGTAAGAGTTTAAAACCCTCTGCGTTAGCTCTGGTTGCGCAGCTCTATGTGAACCGCAGGAATAACTTGTAGCGAATTCAGAGGCGCGTTGTGGAGCGTTGAGAACGATTTATCTTTGTGAACGAACAATTATATGGGGCGTTTACATCTCAACACGCTGCCCAGCGTGTGGCTCTGTGTCTGTCTTCCCTGTAAAGTTTATGTCTGTGGTCCCGGTTGGTCGGAGCGTTTGTGGATAACGAGCAGCGCTAACCTGATCATGCAGGTTCAGCCCGGTGAGGAGCTTTCGCGCTCTCCTCGGAGTCACGCATCACGCAGATTTTATGTTATTTTTAGTATCATTTTTCCGGTTACAGATGCATCAAACCATATCAGATGCGTCATCTACTTAGAGTTAATACGCGAGAAACTCGTCCCATAAACTCGACCAACCAGAATAGTCTCTGTGACGCTTATTAAAAACTCAACAGACACGAAATGGAAGAGCTACTAAAGCCACATTAGCAGCATTGAATTAAATCTCCCGTTTGTTGCACATTTCTGCGTAGTGCAGCAGATCACCTCATCATGCAGGGCCGGTCCAAGGCTGTATGAGGCCTGGAGCAGAATCTGACTTAGGGGCCCCTTTTGTTCCTAAAAATATCAGCACCTCTAACAGATTCTCTGTTAGATTTAGTGAAGTATGGGAGAAGAGAGTAGTTTAATTGGCCAGCCTAAAAAGTAATGTTATAATCACATTTTTCTAAATTGGATTTGTAAATTCAAAGATTAAACTCACAGCATCAGATTGTTGCTATGGTAACAAAACAATCTAACTATGAATATTGTTCTTTGAAGTTTTACAAAGTAAACTTGCCAGCTCCTTAAAATNAGGGAAAAAGAGTCCCGTGTGGAAGCCGAACCAAAGCATGTTGCACCTGACAAATGGTAATTAGATTTTTGATTGCCAATGATTTTGCAGCCCTGTTGGGTAGCAGTGTGGAAAAAAAAACTGTTGAAGAGATATTTATCTTTACAATTATTTTGTTTACTAACATGTGGCGTAGTTCAAGCTCCTTGAAATTGAGCACACATTTTGTACTTTATTTGTTGAGCATGTGGTTCATTAAATGAAGGTTGGTCTGATTTTTATTGTTTGGAAATCCATTTCTGGGGGTTAACTTGATTAACTATTAGGTACACTTATGAAACCAAATAAGCAATATTATTACACAAATTTTAAAGGTATTAGTATAAAAATGTACTCTGGAATGTTGGGTAGATTTTGCTATTTCAAAGCTGTTGACTTGAGATAATCTTTACTGAAAAAATTATTTGGCTAAATTTACCCAGCCAGATTGTTGTAAATTCTTACCTGAGTTTATTTGGGGGTAAATTCTATAGGGTTTTTTTGTGTGGTTTTTTTACAGTGTATGAACCCCAGTGCCATACACAAGATGTAAGGTGAGCTACTGTAATCAGCTGACGATGATGGTGGCAGGACAGCGTAATCAAGAAGAGAACATTAGTCATTGTTATGCAGGTGAAAGGCTGTAAGGAAAGGTTTGGATATCTTCCAAGGTTCCATTGGTGTCTTAGCATTACAGCTGCATAAATCAAGCGGCATAAAGTTTCTCCATCCATGTTCTCTCCAGTCTTTGACTTCGGAACCTGGTGTATGGATCCATCTTTCTAGGATCTGACCGATAAGAGGCCAGAGGTTGTAACAGTAAATGTGACAGTTATTGCTTTTGGATGTAATTATGGTATAATTCAGCAAATTAATGCTGAGTAAACAAAGCCAGATCACATTACTTTTCTGCTAATGACTCCTGCTAAACTAATGCGTATCTGACTGTTTATGTCTCTCTTCCAATTTGGTCTTTTCTTCCCAGTCCTCTTTCTATTTTTAGCCTCAACCTTTTTAAACTTGGCATGTTGTTTGCCTTATTATCACCTCTACTTGCTATAATTTTCACCTCTCTCCTGCACTTCCTTTGCTTTTGTTGTCAATCTTCTGACTGGCCCTCCCTTTCTTCCACAGGCCAAATGAAGTGGCAGAAGAAGATATTTCTGGCCCTCATTGTCATCTGTACTGTCAGTCTTCTGCTGCACCATGGGGGCCACTTCACCTGGTGAGGACTGAAGAACAAACCAACAATATGTGAAAAAATAAACAATGTAGACCAGCTACCTGTGTTAAAGCGTATGTTAAAAACGTTCTATGCCAGTCGCTAAAGTGTGAAGTATAGGTTTTGCTTCAACAGCCATCAAACGATGACTTTGAACATATAACATCTAAAAATCTGTGATCATATATTTTTGTGGTATAAAGAAACTACAGAGTATGACTGCACTGATTTTTTAAAAATTGTCCTGCAAGTGTGTTTGGTGAAAAGGTGAATTTTTATGCTGAACTGTAGAATTTAAGATTTCATAAAATTTTAAACAGGATTGCAGAAAGCTAGCAACAATGACTTATTTTTCTAATTTTTGCACTTTTTTTCACACCCTTGCTGTTCTCTCTTATTCTCTCCAGTTGTTGTGGAATTATGTCTCCAAAGTCAATTGTTTTTGGTTGGAATTGCTAGCTTTGAGACTAATTGCATTTCCTTTTCCTTCAGGAACATGGAGGCCTTCCGCTTTGGCTGCTCTCACCAGTCCCCAGGGACAAAGCCGAAACACACCCACATTGTCTTCCTGAAGACCCACAAAACGGCCAGCACCACCATGCAGAACATCCTGTTTCGTTTTGCAGAGCGCAACAACCTGATGGTGGCGTTGCCGGTCCAAGCATGCGGTCATCAGTTCTGTTACCCACGTACCTTCTCCTCTCACTTCGTCCATCTGCACACACTGCGACCAAACCTGATCACCAACCACATGCGCTTCAACAAGACGGCATTGCAGCGCTTGATGCCAAATGACACAATATATATTACAATCTTGAGAGAACCAGCCTCCATGTTTGAATCCTTGTTTACATACTACAGCCGACACTGTATGAGCTTCAGGAGAGTCCCAAATGGCTCTTTGGAAGCGTTCTTGGCAGAGCCGTCACGTTACTACAGGCCACAAGAGGTAGAGTCCATGTACGCACGCAACACCTTGACCTTCGACCTGGGTGGAGACAAAGATCGTCCATCAAAAGACTTGGCTTATGCACATGACTTTGTTGCGGAGGTTGAAAAAGTGTTCTCCCTAGTAATGATTTCCGAATACTTTGATGAATCACTTATTCTTCTTCGCCATCTTCTCTCTTGGGATTTGGAGGACATCCTGTATGTCAAGCTGAACATGCGGACGGAAAGTTCCAAGAAGAGATTGTCTCCAGGTCTTCCTGAAAAGATCCGTGCCTGGAATTCCATAGATGCATACCTTTATGAGTACTTTAATGCTTCATTCTGGCTCAAACTGTCAGATTTGGGTCTAGACTGTGTGGCGAAGGAGGTCCAACTTCTTCGACAGGCCCAAGAGAGGCTAATGAGAAGTTGCTTTGGTGGGAAAATGCCACTTCCACGCCCAGCTGCAGAGATCAAGAACAAGGATCTCCGTCCCTGGCAGCCAAGCGACAAAGTCGACATCGTCGGCTACGACCTCCCGGTAAATATAAGCCATGAGGCACAGGAGCACTGCCTCAAGTACATCATGCCAGAGGTCTCATACACGCGCATCCTTCTACATTCCCAGTCCTTGCGACATCGTCAAAGTTTTCAGAGTCGCCCTCCACAAAAGTCACACACCCTCCAACATCACATGCGCACAACCCTGCCTCGGCATTCTCAGGTCCACCGCAGCCAACCGGCGCCCTCTGTTGCTCAGCGCCCAGATTCAGGAACAGAGTCCAAATCTACCGCGAAGCAAAGTGAAGGAACTACAAAGCTAGGGCTTTAATTCTCAAGCAAAATGTGAAAATCTCATCAGAGCCCAGCAGACTGCACACTTCGACTCATCCTGATCCAAAAAAGACTATGATGGTCAGTTCATGAAACCCTTTGGGAGTCAAATTTGTATTTAGGAAAGCAAGTAAACTGGGCCACCTTTTCTCTCTGAAAACCCTTTTTAATTATGACTGATGAAAGACAAAGGATTAACCACGTCTGGACTTCAACCACATTCTCCTTTGGTGTGTGGAACAGTAAAAGTGATGGAAAACCAAAAAACAAGGACTAAACTGGAGCTAGACTCTGTGGCTTCAGGTGAAAGTGGTTGTTTGAAGGAAACCAGTTGATGTAAGTCCTGGAACCAATGACAAGGTACTAATAATCTGCTCCATTGTAAGGCACAGAGTGTACTTTGTGTGCACCAGACTAGTTCTGTATCCGATTACTTTCCTTTATTTTCTCTTTCTTCAGCTCTGGTTTCCTTGCTTTCTAATTAGCATGTTGCTTAAAGTCCTTCGGACACACAATGACACTTGTGGATCAACTGTCAGGCTTTCAAAGACCCACACTGAGTTCACCTTCTTAACCTTTCTTATTTATAAAGTCCAGAACTTAAAGCAGCAAAGAGAGAGACCAGAGAAATGGCAGAGTCACGCAGACATTACATAGATGTCTGGATGCTGAGTTTTGACCACCCATTATTGTTATGACTCACACAGACAGAGCCCAGATACAGTGTAAAATCTGTGCCTCCTTAACCTTTGACCTCTCTTGCCTCCCCCTGGAATACTTTTCTCCATTTCTCAGCCAGGCGCCCTTGCTGTTATACCCTACATCTGCACAGAAGCACCAACGTCTTGGTTTAGTGCTGTCCAGATCTGCGTTTGCCCTAAATGCCACTGGCCACCTCGTCTTTCAAACGCGCCCTGTGGAAGTGAAGGCTTCAGCAGCGGAGACTGACGTGTGAACATGGCTGCTATTGCAATAAGATTCATAATCTTTTGATATTAAAGCCATGGATTCTTCAATCAAGCCAGAACATCTTTGCCCCAACCGAAGCCTACGTACGAACAACGTGGGGCGAAGACGTGAAGACACAGCCTATGGCAAAAGCTCTAAGGTTACACACTTGTACATTTTCATTGCTCGACCAGTGAAAAGCTGCTCATTCTGAACTGGATCTGAAATATAGGAGTGGAAATCAAGAGAGAAGGTAGACTTAAAGCCTGGTAAGACAGGTCGGCCGGTGAACTGTCAAACCGTATCCACTTGAACTGTTGTCTGCTCATATTTAAGCTGTAATTTTATTTACATCATGGCAAGAGGAGCCATTAATGTAACTTAAATGCTAAGTTATAAGGAGCTTGTTTTAGAGATTACTTAAGGGTTGCACATGTGAGTCGGGAAATGACTCTGCCTCATGTTGAAAGAGGAGCAACAGTGTGGCTGGTATTTTGAGTCTGTATGGGGAGTCTGTGTGTGTGTGTGTGTGTGTGGGTGTTGTGTGTGTGTTTGTGTCACTATGGCAAACATGATTGTAAGAAATATTAGACTAATGTGTACTACCATGAAACCAGCTTTGAGCCATTTAGGTTTGTGTGGTGGATGTTTTTTTTAAACACTGTAAGCTATGAGGACAAAAAGTTAAGCCCAAAACGATTCATTCCCGCAACAAGTAGTTTGTTTCTGATGAAAAAAAATGAAAGATTGAAGGTAACAATGTTATAGGTGTGTCAACCTTGAGAAAATAATAAGAAATTAATTACACAATGACAAGTTATCAAACAATATAGAAGCTTTTTTTTTTTTGGTATGACAGTTAGTAAACCCTTCCTAAAGTTGTTGATCCCTCGCTGGTATTTTGGCCGTTTCCTTTCGGTGTCTTGCAGGTCGGAAGGCCTCCTTGCCATCACCCAAATCTTTAGCTTCCTCCAATGATTCTCCATCAGGTTTGAGTTGGGACTCAGGCTGGCTAGCTCCAAAGTTTCAAAAGGAACTTGCTGGTAGGAATATTTTTGGGCTTAGCTGTAAATGAAGGAATGGACAGGCATTTAAACATTGAGAAATGCAATGCAGCCGCAGAACAAACAGCTCAAAAGGTGTTTGGGCAAATTACCACACTGGTTTAATCCTATGTAAACAGGGCAAAAAACATATTTTGTGTGAGTTCATTAAATCTACACTATCTCTTATTTATTATCAGGGATCTAGTATTCCCAGTGCTGTGTTGTATTTTTGCCTTTTGTTTGTAGTGAGGAAAGGTTGCATTTCCATCGCATTATCATTGTGTCTGCTGCAAACCTCTTAAGGCAGCGCAGATGGAATAAGACGTAGGGCAGCAATATGAAATATTCATTCTGTACGGATCACTTCTGAAGCTCCAACGAGCCCAATCACCCGATGCTTCATTTTTTGTTTGACTCTATTACTTGGCGTATAACAAAGAAAGCACACAAACAGTTACACGAACATAAACAAAGCATTATAATTTATGTTTTCAGAAGGGTGTGAATATTTAAAAGTCAAGTTGAGCTTGAATGTACCAGGTGACCACATTTTTAAAGTTTTGCAATGCATATTGTTTTTTGTTTGTTTGTTTTATTTGAAGTAATTTTACATTTGAAGAGACATGTTATATTTCTTGAAGGTGCATAACACTAATAGAGCAACAATGGGTCTGTTTCATTTTACAAACCCCCACCAAAGATGCATTATAGGATAATCTCATCTTTGCATATGTTCTTAAATGTTTGTGGAAAATGAAGACAAGGACTTACCTTTTAAAACAGCTAATAGTGATTTTTCTGTTGTATTTGAATGAGTTTGTGTGAAAACATGTTGTGCTAATTGCGTCTATTCATTGGGATGATAAAATATACCGTGATGCTTTGAAAGTACTCAAACGTGACAGTTTGGTGTGTGTGTAACACTTAAGTCTTGTGAAGACATTTGGAAACAGGACTAAGCTTTGAAATACAGACTATTGTACTTTAATGGGCAAGAGTCATCATGTTCAGAAAACATAAATTAACTACAATTGGGTGTTATTTGTATAAAGTTACTCAAATAACATAAATATAAAACTATGTGTAGTTTTAACGAGGTTTCCTTTGTATCTTCACACAAGAGAAGCGACAATTTTTTTTCAGTGTCTGAGCCAAATGAATGATAGTCATTTTTCTGACTTTCCTTCCAAATTCCAGTGTGGTTGATGTAAACTTGAAGTTAATTTGTAGGACCAAGCTCTATGTTGTGTGAAAACTAGTTGCAGAGGGACCTGCAGAGTGTGAGTGGTGTAACACTCAGTTTATTCAGTACACAGCTACGTTAGTGCAGCGTGGTCAAACCCTTAAAAAAAAAAAGCACACTAAGTGATTATGTGTAGATAACTGAGACTTTTAGCTGCTTCCTTTCACAAGAGTAATGTTTTTTACACAACCACTGTCCAGCTCACAAATAACAAGCAGACTAATCTAGTCACACAGCTTGTAGAAAAAAGCGAGAGATGATGCATTTGTGCATCAAACCAGTGTTGTTCAGAGCTGGAGCAGGTCTGAATACGGCCAGAATTTAATTCTCTGCAATCACACAAGGGGATTTGCTACTGCGGCAAATTACAGGCCGACTGGGCTAATCAGAATTTGCTTTTAAACCCTGGCAGGGTTGCTGGTTTGTTAGGTCTCCAATCTGTGACTTTGTTACCCCAAGTGGATAAATTATGACATAAATATGTTATGAGCTGCAGTTTGATCTAGAAACTTGATCATCGCTACTTTCCTGTTGGATTTGTTGTCAAAATTATGATATGAGCCTTTTAAAGCGAACCATAAAGTTGGTAGCTTAACTTATTGTGTACTGGCTTTGGGGGAAAGGTACATTTTACAATTAAAATATGATTTTATGTTTTGTTTTTTGGGGGGGGTTTTTTTGTAGATTGTCATTTCATAATGTGAAATTGAAGTAATTTTGAACATTTTTGGTCCTTTGGGTTTTGTATGAAACTGTGATGTTTTTGGGTAATCGCATCATTTGTGTAAAGGGTTTAAAGCTGAACCACTGAATCAGATTTTCTGCCATCTGTCCAGCGTAATTTATATAGACATGAAGGTAAATGAATCGGATCAAAGCCGACGTGTGGAAATGTTTCTTGTCTAACTAGGATTCAGATTAAAAATGTGTCAGGTTTTTTTTTTTCCTGTATTAGTTATTCTTTTATAAGTGATTTGCTGTAAGTGCTCTATTGTCTGAAAGAGGCATTTGCAGCCCTTGTTTTTTCTTTTCTTTTCTTTTTAGTGGAAACATGTAATAGTCATGATGTTGTGTTCCTCTGTTTTTTTTTTGTTTTTTTTTTTAAATGTGAAAAGTACTATAAAAATATCTACAGTAAAATTTCACATTCCCATCAGCAACTCTTATTTTTATTCATATGAACCTTCGGTAACAGGATATGTTTGTGTTTAGTAAAACAGGGAATCAGACTAAAAGCGAAGGGTTTTATAGAACATGTTATTCTGCTGACCAGGTCGTCCATTTTAGCTTTGATCTGAACACTGTTTTTCTTTCTCCCCATTTCCTGTTTTCTAGGATTTATCTGTGAATTAAGATATACGTATATATATATATATTTTCTGATTTGGTGAAAAAAGTGTGAATGAATGACGGGGTTCTGGAAAAAAAAAACAAAAAACAAAAAGAAAAACCAGGAGACAATCAGAGCTCCAAAGCTTCGCGGTGATGGATTGTGAATGTAATGAATAAAGCGAGAACGATTTCACCTCGTCTGTGAGAGACTGTTTTTGAGTCTGAAAAATGTCCTCTCCTTCGCAGATGTGTTCAGAAGCGCACCGACTTGAATCATTCGGCACATCAAGCCGTAGCACACACACACACACACACACATACACACTTGAGCCGCGGCGGTCCGTACCGCACAATAAGAGTCGCTCACTTTAACAGACGGCTTCTGAGCGTTTTCTCTTTCCCCCGAGGGATCAGAGCAATTCGGCCCGTAATCGCTCTCTTTGAAATTACCTCCATTCTGCATGCCCGACTAAAAATCCTGGAACAAATTGCTTCTGGGAAAGTAAAGAAAAAAAAAAAAACAGAAAGGAAAAACGAGAAACGCAGCAGTGTGTTTGATGTGACTGAAGCGGTCATGGCGGCGTGTTGCCATTTAACGGCTTGCTGCAGGTCACTTGTTGCCATGGCTGTGCCTGTTCTTAGGAGGTCCTTCAGACGCTGTGCTTCATCACTCTTCCCCCCCCCCCACTCCACCACCACTTCACTGCTGCCATGGCATTTTAAGAGAAATTGCAGTTATTAGTGGCTTAATTAGAGTGTGGAAACAGACAAAAGGGGACGAATAACAAGCCGTGATGTAGAAAAGTAGACGAGGAAGTTTCATTATCAAGTTTTTACTTCTCTAGCTCGGATCGCATCAATTTTTAAAGAAAAAAAAAATCTCAGCTGCAGTTTAAAGAAGGCGTAAAGATGCAGAGTCCGTATTTATTGCCGATCTGCAGCTATTTAAGGTGAATTCTCACCAGTCCACATTTCTGTCCACACCACCGTGAAGCCTGTCTGTTTCACTTGGACACAGTCCCTTAGAAGTTTGTTCCAGATTTGTGGTGCATAGAAGCTGAATGCTATGCACCTGTCTTTTGTTCTCTATGAATCTGAGTTTTGGCTCACATTTCAAGTCTTCCCAGCTCACTTTGTAGTTCCTTTTGTAATAGTCAGTCATCTTCTCTCTGCTCTCGGCTCTGTGTTTTCCTGCAGCTGTCCAGTATTCCTGTGATCAGGTGTCACTCCTCGGTATTCAGGCTTCCTTGTTGTCATCGTTCCTCCCTGGATTCTCCTGCTGCATTTCCTGCTCTCCTTGTGCCAAGACAAAAAGGCTTTCTATGCTAAATTCGTCACAACTCACCATGTTGTTCCCAGTTGACTCGCCTGCCTCACTAAACACAACATTCACAACAGGGCAGCAGGAATGTGCTGCTAGCAAACATCCCCACCAGTCACAGGCGCTTCAGGAAAATCTCACGCCAAGGTTTACAAAATACATCATTACAGAACCTGCTCCCATGTTTGAATCCTTTTTTATGTATTATAGCCCTTATGTTCAGAGTTGGATCCCTGATAACCGTCTTGAAACATCCCTTACGTTACCATCAGCTAATGTGTTAGCCTTAGTGATGGTTTCTGAGTATGTGGTCCTTCCTTCTTCACCATCTTCTTTCTTGGGATTTGGAGGACGACATATATTGAGTTCAATGCGTGGACAGAAGTTACAAGAAGAAACTGTCTAAAGATCTTTCTGCAACGATGTGTGCCAGGATTTCCTACTTTTGCGACAACTTTAATGCCTCTCTCTGGGTGAAACTGTCAGATTGTTTTGGTCTAGACTGCGTGAAAAAGCCTCACAGGAGAAGACAAGCGTCCAAAGACGAGCATTTCTGTCCATGGCAGCCCAGAGGAAAAGTGGGAATAGTCGGTTCCCACCAGGAAATATTGAAAACATCAGAATTTATCACGACTGAGGTCTCAAACACACCAGAGTTTCTTCGTGTGCAGTTACAGCGACGATGTCATAGTGTTTGAAACCCACAAGGAGATCTCAGTGTCTCCAAACTAAGTCAACAACAAAGTCCCCAAAGCGGCATGAATTATTAGAGTGAAACAATGAGATTTAAAACATTTCTTATACCCTATGCGCCTCATTGTCCTATTTATTCCACCTCCACAGGACATGATGATCGGCAGGTAGAGAGCTATTGCTATTATAGATAGAGTTTTATCTATAAAACTCTAGTTTATTGACCAGCTCAGGGAAAATTCAGCTTGTTACATCGGTGAATGAAGAAAAAGGTTCATAAACGCCTGCACTGAACCACCATCTCTTTCTGCAGCAATAATTTCCTCCTTGAAATGATTTTTTGTTGTTATCTTGCCATAAATAATATGCTATATATAAATAATGTACAATCCAGATGGTTGATTGATGGTTAGTTGCTTATAACAAATTGACCTTTGAGAGAACAGCTAGACTCCTTTTCATTCAAAACTTAAGTTTGTGTCAACATGCGACGTGAATTAAATAAATCAATAAGTAAATGTATCATTGATGCACAAATCGGTGTAAATAAAGGAAACACGAGCAAATCGTGTGTTGGCAAATATATTTTTTCGGTCTGATTTAAATGAAGAATGTGTCTGTTTTTTATATTTAGGCTACTTCTTCATTCCTGTAAAAAATACCAAGTGGTTTCAGTGTAAGAGGGATTTGTGGAGGTGGAGAAGGACTGTGGGCTCATTAAAGCATTGATTTATGTCTGGAGTGGCCTTAAAAAGACTTCAGGTTTTTTTAAGCTGGTTTGGAAAGCGTCTGTCACAAAGCCTGCTGCCGCTTTTCGGTCAACAGTGGCTTAATAAAGACGAGAAGTCAAAGAAAATCAGATCTGGGAAGAGCATCCTGAAAGGCCAGTTATTTAAACAAAAGCCTAAACATCAAGCTAACTGAATCATCACTAAAATCTGGAGATCATGTATCTAATACACACAGAGTGAGTCTGGAAGAAACTCATCCTTTCTGGGAAAATACATTTTTTTTCTCTATCAAGTGTTTCTGCTGTGATATGTTCATTTCTACCTCAGCTCCTCCAAACATCGCCTCAGCGTTTGAGCCCAGCTCTCTCTCTCTCCGGCTCTCTGAGTCACGGCGGCCCAGAGGTTCCAGTGTGTTTCCGTGAGTCACAGCCCGCTGGAGCAGCGCAGGATCACAGATGGCTGGCAGGGTGAGGAGCTGCTGCTGCTTATCTGCAACACTAGGAGTTCGTCCCGGTGTTCTCTGAGTCAGCACTCTGCTGAGCTCCCGGGTCTCGCTGACACCAAATTTACATTTTGTTCTTGCTTTCCCGTCCCCTCTTGAAAAGACAGTTTGCAGTTGTGAGTTTAGTTCTCTCAGGCAGGAATCATGTAGATGAGTCAGTCAAAGGTCGACCGCTGGTGCTGCAGAGCTGCAGGTTTTCAAGTTGAGCGACTTCCAGGAGCACAGAGGCGTGTTTTGATTGGCTGGTTCCAACAATTTGAAATAATTTTCGAATATCATGAACTTGATGTGCTAACTGAACATTGCAATGGAGCTCCTTAGGGTTCGTCTCTAAGCTTTCCACTGTCGACTTTTGTGTAAAGTTTTTGTTAATCCCCCATAAACAATTTTACAGTGTGTAAATATGAGAACTGTTGACGTTAATCTAAACATTTTAAGGTGCTAATATTACATAATTAGATGAATTGTAATCCCTATTTTGACCTAAAAGCCTCTCTGCCACTGAGGGTTACCTCGTTCACAGCAGCAGCGCACGTGCGCCACATGGTCTTGTTCTGCGGTCAACATGCAAACATGAATGAAAAAATTAGCGAGGAGAGTCAGACTGGTGTGTTTCATCAAATTTCACTGTAAAAAACAATGCACCCTACTTATTGCTGTGATGAATTATCCTCCCACCAAAACACAATCAGATTAGAGTCAACATTTCTAAATTACGTTTGAAACTAAATGACTTCCTTTAAACCTTCCTGATTACAAAAACCTGGTCAACTGAAATGTTTGGTTTGAGACGGTAAAACATTATTTTTAAACATTTTCAAGCTTTCAAATAATTGATCGTGATTAATTGTTGCTGTAGAGTGATTAATCCATTTCATATTTTTAATCGATTGGCAGCACTTCTGCATAAACTTATATAGCATTGTTGTATAGTGATAGCACAGTAGATTAAAGCATAAATAAAATTATATTGACTATTGGAAACAATGTAATAATGACCAACATGTCCATGTCAGAGTTTGACTGAACAGTATGAGAAAACATACCGCTGTCAAAATACACAAAACATGAAACATATAAACAACAGAAAGACATTACAGCAAAACCAGACCCAATCCTGTCCCAATAACTAATTTTACTGGACGATTAATTGTCACAGAAGTTATCGCGATAAACAATAATATTGTTGCTTTGAGGCCATTTTCAAGCATTATAACGGTAAAGGGGCAATAATGAATGAACACATTCTCCAAGATCAATAAACTTTACATTTTAATGAACATTTAACACTGGAACTGGAAGACATTTTAAATATCCAAAATAAAACAAGCGGAAACAGTCTTTGTAAACAGGGCTGTCTGAGACCAAAGCACCAAACTAAAGACTTTTATTATCCAGTTTTAGGTTAAAAAAAAATGTAAAAAGAGAGAGAGAGAAAAAAAAAAGATAGAAAAAAAGACATCATGCAAATTAAATTTGCTGAACTCATTTTAATTCATCATGCGATGAATTGATTTATTGTTTATTGTGATAGGCCTGACCAGGTCAGTGTAGAAACCTTCTCTCTGATTGCCCAACTGTGTTTATAACACACTTTGGGGATCGTGCACACACACACACACTCACACACACATTTGCGTGGCTATCTTTGTGAGGACTTTCCATTGACTTCCATTCATTTCTACAGCCTAAACCTAACTTTTACCATTTTCCTAACCATCAGATACCTAACCCTAACCCCAACCAAAACTCAATTCACACCTTAGTTCTAACTCTGACCCCTGACCCAAAAACAGGGTTCCTCTTGTGGGGACCAAGCTCCGGTCCCCACAAGGAGCAAATGGTCCCCTCAACATAGTATGTGTCAGGAAAATCGTCCCCACAAGGTATTACAAACAAACGCACGCACACACACTCATGTAAAACAAACTTTATTCAGCACCATGGATAGCAACATGCTCTTTATTCCACTTGGCCCAGCTTGGTGAAGGACGGCTCCCCTCTCGTGTTGAACAGCAGCACAGTGAGGAGGAAAGCCTTGGCACTTTGGAAGCTCCTCTCTCAACATTTCCAGTAGCTCCTCTGCAGACGTGCTGCTCGTCTTCTTGTTCTTTACAGACTCACTACACAGAGCCACCTCCTCCACAATGTGCTCCTCTATAAATCGCTGGTGTGTTTCCTCTGCTGGTTCGATGCTTCTCACCAGATGTCTGCATGCACAGACACACGCAGACGCAGAGCAGCGTCTGCAGCCTCGGGCTCAGATCCACCATGTTGCATTCTGTGAGCTTACAAGAGTTTGTTCATCTTTTTGTAGAGTTGTCTTGCTTGGTTTTGGTCTCTTGTGATTTCAATTTGATGCTGTTTTTAATATTTATTGTGTGTCTGTAAATGTGTTTGTGGTTGGCCCCGCTCAGGAGTAAGAGCAGCACTACTTAAATCGTGTTTTTTACTCAAGCAAAAGTAAAAAATCTGCCATCCATGAAGTGACTGGAAAACTTATCAAAACATCAATAATTTTATATTTAAATATTACATAATCAGACCAAAATATAAAGTTATGCGGAATTGTTTTCAGTATTTTAAGGATGAAAAATTTTTTTAAATGATTCATATAAGTGACAGTATAATTACAAAATGAACTCAGGCGACAGAAAAAATAAAAATCAATTTCTTTCAATACCGTACAAAAAACTGCCTGTGTGTGTCTGGAGAATTTTCGGTCAAAACAAGAAGAAAAGAAGTTACTCGCAATGGGTAGAGTCTGCAGAAATTGGTGATACTTTTTCCTCAAATAAAAATAAAAAGTACAACGTAGTAAAAATACTCCTAAAAGCATTCGTTTCCCCTCAAAGAAGTAAATGTAACTGAGTAAATGTAGATACTTGCAACCCAACTCAGGTCCGTCCATCACTGACAAATGCATTTTTTCCCTTGCTCTCTGCATATAATTTATAAACTCTACCTTTTGAAGGTGACTAAGGTAACGATTCTCTGGGCACAGACCGGTTAGGACCCAAAACCAGACGGGAGCCCGGCAGAATCACGATCCAGTGGAGTATTTATTAAATGAAAATTGCTAGAGGCTAAAATGGAAATGAGGTCAAGCAAACCGGTTACATATTAATGAAAACCACAAGGGAGAGAAATTTACAGAATGTGGAGCAAAAGAATATAGCTTACAAAATAAAATAAAATTAACGCGGGGAAATGGGAAGCCCTAAGTAAACATGACAGAACAAAAGGTAATAAATAACAGAAGGGGAACAATGGGGCAAAACTCACATGAAAATGAACTAGAATAAAAGATATATTGGAGTGAAGGAACAGCAGACTGCTAAGACCTTTGATAACACTGACTTTGTTTTTTTTTAACAAAATGTTTAGATATGTTCCCATAACTGTTCCCAGAAAGCCTCACTTTCCTTGCTGAATCCTGTGACGATAGTTGATGGAGTCAGAAATGCAAACTCACGTTCCCGTCTCCTCGGATGCAAAGCGGGCGCCAAGTGACGACGGGTCTGGACAGCAGGTCGACTGACGAGGGGAGGAAGTGATGAGAGAATCCAGGACGAGAGCAAAACCAAACTCTGGCAGATTTCTGTCAGCTCCGATCATCCACGGCAGATGGTCGGGACTGCGATCAGGATTTCTGATTTTCACCAGAGGGACAGACCGATAAACCATCAGCTGATTATTATCTTTTTTTTTTTGTATGTTCCCACCAGGCAGATGGGGAACAGAGAGCAGTTCTAATATATTCGACCTTTTAAATCACGTCCCTTACTAGTTGTGTGGGCCTACTTGTTTCATCTACAGATGCAGAGTTTCAACTAGAGGCCAACAAACACAAAAAAATGATAAACATTTGTTTTTCTCATTGAAATTAAGATATAATTTCAGTGGCAAACAAGTTAAACTGTTTGCTATTTGGCAAAATAATGAGCAGGAAACATTTGAGACATTTTTCAGTACATTCCTCAAATTCAAAAGTTTTTATACTCTTAAGTTTACCATAAGTTCATACATTTGTTTTAGAGTTTGACAAAACCTTTGAAAATGATGCTGTGGTTATCATTTAGACTAATCTTTCCAAACCTGACTTGATAAAAGTTTAAATAATTAGAAAAAAGTATGAACAGAGCAGATTCAACTACAAACAAAAACCAGAGGGGTGTTGTTGCACGACAGCATAATTCAGAAATAAGTGGAGATGAAACCAGGCTTTACCAGTTCATCCTGGTTTTATCCGTTTCACGAAGACCAAATGACGGCGAGAGGAGGCACGGCTATTTCTGCGTTTGGGCGGCGATTTGATGAAGCTGTTCTCGGTAATTTTACTGTAGAAATATGGATTTCAAACGTTTAAATGACACGCAGCTTTTTATGAGCTCTGCGATGCTGTTAGAGCTCTGGTGAGGTTTGCATCACTGTTGGGGGGGAAAAACCCCCACAAAAAAACGAACCGTCATCCTGCTACTTCCTGTCGTCTTCTTCGTGGTTTTCGGTGATAGTAGCATCTGGCTGTTGATCACATAACTCGTGTTATGAACTGCAACACTGCAAAGTGTTGCAGTTCTAAGAAATACATAAATTTTGATACAGCTGGAAAAAACACCAATTCCTAGCGTAAAAACATTTTATGGAAAAACAGGAAGTTTTTCAAAACTACCACGTTTCCATTAAGTAAATTTATTTTTTTGTAATTTTAAGTTGTGCCATTATGCCAACCCACGCTTAAGTCCACGCTTTTTTTTGGCATTTTACACTAATGAAAGGAAACTCTGCCGCTACAATAGAGAAGCGACAAATAACATGGCAAACAATGCATTAGTATGTTTCCTAACCACTATTCTTAGCTAAAAATGTCATAATCACATCATTCAAGGAGTTGCTTATTCAAATGAACAACTTTAAACTTCTAAATGAACTGTAAGTCAATACTGCAACTGAATTAATCTGACAGCAGATTAATTCATATAACTTATTTTTATAACATCAATATTTACACAGAGCGAGTCTGGACCAAAGAGAACCAGCAACAGGTCGAGAGGTTAAATATAAGAACATTTTGCAGACTGGTAAGTACTACTGCCTTAGAAACTGGCTGCTCCCTTATTTCACTCTTGTACTAATGAAGTCATGGACAGAGCCAAGTCCCTTTGCCTTGACTTGATATTCAACACCTTTCTTTATCAGCCAGTTTTATAAACCCCAGGCCTCTCTGTCCGACTCAGAACAACAACGACCTTCTCCTGTTAGCCTGGTCTGGAGCATGCTAGCTGCGCAGGATAAGTCGTCATGGCAACGTATGAGCTAATGCTTTTGTGAAACCAAGTCGAGGCTTAATTCAGTCAGGATATGCGGAAAATCCCGGCTTAATCCGCCATCTTGGTTTTGTGAAACAAACAGAATAGCTGACGAGGAAAACAGAAAGATCCCGAGGCAAACACTGAAGATCCGGGAGCTTAAATAGAGGGGCAGAGCGGAGCGGGAGGAACAGCCATTTGAAGTAATTAGAGGGAAATGAGAAACAGCTGAGGCGAACTGATTAACACACGGGAGCAGAACTGGGACTCACAGACGCTACAAATCAAGCACACCGCTGCTCTGTGCTGAAATATGCTCAGGTTTTATTGACAGAGCATTCACTGGCTTCATTTTAGCCTGATCACATTAGCCTGGCTAAGCTAATGTCAGCTGTGTGATAGAAAATTACTAACTGGACACAATTTGGATATTTTCACGAAGATGTGTTCTCACCTTTAGTAGTTTACATATGAATGGCTGTGTGGTGAGGCTTTTTTGGGGTTGGTTGTGGTTTACACTGTTCTACAAGCTGTACACTAACTAGTGCAATATTAATAATGAAAAGGGGGCTGGAGTTAGATCAGATAATTGTGCAAAGTTTTAATGTGTAAGACAGTTTTATCTGATGATGCGTTGCCATTTTACCTTTGTTAGTAAAATTATTTTGAAAGTGAGAACTATTAATTAAAAATTAAAGTTTTTTTAGGGGGGAGGGGGGGTTACCCATGCCATGTTAATTTTTATAACATTTCAAGAAAAGGGGCAACTAAAGGGAGAATTTCTTAAGCCCTCAAATTCAGTACAAGTACAGATGTTAGCTGCCAATGCGACAGATATTGCTCCTTAAGTGTGATAACATATAATTATCATATTTTTAGGGGTTAATTTATGGGATTTAAAGCTGCGGTAGATTTATAAAAATCTATGTTTTTCTTATTTGTTAAAACTCACTATGTCCTGTCAGTATCATAAGTGATATAATCTGTGAAAAAAAGTTAATTATCTCCTCTGCCTCTACCCAGTGCTGCTACTGCCAATTGCAGAAATTCTCAGCTCCCAGTCGGAAACAACCAATCAGATCCAGGGGGAGGGTCTTATCGGTGTCAATCATGCTGATGGATGCACCGCTAACACCCTTTTTCCCTTGCACCATTTTTCAATCTCCAGATTACTGGGTCAGTGCTAAAGATCACCGTTTTCTCTGTAGCTTTGAGAAAAGCAAACCGAAATAATAATAAGAAAAAAAAGTCAAATGTGCAACAAAATACACAGAGAAGTTATCATTTTAAGAGTTTATTTTTTTGAGAGAATAACATTACATCGTTAAATCATCTCCTACTCATGCCTGTTTGCTGAATAGAAACCGGAAGAAAGTAAACTGCAGTTTTAATTTTAACATCTAATTATTGTCAGTGTCAGAGAAATGTTTGGTTAGAAACTATTTTCTGACGGCTGAAGCGCTGAGAGGAGCCTGACGTTTCTAATCGATGAGGTGCAGGAGGAAGAGGAAAGAAATTACATGCTATTAAGTGATTCATGTGCTTCAGCGCCCGACCTGATTATTCATCACATTCGGCGGAGAGACATAAGTAAAGTGGGATATGTTTATATATTCGTACATATAAATTCATACTAGAATGTTCCTGCACAGGCACAAAATGCAAATCAGAAGCACCTGATCCTCGTTCGAAGCTTCCGGCGGCTGAATCCACCTAAAAGCCTCCGCCATCAGCCCCGTTGTTTACCAAGATTAAGAGATTCATCCGCCCCCTTGCAGTGCATCGCGCTCTGACCCTGTGCCCACACAGGGCAGAGCTCTGATCTAAAATAAAACTAAAGCTTCGTTATCAGGCGAACGGATCCTGCCTGCTTGGTGTCCAAGCGAGAGGAAGAGAGAAACCTTCAAGGGAAATGCATCATTTCATTTTTCAGAAACCGATTCCAAGGTGTTTGTGTGCAGAAAGTCAGTCTGAAAGGAGTGCAGTGAACAGAATATTGATTGCTTTTTTTTATTTCGTGAACAGCCAAAATGCAAAGACGCGTGTCATTTTTTTTTATTTTTTACATGCATTCGGTAAAGTCTGGTTTCGTCTGCGTGCGTCGGCCGCGTTCTGCTGACTGACGGAGTCAAATTAACGCTCAGTGCCTTTAAACCACCGACTGAAAGAGCGGAGAGTGGAGGCTGGGGTTGAGCACAGAAACAAAGAGCATGAGAAATTAGACCAACGTTCCCCTTTTGAAGTCTCTGGATGTCGATATTTGAAGCAGCTTGGCTTTGATTCCACTAATCATCAAATGTAAATCAAAGCACATGTAACAACCTCCACCTTTATTGGCTCCCCACGTAAAGATGTGTAAAAGCCTTAAAATTAACCGACTTTTTATTGCAATAGCATGATCTCGTGTGTTGAGTTGTATTTTGAAAAAAATAAAAATAAAATTACATTATGAATTAATGTTTCCGTGGGATGCTAGTATGACACAAAGTCTGATATCGCTCAGACTCTCTTCAAAAGACAAGAGGACATATTTATTTCTGATAAGGGAAATTTATAATTCATAATATAATGCAACACCTGAAACTAATGTATTATTATTGCATAAGGTTTAAAAAAAAGAGAGAGAAAAAAAAGTTCATTCTGTTCTAATGTCAGAAAAAGATTTGTGGGTTTGGCTAATTTATGAGGGCAAAAAATATGACAAAAGATAGACAGATTTAGGTCTTTTTTTATTTTTTTAAGAAATGCCATAAAACCCCAAAAACAAAACAAACAAACACGGAACTGGAAGCTAATTAACTAAACGTAAAGTTTGACATTTTTTATGTCAGTCTATCTCTTCATCAAATGCGACGATTTAGAGGGATAAATCACTCTAACACTGATATTTCTGAGCTGAAGAAAACCCATAAGGGCAGGATTTGAACCCAGAACCTTGGTTCTGAAAGGAAACAGTGCTGCCAATTGCATCCCCGAGCAAAAACACAAACGCAGCAGCATCGGTCTCTTTCATGCGAGTGGCATGCTGCGTGCGTCTTCGCAGCAGGACATAATCCATCCTGTTCCAGGGAGACGGGCAGTAATCTATGCAGGGGACACACACCGACTAGAAAAGTGATGCAAGCCCAGCTCAGAGGATGAATGTGTGCTGGTTTTATGGACCGTCCGCTCTCCTCGCTGCGCCTCGTAAAGACTTGTCCCGTCACACTCACTAAATCAGAACATCACTGAACAGTAGCTGAGCTCATTTTAAGGGCAACACATCGTTGCACTTAAAAACGACGTGTTGATTAAGAAAATTTCACCAGACTCAAAAAGTCATCCAAAGTTTTCAAGTATGGCTGTATCGTTGTTTTTCTTCTGCTGCTGTTGATGTGAGTCACCGTTTTCTCAGTTTTGTCTCGGTGGCCACCGTCTGACTGGGAGGAGTATTGCTCCTCCTGTTTGACCACAGAGACAATCTGCATCCATTTTTTGTGGCGCTGCAAAACAAGAGACAACAAAACTCTGTGACTGAACAGATGCTGGAGCACGGAGGATTAGGCTTCATCCAGTCAGCTGGCTCACCGTCTTATTAACGGGCACTGCAGGTTCTTCTGTTTAACAAGTCATGTCTTACACTCCAAACATCATTAAAGGTTAAAACGGCCTTCGTGGCGCTGTATGAATCCACAATCTCTGTACATTTCCAGGACCGAGCGCAGCTTCTGCTAAATTTTGCAGTGACGTTCTCGAATCATATACCTAAAATAATAGCCTAAGTCATTTAAGTGTTGCTAATAGTGATTAAAAATGTAATAAAAAAAAAATCACCACCTCCTCCTTGAGACGAAAAAAAGATTTAGGTCATTATTTTAGGAAGGTGACCATAAATACCTCAGACTCAAGGTCAAATTAGGCCCACAATATATATTTCAGTGGTCCTCTATTCTCTAGAGGTTAGCGTTGCTGTCAGTCAGTTGCTACGGCAACGAGTCTGTGTATGCAGCACAGCCAACACAGCAAGAAAAGAAGAAGAATATGAGAGGTTCTGAGCTGCTCTTCAGCCATTTGTCTGCGTTATTTTCCCTTCGCTGTGGCGCAACAGAATCATCTTTCTGTCCTCCAGCGAAGTTTCTTGACGTAAATAGTAACATGCGACATAACTATGCTGCACTGTACCCGGTACAGTGTAGCACATACATACTGTAGTGCTAATAAGAAGTTAAATCAACAAATTTCAATCAAGAAGCCTGGAAAGATGCAGAATGAGGTATGGTGTCTCTGACTTACAAGGGTTTTTTTTGTTTGTTTTGTTGTCTCAATTTCTGCATGTTTTGCCTCCTGTGACTATGAACTTTACATGTAAATTAAGAGCACAATAGATGATATGCACTGAAATTGACTCCCACAGTTTAACTCAAAAAACCTCTGGCTTTTCTTCTTTTCAACATAACGAGGGGGCGGCTGCTTCCAGCGTGAGGGCGATGACAGGACCTCTCAGTCTGACTGCAGACACTTTTAACAAAAAAGACCTGCTGATAACCGCAGCAGCTCATGTTCAGCGATCATGTAGCGCATGTTGGGTGTCTGGCATATTTTCATGTAAACGTACGTCTTTGTGCGACGTCCCCAAGCGGCTGAAACCTCTCAGTCGCTCAGCAGTCGGGGAGCAGAGGAGCGTCTCCACTTTCCCAGACTTGTCAAAGAAAATAGCGGGCGCTCTGCTGCGGCGCTCCGTTCTCTGAGAGGTCTGCAGGGACCGGGCTGGGTTTTAGCGGGAATCCCTCTCCCTGCTCATTATCAGCCGCTCGGCTTCACTTTTACTCTCCACTTCATCTGCTGTCTCTCTCACTCCAGCTTTTTTTTTTCTCCCTTTTTCACAGGCAGCACGTCTGTCTTCACAAAACACGGATTTTGCTTCTGCTGCAAAAGGAGCTGACAAATTTAAGGGAGGCGGAGGGGGGGTGGAATAAAGAATGATGGAAATTAAAATCCTGAAAAGGTGTCTGCAGGCTTGACGCTTTTCTTTCTTTCTCCCTGTAAATTTCTCTCCTCCCCCAAACCTCCAATTTTGACACAGCAGAGGGGAAAAGCTGTGCCAGCAGGGGACTGTGTCTTTCATGGAGCAAGAGTTCATCCTTCTCTGCCACCTCGTTTCAATAATGCAGCAGCCTTAAGCTTCCCACCATGCATCATTCAGAAGACTCGAGTTTTACTTCGCTTTCCGACTTCTCTGCAGCGAAAAGCCCCGGTATCAGAACCCTGCTTTGTCTCCTGCAATCCAGACATTTTTTAAATTTTTTTTTTAACAGCCAAAACAAATCTTCGAATTAATTTTACTTGGCGGAAAAAAGCATCTGTGGAGATCCGCGGACAGAATGTGTGTGTTGTGCAATATGGAGCAACAGGGATCCGACCAATTTCAGCTCTTGTTTACTTACGGAGTGGGAAGATACAGACGAATAACCAGTTGATCTGAAGTTATCGTGAAATGCCTTCCTGAAGCGACTATTTAAAGAATGCTTTTCACATCATGACCATTGCAATAATTTAACGAACTAACACCATTAAAAAACAAAACAAAAAAAAAAAAAACAAGGAAGGCAGCAAGCAGTTCAGAGATAAAGTTCGATATCAAGGTTTAAACATCAACAAAGTTGTGGCAGCATCATGCTGTGGGGATGCTGGTCTTGAGCAGGAACAGGGAGATTGGTCAAAACTTATAGAGATATAAATTTGAGCTAAATAAACGGTAATCATGTCAAAGAACCTGTTGAAGAATGCAAAAACACAAAATCTTGCCAAAGTATTTTTGATCTAGTTTCTGCTGCAAATATCTTAGTACAAGTGAAACAGACAAAACTAACTTTTTCAGCCAGATCAGAGCTTGTTTTAAGCTGATAACTCCTTAATGTGGATGAAAAAGTTCTACTTTGCTTAACGAGACATTTTCCCCATATCATAAGTGAAAGTAGCTCCATTTCCAATTTACACAACATTTTTTCAATATTCTGCTAATGTCGATAAAACACAATTTTGCAATTCCATTAAATAAGAAATTGAAATTGAACTCACACATGAATTAGCTTGTTCACGCCATAACTCATTAAAAATCATGAAGGCGAATCGTGTAAACACTCACAGGAGACGTATCCATGTTTCAGTCGTGGCGGCGGCGCTCATCATCCATCATCAGATGAGACGTCGGCGTCTCAATCAGGCGCTGGAGCGACAAGCCCGTTATACCTGGGAGTGGCTACATACTGAGCTCTGGAAAACATTAACAAAGCACTTAGTTTCTCTGATTTTACGTTTATGTTTGAGTAAATTGAACATTGTTCTTTTATTCTATGAACTAATGACAACACGTCTCTGAAATTACAAGCAAAAAGTTAGTATTTATTTGCAGAAAACGAGAAAGAAAAAAAGATGCAGTGCTTTCAGACCTCTAGTAGTGCAAAGAAAACAAGTTCATATTCAATTAGAAGCAACAATACTAACGTTTTAACTCAGGAAGAGTTCAGAAATCAATATTTAGTGAAACAACCAGGAGGTTTTCAATGA
Source organism: Poecilia formosa (assembly GCF_000485575.1). Taxonomy (NCBI): domain Eukaryota; kingdom Metazoa; phylum Chordata; class Actinopteri; order Cyprinodontiformes; family Poeciliidae; genus Poecilia; species Poecilia formosa. The sequence continues at coordinate 546,937 of NW_006800088.1, forward strand.
GGCTCAGTGCAGTGAACTCTACATTTTTCCAATATGCAGCATTTTGGAGAATTTGTAGACGGTGATTTCCCCAAAAGAGCAATGAATTCAACAGTTTTAAAGGACAAACTCAACTTGTGGTGAATGGTGCGATGCAGTGAGAATTAGCTGCACTTTGTCCAAGGAGGTCAGTGTCTATAAATGAGAGCCAAAAAAGTGTTTCCACTTCAATTTTGTGAAAAAATACCCATTTCTGTGTGGCTGGAAACTCCACCTCATCCTAACACAAAAACATCTTGAAAAACGTTTAGTTTTTATCAAAGCAAACAAATTCATCCTCCTCATTCCAATTTGTGAAATTTTCAGGGCAATGGAAAGCTAGCGTTGTGTACCTGACGCTAATCAAGTGTTTTCAACTAGTGTATGCTTTCTTTCTATTTGAAAAAAAAAATTATCTTTTTGTCTTCTGAGCCGTTTGTTTTTGGTCGTTCAAGACCCCGAAGAGCTCATTTGAGAAACCCGAGACGCGAATGAAAGGGCCGGGTTATTGAGTTATCGAACAGAGCGCCTCAGCGCTCCCTGTTTGGGCGGCGAAATGAAGCGGCCGTCCCAAACCGTCTGCAGAGCAAACCGCCCCAGAGAGCCGCAGTCACGGACCGAGAAAGCAGACGAGCATTACGGGAGGAGAGACGAGGGACGTAACCTGACCTCTCCCCTGCTTTGCTTTTCACATTAAAGATCTACTCTCAGCTCCTTCTCGTGCCCCACTCAGACTGGTAAACACACACACACACACACACACACACACACACACACACACTGCTTCGTTTCTGAAAAACAGCCTTCAGAATTGGATTACAAACTCTGAATGCACTCGGTTCCCCTCTGTTGGGCTCCGTCTCCATCCCCTGCTGGGACTAATGGGCCACAAAAACGCACACACACACACACTAGCCCTCCTAATTGGTGGCCTGTGCCCTGATTACATGTCCAAATATATTCATGTGCTGCCTTTGTGTCTCCCTGAAGATTCCCCCCGCTTGAATGTGGATGGAAACCGAGAACGTGTTCCTGATGGCGGCGAGCTTGAGTCTGAACCTGACCCTGTTCTTCAGCGCGGGGGGCTGGAGACTTTCACACACACACACACNTGCATGGCTATCTTTGTGGAGACTTTCCATTGACTTCCATTCATTTCTAAAGCCTAAACCTCACCCTTTCCTAACCCTAACCACTACATACCTAACCTCAATCAAAACTCAGTTCACACCTTAGTCCTAAATCTAACCCCTGACCCAAAAACAGCGTTTCCCCTTGTGGGGACCGTAGCCTGGTCCCCACAAGCAGCAGTGGGTCCCCACAGCGTAGTATGTCAAGAAAATGCTCCCACAAGGTATTACAAACACAAACACACACACACGCAACACACACAGACGTGGTGTTGAGCTCAGTTCTTGTCTAGAAAAAAAAAAACAATCTGCTGCTTCGGTGTTGCTGCTTCTTCAGAGTCCAGATGGACAATAACTCAGACTAATGACAGTTTCCCTACTGAAACATTAAAATCCAGCGTATTAAAAGCCTCTCTCTCTTTATAAATACAAAACTTTTCGCTTTAGTTGACGTCTGCTTTACTAAATTCGCTTTGACACACGAACCAGAGATGTGCAATTAGATGTTTTATTCATCTTGTCATGCCTCCCGTACGCGCAGGTTGCAGCTCGGCCCGGCAGATGGTTTGCTACAATCGGCCATCTGGAAAGTTGTTGAAAACTATCGCGTTGATGAGGTCGGACATTAAATAGATTGACTGGAGAGGTGATAGCAGAAGTCGTACGTCTAACGCCAGAAAACTTTCACAAAGCCAGCTGACAGAGTCGCTACGTTGTGACTTTGCAGTCCTTGTTGTCGTCTCTTGAGCCGATCTTCTTCTGTTGTGGCAGGTAAACCGGTTTGTTGCTGCCATTGAAGCTAATAAATTAACGTGTTGTTTCTAAGGGAGATGAATCTAATATTTGACAAAAGTGTATTGTTCTCATAAGTCGCCCGCCCGTGACGCTTTCTGTTGACAAACCAAATATTCAGTCGTCCTAAAGATAATGAAAGACAGTCGCACTCAGATTATACTTCTAGTTGGTTAAAAGTTTCAACCAGTTGCATTAAGTCTGATTTTGTATACATCACTCCAGGATATGTCATTATTTGCCCCTGAATTTCCCATAAAAATTACAGATCTGTAACTCAGCAACCCAACATAAGTTTTATTGTTGTAATTCCAAAATGTTGTATTGAGTGAAACACAAACCTCAGAATCAAACATAGAACAAAAGCTCTAAAGTTTTGTCAGTAAGAATTTAGTATTGTGAAGATAAAAACTATTTATTACTTCTTTTTTAGGTAACTGTATGGCTGTGACTGTGTAGCACATCAATTATAGCCTCACAAACACAAATGCTGCTCTTGAGAAAACATACACATTCATAACACGCTTCTTTGGGACGCCAGTCACATAAATAAGTCTGATCTGTATCACCAAACTGCACACAGTAGCTGCTTTTGACCATATTTTCAAGTTTATTGAAAACAGTACAAAAATAATCCCGACAACACAGACGGTTTTGAGTTGTTGTTTTTTTTTTAAACAATTGGAATTTATCGTGACAACGATAAATCAAAAATGATGACAAATTTTATCACGATAAACCTAAAACCGTTCATCCATCCAGCTAATCTTCTTTCCAGGATCCACTTTTAGACCCTAAACTCCACATAAATCCAATTTATTCATAGTGAATGTTTGTATTTGTTCTTTGGAGAGACATGGATGCTTCAGAGCTTATAAAGATGGTTTCTCTTCTATCAGATATAGTAAGTTTCACAAAGCACAGCTCCTTCCCAAAGTCGCCCGTGTGTCGTTGTTTGCACAAACCAAACTGGACTTTTCCAACAAATTACAGAACATCACCTGTCATTCTGTCCATCTATAAAAAAAAAAAAAGCTAACTCCTGTCAGCGTGCCTTTGCTTCAAATCTCCATAAATAAAATCCACAAACCAAACAGCGTCTGGTAAAGCAGCACGCTGGACTGTGTCCAAAACACGGTGTTGCTCACATTCCCCTGCATCACATTTCTGCCGTCGCTCAAAGTGTTGCTCTTCCTCAACAAATCAGAAGGATGTTTCAAAGCCCTCAGATTTACAGCAACAAATCCGTGTCATGAATCACCCGGGCCTGCAGTTCCCCCTGAGCAGAAAATGAAATAAGAATCTGTGACACTGGCATGTAATTTATAACGCAACATATTTCCACATGAAATAAAATATTACAGTGGATACTCCATTTTGAAGTAAGTCATTATGTGCCGGTAGTTTGTGCGCCTGTACTTTTTTATTTACTCATTTGAGATCCCTGAACAGCGGTGTATGCGCTGTTTTCTCTTTTTATTATCATTAACCTAAGTCTCCTTTAAACTTATCAGTTTTATCCCTGACCTAAATCGTGCGTTTCCAATTGAAGTGAATTAAAGTTTGTAAAAGTGAGGGGGGGGGAAAGATTGTAAAGGCATAAAAACATTTCTCTGTAAATGTTTCAGCTCTATATTAGTCCTTCCATTACTTCCCCCTCTTCTGCTGCGTCCATCTGTCAATTAGCGGCGGTGACTCATCGTGACAGATTAATTAGCCAAGAGTCGGAACAGGACTTAATCATCGAGAGGTGCGATTGTCGTGCTGTCGTCGCTCGCTTCACACTTCCCTCGCTTCAACCTCTCGATACATAAAGACGGCTTCGGCATTTTCCTGCCAAACCGACACACAAGAACACATCTACCTACCTACCTACCGTCTCGGTCTGTGAAGGCGACCTGACGGGGCTGGTTTTATGTAACGAGCTTCTGGAACCGTCTGGGAAGATGGCGGCGCTGATGTGGGCCTTTAATTTGTCCGCTGTGTAGGCGTGGAGAAGGACAGATGTGGGTATTGTTTCTCGTTGTAATAATATAATGAAAATGTCTCAAAATGTCTGATATTGCAGCTTATTATGAAGTTAAACCGTGTTATGGTTGTTGAAGCGTAATTTACAATCATTAGCAGTCACGTGGTAAATGTAATTCATAAGCTAGTCAAGTTTAATTTGTTTTTCTATTTTAGGGAGTCTGAAAACTGCCACAAGTTCCTCTTGGGACTTTTTTCCACAATGGCTCTTAATAATTATGGCTGAAAATTATTATTTTTAAAAACTTATGCTGTTAAGCATAGATTTTTAAACTATTTCAGTTGTTAGCAATTTTTCAGTTTTTTTTCTTTTAATACTTTAATTTCATTTCCACAACAGAATAACGCTAAAAGTACCAACAATAATTTTATACACGATTTTCTTGTGCTTTTCTTTTGCCAATATTAACATCAATATTTCTTTTTGCAAAACAAATAAAAGTTGTTTTCCTGTTTGTCAAAATCAAAAAGTGGAAATAAAATGTTGGTTCTTTAGAAATAACAAATTTCCCTTAGTAGATATATATCAAAAATTAAAAATTGTCTTTTGTCAACAGGTCATGTAACACCTGAGGCTCTAAATGAGTTTTATTCAGCTGGACTGGGAGCAAAAACGGCTCTTTGAGTGGTAAAGGTTGCAGAGCCCTGTTCTAGCTGATCCAAATGATCACTGCGCCGGCTGCTGAAGGTGCTCACAGCGGCAAAATGAGTTTCTGTTACAATAACAATGAGCATAATCGTCACATGTAGTCTGGAAATGGGCGATTGCAGCGATAAATCCTCAGTTATCACGCAGGTTTACAGGTTTATGGTCTCTCTCAGCTTGAGTGCTTTGGCCTCATGGCCCGCAGTCTGCATGATGCCGATTGGTCTCACTGCTGTCATCATCGCTTTGGGAACATCTGGCTAAATCCAAATCTCTGTCGAACATACGGGATGAAGATATTTCCGTCAGGAGCCGGTGGAAAACATTAAACCTAACCTGGATTTATATTGTGACCAGACCTTGAGTGAATATATGGCGTATATTTGATTTAGAGTCAAAAATAACCCATAAGCTTGTGAAACCATTGATTCCCAAAATGGAAAAGCAAATTTAGATTTCACTTTTCTGACAAAAAAAAGACAGTCATCGCACTTCATACGTAGGAAAATGCTTGATTTTACCAATAAGCAGCTGGAGTAGCATCACTTTTCTTTCCTCCGTGTCTGAGCCAAATGAAGAAAAGATGAATGCTTGACTGCATTTTCCCTCTGAGTATTTTAGCTTCTTCTCTTGTAAGTGGGGTGAACTTGATGTGATCTTTTAGGCCTAAACAACTTGTCGGTGTTGGGGGTCTAAAAGAGAACTGAAAAGTGTTTTTATGTCAACATCAGGTGAAAGAAAATTGTAAAATAAGTTTGTAAAAGAAAAAAAAATCTATTTTCCAGAAAATCCTCCTGGAGTTTCTTTTTTCGGCTTCCCTAACAACACCAAACGTCATCAGATTTGGATAAGTGAGATAAAATTACCATCCCCGCTTATAAAAATAAAGGAAAATGGAGCAGATGACATCATCACAGAGAGTTCTCCTTAAACTAAACAACTTATTGTGGCTTGTAGAGGCAAACCGATAGAAATGTTTGGTCAAAAGGGCCCTGTAAGACTCAGGCCCACTAAAAGCTTCATATCTTGGCAGACTTGTTGCTTTTTTTTTTCCAAGTGTAGAGAGAGAATTATGGCAGGAGAATGACTCAGCCAGAAATGCTGAAAGCAACATAATTAATATGAGTACAGGAGCGTTTGTGGCAAAGAGCCTCGCGTGGAAGAGGACCGGAGTCCTGCTCCGACGCTCAGGAGCAGCGAGGAGGTGGAGAAGCTGAACGGACCAGACAGCCTGCGGGTGTAGAGCAGGGAAGAAGGCCCGGCGTGGGCCCCATGGGACTACCAGCAGTGGGAAAGGATGTCATGAAAAAACACAAAGTAGAGCTCAGATTTTGCTGCTACTGTGCAAAAAGATCTGGGCTTGAAGAACAAAAACGGCAGTCATCTTAGTTTCTGTCGAGAACTAAGTCCTTCTCATGACAACTCCCTGCATGCCTGTGAGAGCTGAGTGAAGAAAGTAAATATTATGTCCAAAGTAAATATTATGTCCGGTTTGCGTGTTTTTCCTCGGTTTAACAAAAGCAAACGCCAGTGAATAAAAAACCTGAACAAGATTTCCTGCCATTGTTCACCCAGACTTCTGATTTTAGTTTCCTCTGCGTTTTGTTTTCCAACATGAGCAAACTCCTCAACCATTTTCCTGTCCAGCAGCTCTTTTAATCTGTGACAATAATTAGCGTGCTGAGTTTTTTTTAGCCAAACTGTAGCCATGACAACGATGATGTTCCTTCCGGCTTCCTCTCCAGTGATTCGCGTTGGTCTCCTCGGCTCAGCCGTCACTTTCAGAGTCCAGAACAAGATGTCTGTCCACTGTGGGGCCGACAGAGAAGAACCCGGGCAGAAACTTGTCTTCCCCTCTCCTTCTTGCCACTTGTGCTTGGTTTGTGATTGTGTCTTTCTGGGTGTTTGTGTTTCCTCCAAAAACATCCAGGAAATGAAACATCCAGGAAATGCTGTAAGGCAGGGCGCTCAAACTCATTTTTATTTTGGCCCATATCAAAAATCTGATCGTTCTTAAAGGGCCGGTTGTGCCAGAATGCAATGATAAAACCCATTAAGTTGTTAAAATATCAATAATCTTTGTTTCAGCATTTAATAAGTGTTTCTTAAAATTAAATAATATTCAACATTTTTTCACGTCGATCAGTCCAACCAGGATTTCGTGATTGTTTGTGTGTGGGGAGTTTTATGCAATCAAAATCACAGATTTGTGGTGCTAATTTAGAAATATTTGTAAGGAATTTTTTATGATATTTTTGCTAATGTATGATGTGAAATGTGACTTTTTTAATTCATCGATGTATCGATCACAGACTACAACTTGACTTCAAGTAAGGTTGAGGCAGTCGTCACTTAGACCCAATGGTTTTGGCCAATTTCGAAAGAAATTTTCTGGAAAAATTAGAAACAAAATTTGGGAATCTGTTGATATTGTGTGAAGGTCGCAGGTTTGTGAAAAGCTGGAAGGACTTCCTGATGTAATTTGGAGTCTAGAGGGCCACATGAAAAGCTACGACGGGCCAGATTTGCCCCTGGGCCTTGAGTTTGACTCATTTGCCATGAGGTGTGAGTGAGCATTGTTGTATCTATGTTATCCTGTGCTAGACTTTCCAGGGGTAACCAGCCTCGTCCCTAATGACAGCTAGTAATCCCTCATCTCCATCAGCCTGCAGGGATTAAGAAGCAGATTTACCAGAGGTGGAGCCCTGTACTGTGTCACTTATGCTCTGGAGTTTCTCAGTGAAACGGACAAACTGCAGAATTTATTAGACAACAGTTTGTCTGTTATTAGACAGCATCAGCCTTCTAATAGTAAGAAAGTTCTGGATTATTGTTGTTGGTGTTGTTATTGATAATGTCCTAAAACCTGCATCATTCTTTCTATATCCTAATTGTCTTTACAAATGGCTCAGTGAAGCTGTCATCTGTCATCTGACAAAGGAAGACAGAGAGTGAGATTTCTGAAATATTGATCTCAATCACGCTTAATCATTAAATGTTAACATGGCTTGCCGTAGTGGTTTTATGCTATTTATGGGATTATTAGATGAATATGAATCGTATGCTTTGCCCTCTGCTACAGCCAAACTCTGTTTGAGTCCAGTTTTCTTTATCATGATCATTTTAAAAGAAAATTTCTTGTTCCATCTGTTAAACAAACATCTAGACTGAGCAACTCTAGCTCTGCAACTCCATGCAGAAACACTTCATTGATTCAATTCCTCTCATGGTCGCAGCTCAAATCCAATTTCTGCTCATGATTGATTCCTAGGAAGCAGAAACTTTTACCTTTTGGTTTTATTTACCCCAGCAGCTGTTTAAGTACTCTGTGAGATTTGTGAATAACTTCCACCTAAACGATTTGTAGAAATAATCCCGCACGCTGAAACATCAAATTTAATATTAATATGCTTATAACAAACCATCCATTGTTTAATTTCCTGTACAAACTAAACAAGTTTTACATGAATGTGTGTATAAGCCCATCACAATAAACAATAAATCAATTAATTGCATTATAAATTAAATTAATTCCTGTTTGCATAATTTATAGTTTTTCTCTTTCCACCAAAAGCTGGATGACAAAAGTTTTCAGTCTGATGTTTTGGTCTCAATTAGTCATTTTTTAGAAGGACAATTTTGTTGACAGAGACTTCATAATTAATTTTATTTCTTTTTGTTTGTTTGGGTATTAAAATGTCTTCCAGTTCCAGTATTAAATGTTAGATAAATGTGTTCTTGCATTATCAAGCCATTACCTTTATTTTACTTGAAAATGGCCTCAAAACAATAATATTATCGTTTATCGCAATAATTTCTGGGACAATTTATCGTCCAACGAGATTTGTTATCAAGATGCTGATAACAGAGTATTTCATCACAGAGTGAGAAATCTCCTTGCTGAAACTTTCCAACGCTCAACATCCAACTTTGATGTGGGTGGAAGTCTAAAAAATGGATGAGCGCTCAGTCAGATGCAGTATTTCCTGAGGACAGTAACACAAAACCTCAACTGTTCAGTGCCGCGCAAACAGCCGCTCATCACTATGCAGCTACCTGTCTTCTTCCCGTCTCCCACAGCAGAAACTCGCCTGCTCTGCGCCGGCGTGTGGGGAGGCAGAGCATCAAGGAAGTTGGTGGGAAAATAAAGAAAGGGAGACACAGTGTGTGCTATTCTAATTAATTAGCTCCCGCTGCGCGCTGCCGGTTTGGGATTGGCTGCAGAGCGGCACACCGGAGGCTCTTTCTGCCGGGCGGATGGAGGCGCCGGCCCGCAGAGATGTGACATGTGAAAGCTGCTGTGGAGACGAGGCCGTCCTGTCAAGGCGAAGAAACTCTCCGAGACGCACAACATCTGAAGCACAGCTTTCCCCCTGAAGGCGTTCAGCAGGCCGCAGCCTGAGAAAATAGGACATTAAAAAAAAAAAAGAAAAAGATACTTATCACACATCCTGACCTTGCAATGATACAGATCCTTCTTTTGGTCAGATTGAGTTCATAGGAAGCTCACACAGCTAGTGGGGATGTCTAGGTAACTTGTGCTTGTTTTTTTTTTTCTTTTTACTAAAAATAAGCAAGTTGAAAAGTATTCTCTGCTTACACTGGTTACACAGAAAGACAAATACATCAAACACTCACATTTAAAGTCATTGTTGACATGAATTAAAGAGCGAAATGCAGAGATGCGTCTCTAAATTGAAGCTCAGGCGACCAGATGGGGCCCTTTTCGATCCTGCACGAAGGAAAAAGTTAAAATTTCAGCATTAGGTGTAATTTTATCACACAGGCGTTTTGGGGAAGGAGGAAGATATAAAGGCCAAACTGGCATCAGCTTAAACAAACAAAAAAAAATCAACAAAACCGATGAGGCTCATTAGTAATATATAATGTGATAGACACAAGATCAATATCAGCAAATATAGATACAATGTTTGGTATTAACTGACCTAAAACCAGAAATATTTCTTCCAAATCGACGTCAGTCAGAGATTTTTTTTTCTTTTAATAGATTTAGTAAATATCAGCTCTCAGAACAAAGATAATGTCAGACAAAACAAACAAGAACAATTCAAGTTTAATTAAATGGAATCAAATTGAGATTCACAATCCAAACATTTACTCAGTGGATACAAACATCACTAGAGTAAAGAAATATTATGCCCTCAAAATCCACTCTTACAAGGTTAATCCTTCAAATAATAATAAAAATAAAAACCAACTTTAAAGAGTTTACCTTGCGTAACAATAAGAGGTTTTGACACATCAATACGTTTTTTTTTCTTTTCTTTTACATAATAATCATGGCTGAGTTCAAGGTTCAGGCTGTGCCAGCGTGTCGGTACAATTTCCAAACGTTTGTTTCTGCAGCAGAGAATCCAGCAGCTTTAATCAGAATATTTATTCAGCTTTTTTAAGGATTTAGAGCCGTTACTCCGTCATGGGGCAGATTTGTGGTGATTGTTGGATTCAGGCATCGGTTCAGAACGGCTTAAATTTTGATTATTCTGTTCAGACATGTGAAATATCTTCAAGGGTGAACAGGACAGATTTGTGCAAACAGCTGGAGGCCTGCAGGGTGTGTAGGGGAAGAAAAAAAAAATAAAGGTTTTAGTTTCTGTAAAAGTTTTAATCATAACCCCAAAGTCTCTTCTTCGTGTGTCAGTGATCAGATGTGAGTATTTTTTACTGATCCTTTAAAGCTTTTATAGTCCAAAAAAGAATAAAAACGTCCACATGAGCTGACTGGGTTTAATCGCTGTAATCTTAATTCTGTTAGTTATGGTTTAAAATAAATAAAATAAAAAGGCATTTGACCGTCCTCCGAGGAGCTCCCAGAGCTGAAGCAGAGCTCATTATGTCAGAAAATTACCCAAATTCACGCTCCGCTTACTTCTTTTGCAGTTTTGAGCTGCATCTCTCAGGCTATTTCATCTTTTATTACAGATTCACACTTCATTTTACGAGTGGATAACTGCGAGAAAGTTTCTTGGAAGCCATTGAGTAATCTGGCCGCAATCCAAAAGTAATAATGTTTTAAAGTTCACATAGGTGGGTTTGCGTTCACTTTATAATTAGATTAAGGACATTTAGCACAAATGACTTGAATAAATAACCAGCAAAATTATATTTTGTTGGAAAATTCTTTTTTTTTTTTTTAAATAAAATCCTAAATGTGAGCCTGAGAGACTCATTTTGGCTCTTAAACAAATAAACTTGTGTTATCAGAATCCGAACAACCAGCTAGCAGATCATCAATCAGTTAAACTGTGTGGGAACGAGATGTGTGGTGATCATTTAAAATCAGTAGAGACTCGGTATCTAAGGCCTAGAGATTATTAATGTATTTCAAGGTACGAGAGCTGAAGGATGTAGAAACTTATCAATGCTACACAAAAAAATGCTAACAAAAGCTGTTAGCTGAAGCCATATGGACAGAAATGAAAATAACAGTTTGAACCTCTACTTGTCCCTGTTTAAGTACAAGCTAACTGTTAGCACTGCAGCACAGCTAGCTGCCACAAGAAGTCAGAAAAGTGGCCCTGTAAAACTCAGCTGAACAAGTGTGGGTTGATTACCAGTTTCAAGTTGTTTCAATTGGTTTTTAAAAAGAATATGACTTCAAAACGGCTCAATGTCTTACTGGATCATAGCTCTTATGAATCACTGATTTGAAACCTTTGGGTTAATTATGACACATTTATTAAGATCTGCAAAGCAGCAGCTGTTCAGTCACCAGCTAGTTTTGTGCTGCAGATGTAGTTAGGCAGCAATACAATGCTGCACCAGGCAGATTTAGGCTTAAAGTAATTGTTTAATTTCACCAAAAATGTTTCCGATCGCAGGTTCTACCTTAAGTTTTGGAGCTGCCCAGCCAGATGCCCGACTTGAATCTGACATACTGTGAAGGGGGCAAAAAATGAAACATCACCAAAAATAAATTGTCAGATTACATATACAGTTACATGATGGGTTTGATTGCTGTGATGCTAATGGTTTATATTTTTTGTTGCTAAGCACTCAATTATTTTTTAACTGTTTTTTTTTTGTTTGTTTTTTTTTTTTCAAAGCTTCCTGCCTCCAAAGACAACGTTTGAATTTCCCACAAACATCAAAATAAAACATTTCCTTCCCATTTAAATCATGCCTGGGGTGACTGCGTCTGTAAACACGGCCTTTGGCGCCATCCAGTGGCCAAACGTAGAATCACGCATACGCTGTCACCAGAAACGTGAATGACGGCTGCATGGTGCAGATATCCACAAATAGCCCACACACACACACACACTCAGAGAAAAAAAAGCACACCGTGCGTCAAAGTCCATATCCGGTTAGATGACGCATATAGTAACATTAAAGTTTTAAAAAGGAGTGTGAAACGTCTAAATGTGGCTCAATTATCCCGAATAAAGCCCCATAAACACATCCCAATTAGAAGCGAGGGTGTGATGTTAGTGTGTTTTTTAATTGGATTGGATTGAATTGGATTCTACAATAAAAAGTATTTTTCGTTATTATGTTATACAGTTAGGAATTGAAAACCATGTGCGAGTCTGAAATGATTTTTTTAACAGATAATCTGTCCTGTGTTTAAATAAACGGGTAACGCCCTCTTCACTGTATGAAAAAATGAAACATTTTCGGTACCTTAATGTAAATGCGATTGGTTTATGTTTTTTTTTTTTTGTCAGTCATGGAGGCGGGAGAGGGGGCACACACACTCATACACACACACACACGCACACACACACATACATAGTGTCTCTGCTGTGACTATGTATCACTTCAGATGCTCAGATAGAATTAAAAATCTGCGCTCCTCCGCCTTGTCACCAGTGTTATGCGCATTTTTTCCTCTCCTCTCCCGCAGCATGGTGCTCGGACTCGGAAGCTCAGCACCGCATTTTTCTCGGACGACTTAGACGAGCCAGCAGAAAGCTCCAGCACCACCTGTTCCCACCTTCAGATACAAGGTAAGACGCTTGGGAGGCAGGATTTGGACTCTCTTTTTTTTTTTCCCTTTTTCCTTTTTCGTTGAACGAAAAAAAAAAGAAGCAAGTGCGGCTGTCTGCCCAGATTAGAAGTGAGAAAAACAAACATCCAAAATGAGTTTGGAGAGTTGGCACATGCCGAGCGCCCGCAGGCTGCAGCACGGTGCGCCTTTTCAGGTTTTTTTTTTTTCCTCCTCCTGTTTAGAGTCCCTTTTCTCTTCTCAAGTTCAAAGCGCGTCGGCGGTTGTTGTTGTTGTTGTTGTTTAACGTAGTTTCCGGTCAGCAGGGGAACGTCTTCGTAAACAATGCAGTTCCAGTTGGATTCCTGCGTAATGGGACTCCTATTATATAATTTGCCAATTAGCTAATTCATGATCTCCATCATGTGATATGATCGTCGAGGTTTCATTTCCTTCACAGAGTGTTTTTTTTTTCTCCTTTCTTTTTTACAGATAAATTGAAGGCAAAGACGTGGCTGTATTTTTATTTCTTTAAATGTTTCTAGTCAAATCCAACAGCTTTGGTGAATGTTTTTCATCTTTAGAGCCAATTATCCACTTTTCTTCAGCCAAGCTGCTCCTTCACGAGGAAGGCCAGCGATCAATTATCCACTCAGACCTGTTATTTCACAGGCTCATGATCACTTACCTCCCCTCTGAGGGCAAAATAAATGTAATCTCATACCAGTGGACTATTACATAACTTTAAAACCGAAGTGCCATTCTGCCTGCGTGGGAGTAGATGTGATGTTCCCACTTCCTTGCTGTTGTTTTGCTTGTTAATTGAGTGAGGAGTATTAGTGTAAGCTGAGTTTTTTTTTTCTTTTTTTTTTAGATTCCTGCAGCTTTTGCTGAAGCCTCTTTTTTTATTATTATTATTTTATCTACGTATATCGGTATGCAGATGAAGTGGTTGCTTAGATAATGCGCTCCTACCTACGTGAAGTCTGTGTCTGCTGAGTTGCATGTTAATTCCAAAGGTGGCATGACCAAATGTGCATATATTTTGGTGTGTAGGGTGGTGTGTGTGTTGGGGGGCTGGGGAGAGGGGTTGTGTGGGAGAGGTGTGATCGCAGGGTGCCCAAGCATGACGCTTGAGAGCTGCTTGGACATAGTTCAACTCTTTGCTGAGCAGTCTGTCCTGTGCGCTGGAAGTGTTGCGCAAACAGACATGCTATGCTAACCTGACACATCCTTCCTGAAGACTGCTTCAGACTGGGGTCACCAACAAGAAGCCAAAAGTATAGACTCTGAGATGAGATGGTAATTCATAGATGTTTGATTAAACAACACGACGGTTTTAGAAGAGTTCGCCTTACAGAGAGAGAACTGATCAACCCGTCAGATTAAATCAAAGAGAGGATGGTGGCTCAACCACAAAAACCCGCTGGGACCCAATGAGCTCACAGGAGACCATTAATGAGAGAAGCAGCCAAGAGTCCCGTGGAAACATTTTCTTAACCATGGACTTGGAAGCTAGTTAGCAAGTAGAGCCAAATACAAGCCAGTCGTGTACGAAAACCTGCTAGAGGCTGTAAAAGACTTGAGACTGGGTAGAGATTTTCCCAATGACCTTTAAGCATAAAGCCATAGCAACAGTGGATGTGAGCTACTTTGCAATCAAGAAAAGTGTTTTCCTTATGTGCAATAATTACAGAGAGAAAACACACACAAAAAAAAAACCATTAGTTTTTGCTGGTTCTGCAATGTGCTTAGGAGGCGTTACTCAGTCCCTCCAGGATGTTGCTATGTGTGTTTTTGGTCATTGTTGCCGCATTAATTGACAGATTTTGCTGCACCTTTTTCAAAAGATTGCGATCAAATTTCTTTTAAGCACATAACCTTCCCCCCCAAACAAGAAAATAGTTAATATATAGATCTTAAGTAACATTTTCAAGTAGCTTCTTCAAATAACACCCTGAATAATGTCCTGAGGTCATTCCAGTTAGCATGAACTGTACGCCCACTACAGCCAAAAACTGCAGCATCCTGCATGCCACAGGTTTCAAGAGATGTTGTGAAACAGGAAGTTAAAATAGTACGGGGCTAAAGGAAATTAGCTAAAACTCAGCAGAGCAGCGATTGGTCAGGAAAGTAGGAAACACAGAAAATGTCGAGTTGATCCATCAGATTGGCGGAAAAGTTGCGTCGACTGGTGGAAATCGGAACCTGCGATCGCAACTTCCTGGAGGGACTGCTCAGTACAACTACAGATCATACAAAATAAAGATATAAAAAGGAAACTATGTATCATTAACCTGTTTAATGAAACGCTTACCTTGTATTGGTCAATCACTTAAAATCCAGATGAGCTCCATAGTTTTGGTTATGATCCTGTCTGGGTCATAGCAGCATGTTTAGGCAGAGAAAAATGACTAAGCTAACTGACAAACTGCTGTGAAGCATGATCACGTAAACACGAATATTTTAAGTTGCTAAAAAAAAACAATTAATGAGAAGGCACTCATGCCGAAGAAACAATCTTTCTTAGGATTTCTGAAATATTTTAGAGTTCTGTCTGGATAGTAGCCAATTCTCTACAAAGCCTTGGAAAACTCAAATTCTTTCACACTTTAAAGAATTGGTGAGTTTTTACCTTTAGTGGATACATTCTTATGAATACAGGCAGATACGATGTTCACTATAAACAGTTATTGTCATGGTCAAGTGTTGGTGCAACCAGGCTACTGTCTGAAAATAATAAAATATCCATAATCTGTCCTGGTAAAACCTTTCAACCACCTGGTTAAATCAGTTTGATGATTCATTCATGCTAATATTATAACAGACACTTTTTCAAAATCAGTTTCAAACATAACGCTGCTTATGTAAGCATTAAGAGGAGGAGGTCTCACCCTGATTTCTGCAGAAAATTTCTCTTCACTTGCAGTTTAGCATGTTTTTTTGTGTTTCCAGTTTATCACTCAGAGTTTGTAGCCTTGTAACTTTTGTGCCACTGATTTTACTGTCTGGTGAGCGCAACGAGGTGTCCAAGCCAATGAAGGAAAATTACTCTTGTGGGACAACATTGCCCAGCTACAAGCACGGCAGAATAAAGTGGGAGACATTGTTGCTTACGCTGACAGTAAAGACGCTCCTCCTGAATCAGCCTCTTGTTACCACAAAGGACCCGACCCACCGTATCAACAACATGCTTTTATTGTGGAGAGACGCAACGCTCCGGTTTGGTGTACATGTAGAAACGTTTTTAGCTTAAAGTTGCAGTGTGTTAACTTTTACAAAAATATGTTTTTTACATCTGTGTTTAAACTGTCGCCATGTCGTGATATGAGACTCATAACCTGTGAGAAAACAATCAACCTCCTCCCAGCGCTACTATCATGGTACGCTCACAGCCAAAAAACAACCAATCAGATCCAGGAGGAGTGTCTTGGCGCTGTCAATTAGACTCATGTACGTGCTGCTCAACGTGCTGATGCAGTTACAGGAAAACTGTTTATCCTGTGTCATTGGTGGTCATGCTAACTAGCCTTAGCACTCGGGCCAGCGTCCATTGTGGTGAACCAGCTGTAGTGTAGCAGAGAGCGAGGCGGAGGATTTGAGTGGCACATACATGAGCTTGACTGACAGCGCTAAAACCCTCCTCCTGGCTCTGACTGGTGTATTTCACTGGGAAAAGGCAAAAGAGCTCCAGTTTTTTCACATATTATTTTATCTTATGCTGTCATGGCAAAATGATAGTTTTAGCAAATATTTAAAATAAACTGTTATAAAAGTTACATACTGCAGCTTTAATTTTACTCATCATAAACTTTCTCATTATGATATATGAGCTGCTCCCAACACTTAAATAGTTTGAAACTGTTATGAGTAAAAACAATAACGGGTGAAGCCAACAACTAGAAACTGATATAACTGTTAACAAGTTGCATAATTGATCTCATGTTATCTGTTAAAGTTGACGTCTTGCTTCACTGACTACATTTTACTCCCAATAATTCCTGACGATAATATTGGTTAATGTATTTTTTACACTAGATGGAGTGCAGGCATTAAGACCCGGAGGTCGGCAAGAGGAGCTCATTTTTAAGTCAAATGAGTTTAATCATAGCTACAGCGCCTACGGATCTCCCTCAGGAAAAGAGTCGATGTGGCGACGGTGGAGGTGAAGCAGCCGAATGTGCCCAAGTTAACTAAAGGTTGAGGGGAAGCCGAGGATTTGCCACCTGACAGAGCTCCAGGGCAAAAGAAAGCAAGTAATTAGCTAGTGGGAGTTGAAACGGATCCTGGTGCAGCGATGGAGCCCTTTGACACGTTCATTTCTACATATCGCTGAGTTCATTTCTGATGACTCGTTCGTTTTTCTAGATGCTGTATTCTTCTGTTCAGAAATGAATATGCAAGTTTATACAAATTGGGAATATCCATGAAACACACTGTCCAAAATGTGCATATCAACCGCAGAACAAATCAAAACAAAGTCGACAATCGAAACAAAGTCGTTCACTGGTTTGGACTGAACGGCTACTCAGACAGGAAAAGTCCAAGTGAAACAAGTCAGATTATGTTTTCAAAATGTCTTTGAAGATCAAAACTTTCTTTTCTGCAGACTCTTCCTGTGGTCTGGTGAAACTAAAATGGAAATGTTTGACCACTTATAGTGACTGATTTACTTCACAAAATAGGTAGAATGGAGAGTAAAACATTGTTGGAATATTGAGGTGAAATCTCAAAAAGTCAACCAGGAAGTTAAAGCTTAGAGATATTTGAAATGTTTGACCCAAGTTATGCACCTTGAAAGACAATTCTATTAAATATTAATTAAATTTACATAAACATCTGAATTAAAAAAAAATCTCATAGTTTGTCATTCATCAAATGCAAATAATTCCAGTAACCTTACCTCAGGTAAGACAGAAATAGCTAACTTTCTGATGGCCAGACGATGACGTAAAGTTATTTGATGTGAATAAAATGACAAATGTTTCTGCAGCATGATTACAATAATAATGCAGGCTTTTGTCCTCTTGTGGTCACTCTAACACAATCTGAAAATGGAGGATGATCCTTTAGTGTCTGTCAGTATTTAGAGACCAGGCTGTGTGGAAATCGCTTAAAGTGACAGACACCAACAACATGTTGATGGTCTCCTTTCCACACACATTCAATATTTTTGAAACGCAGCATTTCAAAAATATTCTTATATCATTCCACACAAAGCTTTTTTAAAAATTCATTTTGCAAACTGCTCCTTTTTCAGTCAAGCATTTAAAGCATCCTGGTAAAAAAATGTCTTACCTAACAGCCCTTCACCAAAACAACGTTTTGTAAGAGGTGATGTTCGTGCAACATTTCGTTCTGAGCCAGTGAGTCATCAAGGTCCGGTCAGATCAGAAAAGGGAGAACACAGTCCGTAAAATAGAAAAGGAATTTAAGAAAAACTTTTTAAAAATGTCTTTCCCGGAATTTCTCGGGGGCTTTCAGTTTTATGATGCTCACATTTTTCTTCAATGTTGATTTGTTAGTTGTTAAAAACCATTTTTTTTTTTTTGGTAGTATTCCACATTTGATCACATGTGGTGGGAGCTTCTCATATGTAGAGATTTAATATTTGATCATCTATGGTTATGTTAATTTTTCTGAAATCAGACTGAAACCAGCTTCAGGTGATTTACTGCAGAGGAATCGTCTGACTGAAACAGGGATTTTGATAGTGGCTTCATAATTGTGACAGTTTTCCTTTGTTAGCTAAACGGAAACTATTTTACATAAAGCCTGTCTGATCATAGTCTGAACCTGCTGTAGGCGTAAAGCTGCCTCTTTGTTAATATTTTACAGAGCAGATTGAGTAAATTAGTCTATTTATAATTATGGATTTTTTGTATCTCTGGTTGTTGTTTTTTAGGGAACACAGACAATATTTGTCTCTTGTTCTGCTCGTAGATCAGGAAATTAACTTTCTCTGGGTTTTGATGAGAGCAGTGAAACAGTAAAGCAACATAATTAAAGCGTCTAAATAAAGGGTTACGGTTTGGCAATAAATGCCTTTAAATTGTTATGCTTTTTCACCATTTAGTAGTATGTCTGTGTTGAAGCTGATTGATGAATTGATTGATTGTCTAAAAGCCCAATTTTATTGAGACCCTTGTACATTGGGGAAACAGACAAAAGTGTTTTCTCTGAAATAATCAAATATCTTTAAACGATTTTTAAAGTATAATATAAGGACTGAATTTGATTAACTTCTATTTTTTTTTCAAAAATAACTAGAGCTACATAGTTGATACTTTTGACTTTTTGGAACAATTCCTGATATAGCCCATAAAAAGTTGAAAAATAGGGCGTGTATTAATGTTTAATCAATTTTTATAAAAGGACTATCTGACACAGTTGATACTTTTGACTTTTTGGAACAATTCCTGATAAAATGGATGAAATTTATAAAAAATTTCATAAATTTTTATAAAAGAACTGACACATTTTTTAGGGTTTGTTCTTACAGTTTTTAAAATACACGCACGCACACGTTTGTGTCGCTATCTTTCTTGGGACTTTCCATTGACTTCCATTCATTTCTACAGCCTAAACTTTACCCTTATCATAACCCCAACCCTAAACAAAAATCAATTCACACCATAGTCATAAATCTGACCCCTGACCCAAAAACAGTGTTTCCCCTAGTGAGGAACAGGCTTCGGTCCCACAAGGAGCAGTGGTCCCCACAACGTAGTATGTGTCAGGAAAATGGTCCCCACAAGAAATTATAAACAAACACACACACACACACACACACACACACACACACACACACACACACACACAGTTCTGGGTGTGACAGAACTATTTGTGACAGTTCTCCAGCGCCGGCGCACCATCAGACGAACCGATCTGTTTCTAAGATTATCCAAATTCACAGTTATGCTAACAGTCCCTTCTTCTGTTCTGCAACCCGACTGTTGCCTCTGACTCACACTGATGCCTTTGTATGACTTCACACATACACTGACACGCAGCTCTCACGTCTTTTTTACCAGCACTAAGTGAATGTGCAGCGGCTTTTACTGCAGCAGGCAACAAAACGGACGCCTGTCATCAGTCGGCAGCCCCCACGTGTCCGCTGCTGCCTCCTGTGGATACTTATGGCCCACCGCAATTATGTTCTTCCATTAGTCATCCTACGCGTTGCGGTGATGGGCTACTGGCTATACTTAGCCATCGCCATGGTCACTCCTGTGCAAATGAGAGATTTTACAAACATAATTGTGGTTGGCGTCAAACATGATGAATAGAGATGAGTGTTACCCACACGGTTCTTGTTTTATTTCTGGGTTCTTTTTTTTTGTTTTTTTTGACCAAATGCGGAGACGTTTTAGTGATCCAGCGTCTTTTATTTGTTGTGCCAATTAAAATTCACCCAGTTAATTCAGGGCAAAACAATCAGTCTGCAGCTTTAAATTAATTTACATCAATGAAGGCACAACACAATACAGATACTGTAAAATAAATTGTAAAATATCTGTGAATTTATCTGCCAGTAATTTACCATGAACATGCCAGTAACGTTTTCAACACTAATTCTTGAAGTAGTTTGTTGTAAAAATAAATACAGATGTTAAACTAAGTTTGTAGTAAATTTCGGGTTTCTGCAGCTGACAGTACTTTACTTTAAGTTTAGTTTTAGTACTGCATCCATTTCATCAGAAACCTACAGCACAAATAAAATGTAATGAAACACTTTAAAGTACAGTCTTAGTTTTACGGTAAAATCATGTAACCAGTAATTCACATAGTGAATAATTTTCTATCTGCAGAAGAAGAAAGAGCAGAAACTGGGGACAGGCTTGTTCAAACGTCCAAATGTTGTCATTAACGCTCAAATTTTGCATCATTTATCTTCGCTGTAAAGAAATTATTTACATACATCCACTTTTAACTGAGCAACAGGTTTTAAAATAACATGAATTCATCTTTAGGTCTGACATCCTGCACCCACAGCTCCACATGTACGTGAGTTGCAACTATTAACAAGAAGGAAATATCTTGGGATTTTCTGAGACTTTGTGCCAAAAATGTCCTTTAATTCTTAAAGGTTTAGCTGAGTGTTGCCGTCTGCCAACAAACCAGCCTGAAAATGTCGTGACGTTGCCGGTTCGCAACGATTACTGGGCCGTGACCTGAAGGGTCAGCCACAGTTTAAAGCCGGTCACCTCGTCGCGATGTCAGAGGACGGAAAAAACGATGCTCTGATCCAACTGAGCGGCGGGCGCAGTCTGATCAGCTGTGTCTGAAAAGCCTTTGTTATGGTTTCATCTTTTTGTCTGTCTGCAACACAGACAGACAAAAGAAGCTCAAACTTCTCTGCAAATGCTTTGGATTTTCCTGTGCAGCTCCTGAGAGACCGTGTTGTCTCACCTCCGGAGTCTGAACCCAGTGGATACCCGCGTTCCTTCATGCTGGTAATTGGTCCCAGCTGGCATCCAAAAAATCCTCCTCTCACGCATCCAGAGGAACCCGGTGTCCGTCTCGTAGGGGGTTAAAGGTCGTTGCTTTTCTGACAGGCAGATAAGGAGTTGGGGAGAACTATTATTTCTGATTGCTTAGATCCCGAGAGCAAGTTGGCGGCATCTCCAATGGGACACGAGTCGGAAAAACTCAGTTCCTCTGCTTTTGTTGAACTGGATATGAAGAACACTTCACACTCATCCCGTTTTCCTTAGACTAAATACGAAATCTGATTACCAAGAGATTCTTACATGTAAGGTTTCAAGGCATTCCGATGATGCCTGGATAACCATTACAGCTAAATGTGCTGAGTAATAAGATTACTAAATGTTATTTCGTTACTTCAGACAGTCAAACATAATATTCTTATAGCTACAAGTGGAAAAACACAGTGGTTAACATTAACGCTGCACACGTCCAACACCACAAAAGGAATTTGATTCTTTCAGGCCTCTGTAAATCTGAAGTGCCTCCTTCACAGCGTCAGACGACGGACAGACAGACATGCCTCTGTTAAAACTGCAGTTCAGTCAGAATCAAATTAAATGTCACACTTAAGAAAGATGAGACAAGATGAGACGGCAGCTTCCATTTACACCTGGGAAACTTAAGAGAAGGGAAAAAAAACTTGGAAAAAATGAACTTTATCAATTCCTCACACATGCTGCAGCCAAAACTGTAACATTTGTAAGCATTCCCTAAAAAATTGTCTGTAATCAAGAGGACTAAAATATTTGTTTTAAGCATAATGGCTTGCAAAAAGGAACTTGGTATTTAAAAAAAACCCAACAACTTAATTTCAAGGTAGAAGCTCAGAAAACATAGGAACAATACTGAGGTTCTGACTCAGCTCCCAGACGGAGCCAAAGATTCTTTACAGACGATAGAAAAACAACTGAAACGTGGACATATTGTTTGAAGAAAGTAACAGACGAAAAAAGTGACGCATCAATTTAGCACCAGAGAACCACCGCAGAAAACAGAGCAGAACACCTTCCTTGTTGTCTGGGTCTTTCGTCTGTGATTCTGATGTCTGGTTCTGGTCTTGACTGAGATTCGGCACCAACAGCAGGGATGGAAGATCAATGTCTTTTGAGACACAGCTTTAGATTATTGTCCAGTTGGACGACCCGTACATGCCTGACATCGCTGATGTAGGAGTTTAACCAGGCTAAGCTTGTCAGGCATAACCTGGATAATGTTTTCAATATTTCCACATCTATTTTGTGAAGTGCACCAGTCCCTCCTGCCCCAAATCACCACAAGCTGAAATGGTCTGTTTTGCCATTAAATATTATGTGTTTTTAGAGTGCTGTTTTTTTTTTTTTTCATTTTCTGCAGATCGTCAGAACCGGGCTCCCATTTAATTCCCTTCTCCCCCCCTTTTTAAATTTTTTACCTTGGAAGTGTGCGCTCTACTTTCCTTCAATAGCTGGACATTACCATCTTTTTTTACTGACCAGTTCAGCAAGCTAAAATGTTGTTAAAAAGTAATTTTTTTAAAAAGTTACTATATTCACAAAGTGAAACCCATTTAATGAAAAGTATATTTAACACCTGCTTATATGTTGTCATTTTAAAGCAGAACTTTTAATCTGACAAACGAGCCTCAGTAAAACGCATATTTATACAGCTCTGGAAAAAATTAGACCACTTAAAACCATCAGTTTTCTCTGATTTTAGTCTTTATGGATTTATATTTGAGTAAAATTAACTTTTATTCTATGAACTACTGACAACATGTCTCCGAAATGCCAAACAAAAATGTAGCGTGTATTTGCAGAAAATGAGAAACTGTAAAAAAAAACAAAAAAGATGCAGCGCTTTCAGACCTCAGATAATGCAAAGAAAACAAGTTCATCTCCATTTAGAAACAACAAAACTTATGTTTTCACTCAGAAATCAATATTTGGTGGGATAACCAGGAGGTTTTCAATGGGGTTCAGTGCTGAGGAATCTGAAGTTTCTCCAGAGCTGTAGTTGATTGAATATGGCTTGCATGTAACTTTGATCAGATGAAAGTGGCACCTTCAGGTATGGGAGTTGTAACTAGTAATGAACGTCTGATGGTCCACAGTTCTGTTCCTAATATCTTTTTTTGTTATTTTACTAGGTTGTCATCGAAGGAAGCGGTGTGTTTGAGGTTTTGCTGTAAAATAGATCCACAGGTTTTCCTCCGATTAAGTCAAATATAGTGAGCTAGCCAATCAGACGCTTCAACGCCATGATGTCATCATCTGGGCTTTCCCAAATGATTTAAAGACATAGTAATTTTAGTATATATAGATTGCACATTTTGAAGAAAGTCATCATATGTTTACATAAAAAATAACCTTTAATTATTTTGGCAGAAAGGCACAATTTTGATCGTCCTAACTGACCTTAAATTCACTTTATGTATATCTGGTTTTGGCTGTATATTTATATTTCTGTGTCTCATCGTGTTCTCAAAGATACTGAGTTTCCAACTAGACTAACAGAAAACTTTCACTCCAACTCCAAAATCTTTGCAGCTTTCAAGCTATTACTTCCATATACATGTCAACATTTTTGACAAAATGACAGTTTGCTGTATCTTTTCTTAATCACCGGAGCAAACTGGACACGGTGATCATTTACCAAAACAAAACGTGACACAAAAAGCTCAAATTCTGACCGTAAATTAGTCTGCTGCCTTCAGTCACGACGCGACACGGTACAAAGTGCACAACATGCTGTGACTGTCGCTGCAGGTTTATTTTGAAGACTGCGTGCAGCAGGGCTGACGACGTGGCAGAGGCCGGACATTGTTAGCAGCTGAATCAGCTCGGCGTCGAGGAGGCAGGAGGTGTCACCGAGGATTCAGGTTCCTCCTTGTTCTCCCTCTGCTGCTTGTCAGGGAGTTAGCTCCAGCTGTCTCAGGACAAGTTTCACTTTTCCATCTCATTCTTCCTGCACATATATATATATATATATAAAAAAAAAAAAAAGTTGAAGTTTCATACCGCGTATTAATTTTTTTTTCTTTGCAGGCAGGATAAGAAATATCAACGTCAACCGTAAATATGGCAAAATTCAGCTAATTTTGTTGTGAAACTTGCTTAGCTGAGTGTAAAACTGGAGGATGCTTTCCATTATCCTTCTCTTATTGTTGCCACATCCACCTACACATGAAACTCGACTGTATTCAATGTTATGCTCTCTCAGGAGGAAAACTTCTCTGTTTTCTGGTGATTAATTTTAGCTAGATTACTAATTAATCTCAAATCTAGGCTAAATATGAACCTGATATGCAATTTTTTTATTATAGTGACATGAAATGTTGAATACAACACATCTTACAGAGTGATACATGGATGCTGCGCAGAGTTGGAAGAAACATTATTAGCTTTTGCGTGAAGTAACATGTATCTAAGGTGACAAACATGACAAACATTAAATCCTTTTAGCCTTGGGGAGTTTACTGAGGAAACTGACCCAAACACTCAATATTTTACCCTGAGGAAGATTTATTAGGAGGAGCTTATTAGAGCCAAAAATCATCAAACTCTAAAGAAGATTTTCCACATCGTTACATATGATGAACAGACTTTAACGCTGCTGTTAAGAGTTAATCATTTTTGAAGCAGGACAGATTTAACAGGCTGAACATGGGATCAATTCTCATGTTGCTTTTGCATTTATCCATTTTTATGTTTTTCCATTTGTTCAAAGCAGCTCAGTGTTGCTTCTGTATTTAACACGATGCCTTGAAATTGTCTTTTTTTTTTTTGTCTACAACAGTAAAATAATTCCAGCGGTGCTTCCAGTTTCTCTCTGTCCTGCACTGAGCGTCGTGCCGCTCTCTCTTCTTTTTCTCTTTTCTGCCCCCAACTCTTGAAGCCTTTTCGAGGGCGTGTCTAAACAAAGGTGTCTGCCAAACTTGAGACTGAGGCTTGCTTTTGTTTTGGGAGAAAAAAGACGCACCTGGAAACATACAACCTTCTGTGGACGTCATCCCTGTCTGACCAGAGAGACAAACCTCTACATCCTGCAAACAAGGACACCATGATGTCTCGGTGGGACTAAGGCTTTCACAGAGCAGCTGCATGCCGTGAGAAACTTTTTCATCCTACACGGCGCTCCCATAAAATGCTGATCTTTTTTTTTATTATTTCTTTTTTTTTTTTTTTTCACGGAGGAAAGCATGTCTTCACATAGAGTCCGGGAGTGACAGGTGGAGAAATAAAAATAGAGAGAGAAAAGCGGCTCCCTCAGTTTGAGAAGCCAAGCAGAGATTTAAAACCAACTCTCTGTTTAGTAAGTAAATCTGTACTGGCAGATTTACTGATGAAAAACAATCTGTTGGAGTAATGCAGCTAAGTAATCCAGGAATACAAGCCAAAGCAGATGTTTACAACAAATATGTAAAAATACACACATTTTTAAAAATGTATTTCTCACTCTCTGATTTGAGACTAAACCGTTTTAACTCAGTTAGCATTACCTGAAATAATTAAGTTACAAAACAATCATAGATGTTTTTATAGTACAATTTATTACTTTCTTTAAATTCAAAAGTTGCTATGCACTTTTTTTAATTATGTAAAGCACTTTGAAGTGCCTTGCTGCTGAAATGTGCTATACAAATAAAATTTGATTGATTGACTGAGATTATTAAACCTTGAAACACAGTCCAGATCATCTTCCCATGGCTTTGTAAACTTTTGATCAGATAATTCACATTTGAATGTATAAGGTTTGATCTGTGGATGTAACTTAAAGCAACACAATGCTTCCTTAAAGCACTTTGAAATGCCTTGCTGCTGCAATGTGCTACACAAATAAAATTTTATTTGATTTGGATTTGTGAGTCTTTGTGGAAAAATCAAACGTAAACACCCGACACAGCAGGAAGGGATCTTTGAACCTCCATAAGTCACTTCAGGGAGACGCGTCCATCAAGCTGAAGAGTTATGAGCAAATATAGACACAGTGGCCACTTTATTAGGTACACCCATCCAACTGCTCACCAACACAAGTGTCGAATCAGCCGATCACATGGCAGCAACTCACTGCATTTAGACATGTAGACGTGGCCTAGAGACGATCCGCTGCAGTTCAAACCGAGCATCAGAACCGGGAAGAAAGTGGATTTAAGTGACTCTGAATGCGGCATGGTTTGTTGGTGCCAGACGGGTTGGTCTGAGTATTTCAGAAACGGCAGATCTACTGGGATTTTCACGCACAACCATCTCTAGGATTTACAGAGAACGGCCCGAAAAATAGAAAATATCCAATGAGCGGCGGTTCTGTGGGCGCAAATGCGAGCTGATAGAAGGGCAGCAGCAACTCAAATAACCACTCGCTACAACTGAGGTATGCAGAGAGCATCTCTGAAACCACAGCAAACCTTGAGGCGGATGGGCTACAGCAGCAGAAGACCAACCGGGGGGCCGTTCCTGTCAGCTAAGAAAAGGAAACTGAGGCTAAAATTCGCACAGGCTCACCAGAATCAAAAAAACGTTGCCTGGTCGGATGAGTCTGGATTTCTGCTGCGACATTCGCATGGTGGGATCAGAATTGGGAGTCAACAACTTGAAAGCACCGATCCGTCCTGTATTAACGATTCAGGCTGGTCCCGACAGTCTCATCTTATCTCTGTTTGTTTCTCTGCTCGTATCTACAACCAGCTTCACACTGGAAACAAAGCTCAGGATAACACGTACTGCTCACCTGTTCTGGATATAATAGTAGTTACAAATCCATGCAACTTACTATACTGGTCAAATATACTTCATGACCTCTGCCTTTACACTCACTTTGAACCATGAGCGCTGCCCTTTCTTCAGTCTGGTCAGGTTTTGCTCTTATTGTATACATCTGATGAGTGATAGCTGACTTCAGAACCAGAGATGTTCTCCCCAAACTCCGCATGAAATTGGAAAACACACACCAACACTGACAATCACAGCACCTGTTATGTTTTTCTTTTCTTTTCAGCTCTGGTCATAATGTGTCTTTTGTTCAGTGTTTGTCTCATTACATCAGCTCTCCATCACTCACTGAGACAGCTTGTAGGTCAGCTCTTCTACCCGGCATTTCATGTGAGATTTCCTTCCAATTTCGTTTCTGCTCATCTCCAAAAGGTTTAGCTGGGTTTCTTCGTCAGTCAATCAAATCTTTGGACGGCAAAACCGGACATTTGTTTCTGAAGAAACCAGTAGCTTGCTCTGTTTTTGAGTGCAGGTTTGCTGCAGCCTGCAAGATTTACTTTCCTTTTACTGGGGGATTCGACCACGATTGGTAAAACAAGACCTGGAAGTTCTGCAAACTTTATCTTGTACCCGCTGAAGGGGATTTATCTCATCAGCAATACACAACAAAGAAGAACTATTTCTATTAATTTCACGTAGATTTAATTTTAAAAGATACTTAAAATTCATTTGAAGCAAATGTCAGTAAAATATTCTGTTTTAAATGTTGACCTTTTGTATCTTATCAATGCAGCGTTTCACGTGGTTATGACTGCCGTCCGTCAGTCGGGTCTTTGCCTTGGCTCTTCATGTTCCTCTCCTGAACTGCTCGGTGCGTCCAGCAGCATCAGCTGTTTTCATGCAGGTCTATGCTGCTGCTGCTGCTGCTGCTGCTGCTGCTGCTGCTGTTGCCCTTAGGGACAAAAACACTTTGTTTGATAAATTGTTGATGTCTCCTTCAGCATTTTATGTTTGCAGTCCATCACTTCGAAGTGCATCGCTGCAGGCCTGCAGAAAGTGGGTTTTTCTTATCAACCTTCAATTTTAACCGCTGCATTTTTTTTCCTCATCTTTTTTTTTTACATTTCTTCTCTTATTTCTCCATTACTGATTCTCTCTTTCTCAGAGGAAATTACATAAGTCTTTCAGTGTGTGCGTGTGGGCAGTGTTGCACTTTATGTAAGGCGAACGTGGAAATGGCTAGTGAAACACTTGGGTCTTGCCCCCTGCTTTGTTTCTTTCCCTCCTTCTGTGTGTCCTGTAGCCTTTTGTGGTTGTGTTTGCGGTTTGGCTATCAGCTGTGGTTGCGTGGTGCTTGATATACAATGAGGTGACTCTGGCTGCCCACTCAGAATCACAAACGCACATACGAAGAAAAGGTTTTGTGAAACACACCTTTTAATAAGCTTATGTGGATTTTAATTTGAAGGAGATTTACAGTTCATCCATGATGTGCCGATGATTTTTGTGATTATTGTGGAACAAAATTTCAGATTTTGTGGAACCTTATTGAAAATGTTGCTGTCAAAATTCAGCCGACGTGCAGCGATTGGTCAGAAAAGAAGGAAATACAGGAAATGTTAAGTTTATTTGGTCATATTTGTGGACACGTTGTGTTGTCTGGTGAAAATTGCAAGTCTGCACAATTTACGAATGATGAGTGAATTTGCATTAATAGTTGCTGTCACAGCATTGCGACTTTCTGGAGAAACTGAGGTCAGTTTTTGAATTAACATTTAAGGGAAACAACCCACATTTAATTTTAGTAAATACATTTTTGAATTTTCTTTTGCAGCATGTCTATGTTTTTATTCCAAATTCATAAAAGGAAGAATGTCAGAAAAAACGTGGGGATCTGTTGATTTTGTGAAAAACTGGAGGGACTTATTGATGTAATTTGGAGTTTGTGCGGCCACATAAAAATTTACGGCGGGCCAGATTTGGCCCCCAGGCCTTGAGTTCGACACATGTGGTGTAAGAGAATAGGAATAGTAATCTCTACTGTGATTAAACTCCTTAAACAAAAAAAGAAATTCCATTAAAATCCTCTATTTTTCTGTCAATTAGCAAATAGAAATAGTTTTGTTAACCACACCTGATCCAAGGTTTCCCCCAGAAAACTTGCTGAGCCCGGCCGTTGGGCGTGAGGGCGGTCGTTCATCCAGCGGCCCGCCGTGTTTTTGAGTTAAAAAAATGTTTAAAGTTGAGAGGAAAGTTTTAAATATCACTTGATAACTATGTGTTATTAAAAGATTGGAAGATTAACACCTGAAACCAACTATAAAGTAAAAAAAAAAAAATGCAAACATAAATAAATAAATAAATAAACAAACAGTACTCAGCCTGGTGGCCCGCCAGGCTTATAGTACACTGGGGGAAACCCTGCTGATCTGAAACAGGAAAAATTTGGTCAGATTTAATATCTCACAGCAATAAAAAGTCATGTCTCATTTTATTCGGTTTATTTGGTTTCAGTCATATTTACGACTGCCTGGACTTTCCAAGCCGGGATTCTTCTTAGTTGGTTATAAACAAGCAAAAAAACAACAACAACAAAAAACCCCCTCCATCCTTCAAGCCGTCTAAGAGCCCAACAGACCTTCAGCTCAGAGTTACTGCTGATGATCTGCTCCTTGAGGGGATAATGTTTCACTCCTTATTGATCCTTTAGATTAAAATGATCCTCCTGATTCATTTCATTCCTGCTTTAATCCTGCTGCCGTCAGCACTAACCTGTGATTGTTACACGACACCAGCGCTCTTGTTTTAACGGCTTCTCCTGTACTTCCTCCAGGACGGCGTTTTCCAATAACTGTAAGTGGCCTTGCTAAAAGAACCAGCTAAAAGAAGGGGATGGTTATGTCACAGGGCCGAAGCGGTGATGAAAACATTGTGGGGGAAATTTTTCCAATAGGATATTGAACAGATATAAACTCATGGTGCTTTCTCCAGTGCTACAGGAAGCAGGTTGCTGCATCTTGTCTCTGATTTGCTTTGATTTCTGTGGCAATTTTTATTTTCTTAAGAAAAAAAAAAAAAAAAAGATCTGGAAATAAAACACCTCTGCACTCCGGAAAACCTGTCACCCTTTGGCAAAGTGGGTCGGTGTGTGTGCAAAAGTTGTGTGTCCGTGTGTGTGGCTGCGTGCGCCTCCCAACTTGTTGGAGAAAAGGGTGTTTCACTGAGTGGGAATGCCTGGTAGGATGTGTAGGCCCAGGTTGCCATAGCATCCATCTGCTGCTACGCTCACAAGAGTTTGCAGACCGCCCACGCACTGTGACATCCAGCATCAAGCCGATCTTAGAGGGGAAAAAAGTAAAGCTATGACTGAACGCTAACATTAAAGAGCCAAAAATAAGCAAACAGATGCACAGTGATTTTGCTTCATTCTTTGGTACATGAATAGGTGCGTTCGTCCAGAGCAAGCATCTTTTGATGACATTTCCCGTTACAGTGAAGACAGACAGACGTAGGAGAGGTGTGCAGCTCTCAGCACACAGAACAACATTTTGGCAGAGCGAGGAGCGAACAGAAGGTTGCGAAGCGGCTTTAAATATTCCGCAGCTTTGACATGAATTTCTGCAGAAGGCTAGTTAGCGAAAACACTTCCAGACGGCAGGTGAAAGTGTCTATCTGACCGATGCAACAGGTCGCCACCAAAGTGAAGAGCCTCACCAGAAACACCGACATGGCCGGCTCACACCATGCAGTGGCAAAACTGAAACAGCAACCATCAAAAAATGTGAAAACAGAACTTATACACTGCAGGGGTTTTTTCTAACCTGTCGTGACGCACAGCCATGGCGAAATGAAAGAATGACGTTTTCTTTTTATGTGTTAAAACATAGCCTATATTTGTGCATTTATATAAGCCATGATTAGTGATTAAATACCATGACGCATGAAAATGTACTTTATTTTGAAAAACTGGCTACTGTGCGCTGCGCTGCTTTCAGGAGTGAAGAAAAAGTCCGAAGTAGAGGTAGAGAACGAGCAAAACCTGAATAAAAGCAAAGGAACTTCCAGACACATTTTGGTGGGAAAACTTGTATTATTATTTGAAGTCTAAATAAACGTATTCACGTTTTTGGACTTGTCTGATGTTGCTTGTAGATGCAGGAGGAGGAAAGCACCCAGACAGGCTCGCAGCGGGCCTTCAGCGTCCTGGATCGCCTGCTGCTCACTCACCCCGTGTGGCTGCAGCTGTCGCTCAACCAAGACTCCGCCCTGTATGTGCTGCTCAGAGAGCCCGTTGGGGTAAATATTCACCTTAATAACACATTTATCATTTCTGGACCAATTCTTTACAATGACAGCTGCCATGTTGCCTCTTATTGTTGTCAAAAGTAACTGCTAAATGCTCCTGGTGAACGCTACCTGATGGAAACTGGAATTATTAGTAGTCAAGGCAAGTTGGGAGCTATTTCCCCGACTTGGCCCTGCGTATTGAAGTAAAAAGGCTGGCAATGCCGTTTTAAATAAAATTTGGCAGCCAATTTTGGCAGGATTTAATCAAACGTCAGCTGTTACCAAACACTTCTGCTTATGTGCCTTGTCAAAAGTTTAAACTAAATCTGTTTTACACTTGTGTCCTGGACGGTTGTCGGTGCTTTCAGACCTTTTTGGTGCGGAAGTGCAGCTCCAGCCAGAGGAAGGTGCTGTGTTTGAGAGTGGCAGCCGACCGGAGTGCCTCCTCTGTCAAGGAGTGCTTCATCTGTGAGGAGGACTCCAGTGAGTATGAAGACAAGCCGCTGATGTCTACACAAAGTTACACGGATGCAAGTGCCGGTTCAATTTTAAATTTTTTACGAGACTGAAAATACAAAGTCAAAATTCAGTTTTTAGCCAAGAGTAGTTAGCTTGAGTCCCTCAGCACAAAAACGATTAAGTCTTTTGACACTTACAAAACAACATTGACTTTGTGATCAATGAATGCGGCGACCCTAGTGGTAGCCGGAGGGTATTGCAGCTTGATAAGCAACAGGAACAAAAAAAAACATTTAATATTTTTCAAGAGCAAAAGTTCAAACAGAAATATTTTTACTTCTAACAGTCACACAGAGGTGAACAGTGATAGAAAAAAGCAGCACCTCTTCGTTCTGCTCATGTATAGCCTAGCATTAGCACTGCAGCACAGCTATTTGATTGCAGGAAGTTTGAAAATCAGCAGTTTAAAGTTGTGAAAAGTGAATAGGTTTTCTAGTTTTTAAATAATGATGGCAATAAGTAGTCAATATGATGAAAACTCAATTTCTGTATCTATGGGAAGCTATTAAATCCAAGAAAACACTAAAAACAAACTTCAGTGCATAATTCAAGACGTTTGTGTTTGGTCTTGTGTTTTAATTAACATGCCTTTATGGGCAATAAATCTTATACCACACTGAAAAGCCTTAATTCCCACGAAATCAGGGGTTTCAAACTCCAATCCCCGACGTCCTGTGTCCTGCAACTTTTAGGAATGTTCCTGGTCCAACACAACTGAATCAAATGGCTGAATGCAATTACATTTTTCAACCCTAATTATGAGATTCAGGCTTGCTGACGCAAAGACAGAGCGAAAGGTTGCAGGACTGGAGTTTGTGACTCCTGCTTCAGATGGCGCCAGGTTTGTCAGAAAAGCTTTCCAAGTCCTCTCAGCCGACGCCAGCTCATTTCTGGCGAAGGAAAAACAAGGCATCTCTCTTCACTGGAGACAGTTGAGTAGGTTTAGGATATGTTTACAATTTTCTAACAAAAATAACACATTAGCATTTCTTTTTTTAAAAAACAAAAACTTGGACTATAGGCAGCCTCAGAGAGTCAGTCAGTTGGACAGTTTGAAGCATCCAGAGAACAGCAGTCCGACAAATCTACAAAGTTAGCAGTCCTGCATGACTCTTCTCTGCAGGAGGTGTCATGGCTGCTTCATATTATTTTTGACAGCTCCTCCTGAAACAAACTAGTCTTTCACTGCTGTCAGTCAATCTCTTTCTGTTCTGTGAGCAGCGTTCGCCTTGGAGAGCTCAGCACTCAGCTTTCCGGACTTGTGTCGTCTGGTGGCCTTCTACTGTATCAGCAGGTAATATTTCATACGGAAAAAAAAAAAGAAAAAAAAAGAAAAGATTCACGGTGCAGATGCCAGCATGCAGACAACTCTGCCCCGGAATATTTTCATTTGGTATTTTCTTGTCGAGGTTGCAATATCCACATGTATCCTGCAGAATAGTGACAATCAGGGAATCTCTATTTTCGTTTCACATTCGTAAGCCTCTCTGGACGGGTTGTTCAGTTTCATCCTCCAGCCATGTTGCTTAACTGGAGTTTGTTTGTAGCTGAGATCCACAATCAGGTCTGCAGCAAACCAGCTTTGTGATGTGATGTTGCTTTCAAAGAGGTTACATTCAGCAATAATTATCCAAACTTTCAATGTTTTTCTTCGATCTTTGGCTACTCTTAGTATTGTTTACAAATTATTTTTTATCAAGCTCCCAGAAAATTATTATTTTTTTAGATTACTGTTATTTTCCTTTTTAACAATCCACTTCGTTCAGAGTTAAGAATGATTTCAGAACAAAATGAAGATTAAACTGAAGGGACGATCCGGTATTGTGCCAACAGGCAACAAGCAATGATAATAATTTGAAAAAAAATGTAAAGCTACTAATTAAATGCATTTATTTTATTTTTACAGCAACTGCATTTTTGTAAAAATGTTGCGTTGCACTCAAGTGTGAAGCCTATTTTTATTTAATTTCTCACTCCCCGTTGGGAGATAAAAGACCAAATGGCAGAAATTCAGTAAAAAAAAATATCTGGCATGGGGACACGACAGATTGTGGTTGGATGTTCAGCTGTTTGTCTTCTCTTCTGACCAGGATGTCTCAAGTCAACTTAAATATTTTCTGGCTTTAAGTTTAAATGTTAGTGCTCTCTAGTAGTAATTATCAATGAAGGCTGCTCTCAGAAATGCTCCATTTTAATTACACTGCTGTTCGCATTAATCAAGCATTACTAAATGCTGCTCCCATCCGTAACATTCAGCCCGTTAGCATCAGCGCTACAAGCTAGCAGATCATTCTGAGCTGCGTTAGCTAGACATATCATATCTTCTCAGAGAAGCTTTATCAAATTCCTTTAGTCTTTTCTTCTTCACTAATTTAAGATTTGGTATTTTTCTAGACAGGATCAGATATTTTGTCCTAAACAGAGTTTCTGCACTAAGCTGCTCCAACAGAGGGTTAGCTTGGTTAAAAAAGCTACAATAATGTTCTGACAAGACATCAATAAAAACACTGGTAGCTTTACCCTTCGTTCCTTGGACTATATTTGACTTAACCCTGACTGAACACCGGCTGTCTTCAATAAACTCCTGTCCTGCTCCTGCTGACAATGTTTTCTTTTGGAGTAGTTTACTGAAGCGCTAGCTTAACTTGCTCTATGTTTTCATAGGCCTCTGTTGATGCTGTCATTAAAATGTCAGGAGAATCAGAATAAAATGCACATATTACTCCATAAGTTTGATCAAAAAACAGCTGAAGAACCACCTCAATTTATTTGTCACACACTGCGTAATGATGACATCAATGAAATGCATATTCCACAGAGAAATGTTGCACTTCTTCCACAAAGGTGACCAGACTCATTGACAGTTTTGCTAGTAACATATTTCCAGGCAGTTCTGCTTAATCCTGTGCGTTGGTAACACTGAGATTTCTGGGATCTTTGGCAGACAAAATTGTAAACTCTGATCTCAATCATTTGAAAATCGCCTTCCCGTTTATATTACACCTTGTTTTCATTCGATTTCTACTTTTTGTTTCTCCAGAGATGTACTGCCGTTCCCTCTTCAGCTACCAGAGGCCATCGCCAAAGCCACAACACACCGGCAGCTGGAAGCCATCTCACACATGGGGCAGGGTAAACCTATCACTAATTCACATACGAAAAATGCATCAAAAATGTCTACTTTTGGAATTGCATTTAGAAATAGAATTGGGGTAAAACATGTAATACGCTCTTCTACGTCTACAAGAATTATATGTAATGGAAAATAACGAGTCGCGCATTCCTCATCTATAAATCAAAGACAAGCTGCACTTTCCGTGCTACTGTTTGTTTTCACGGCTCACTGGCTAAATCTGACAGATTCCCCTTGTCACTACGACTAACAGAGTGAAGAATGTCTGCGTATCAGTTGTGAGAAAGTCAACTGTGTGAAGAAGTGACTGCCAGTTTGAATCTATTTTAACACAGGAACATGTGCTGTTGTGCTGCAGCAGCAAAGAGCGAGGTGCGACTTCATGATGGCCGAAAGTGATAAGCAGATTCTGGAGTAGCGTAGTCTGCTCATGTGGAAATGATTTCTGTTTCAGTTTTTCCGTCCTGGATTTGATCAAAGCATGAGAACGTTTTTAAAAGGAGCCTGTCGGCGAGTTTGTGTTTGTATATCAGACTATATAATGCTGCTTAGTTGGATATTCCTTTTTAATATGAGCAAAACTTCAGATAAGACTGAAGTTAAACATAGAAATACCAGACTGCTTTGAACCAGTTTTGAGCAATGTGTTCTTTTCGGGATTTAATTAAAATTTTAAGATGAGAAAAGCTGATTGGCTGACTAGCTGAAGCCTAAATCCAAACTGATTTTGCATAAACACCAGGTAATGAACATAAGGAGCAGATATTCAGCTGTGTGTTGCTGTTGATTTAATGCTGACCAATTTCCAATTGAAGCATTGAATTCAAACATGTAGGAATAGATTCTCTAAGTTATGTTCAAGAACTTAGAAAACCATCGTCCTGGGTTGTAAAACCAGAAATGAGCACTGGGAAATCTGAATGTCCTTCTTTTTAAGGATTGTGGAGAAAGATTTCAGTAAACTAATCAGAATTTTGAAGTTGTATTCCAATCTTCAATTACTGATTTGACCTGAGTCTGATTTTATTTCAAGAACTATAACATAAGAATATATGAGAACGCCAATCTTTTTGTAGCCTTACCAGCTTGAGAGTTCTTTTATTATTATTCTAGGACCAGAGGCAACGTCACACTGGGTGTGTGAAAGAGCAGTTGATCATTTTTGGCTGGCATTACAAAAACAGCAATATTTGTATTTATTTCATAACAGAGATTAGATTGTAGTTTCATGAATTGTGAGAATTTCTAAAAGGCAAAACATCTCGGATAAATCGGAACTTGATATAGGAGACACGGTGTTCAATTAGCTTCTTACGTGTCTGTGTTTCCTGACATTTGCTTCTTTACTCAGTAGCAGCATCCACACCATAAAGCATTAATGACAGAGCAACAGTCTAGCTTTTATAACTTGTTATAGAGTTGAATTTCAGCCTGATATGCATTGTTAGCGCTTCATTAGTTTCTATCTACCCGATTTCTTAAATGTGAACTTCTTGGATTGTTTCCCGTTAGATTTCTGGAGTGCACCAAGCGCTGTAGACATCCAAAATGGCCCTCTGGGGTCCATTGCATCCACCAGCGGCGCCAATGCCCAAATGGCGGGAACTCAAGACCGATGTTCCCTGTTCATGCGAGGCAAACAAGGCAAGGTCTGCTTCATCAACCCCCTGTTTCTTCAGCTGGAGGTTTGCAAGGTCAGTCACAAACCTGGAAAAAACAACAACAACAAAAAAGATTTCTACTACGACTACAAATTGAAATTTATGTCGTCTTGCTTTGAATCTAATCTTTCCAAACTGCAGCAGCCGCAGCACACGAACCACAGCGCCTCCAACAAGCGGCACCGCTTCAAGCGCAGCATGCGTCTCCGGCTCTCGGAGTCCTCCATGAATCTGTCCCTCGAAGGGGTAGGCTCCTTCTCGCCGCCCCCGTCACTGGAGCAGCCCGGAGGATCGGAGGGGCTGCAGAAAGCCAGCCCAAATCCACAGAGACGAGTTCACGCAGGGGCCGGTGTCCTGAGGAGAACCCCCGCCGTGTCGCCGGGCTCAGCAGAGGAAGACGACATGATGGCCATATATGTGCCAGAGGTCAGTCCTGAGGTTGAACTTCAAAGTTTCTACACACTTTAAAATAAAATAAAATAAAAAAAATCCACTGACTCCTCTCTTGTTCAAGACATCTGCTGCTGCTGCTGCTGCTGACGAGACACCCAAGTTCCAGCAAGAGGCGGGAATCGAGGGAACGGTTCTGGGCTTGGAGCGCCGTCCGGCTCCGTCCCTGGCTGAACTTGACAGCTGCAGCTCCTTCAGCAGCATGGACGACGAACACGACTCCGATTCAGAACCCGAAAGCATGGCCCAAATCCAGACAAACACCTTCCACCGCCCGCCGCTCGTCCGCTCCCGAGGCCGCGGCGGGATGCATCGCATGAGCGAAGCTTTCGTGTGCTTTTTCGCGCCCGACAAGCGCCTGACCCGGCTGGTGGAGGAGCTGGCCCGAGACAGGCGCTCGGTGTTCGGGGGCATGGTTCAGGACTTCCTCCAGGAACAGAGGAAGGTGCTGAAAAGTTTGCTGAGCTCCGCGTCGCCGTCTCTCGGTGTAACTTCGGTGCAGCTTCTGCAAAGTCTGCGCCTCTTCCTGTCGCAGGCGAAGTGTTGCTTGCTGGACAGCAGAGAACTGGAGCCTCCCATTGAAACCCTAGTGCCAGAAAACGAGAAAGGTAAGAAACGCTCCAGACTGGTCCAAACGCTTTGTTCGACGGGTTTGTACACATCATTTTGTTGGCACAGTTTAATTTAATTCAGGCACCTAAAAGTACAAAAAGGACCAGGGATTCCTCCTGAACGTCATTTTCAAGTGTTTTACATTCCCGCGATAATCACTGAAATGATGATTTCATTTTATTATGTGAAAAAAAACTCAGTTTCCACTGCTACTCATATTCCTACCCTTCGTTTTGCTCTTCCTGTTGATCCTTAAGTTGAAGCCACAAGGAGTAGCGGTTCAAATAAGTCAATTTAATGGTCAGTACTATTCTTAGGTATCTATCTCTCAATTACCTCTTATTAATGTCTTTTTATTGGTTTCCTTGGGTTTTTTTTGTTCAGCTAGGGGTTGTTTCTTGTCTTGTTTCTGCAAATTTTCTAAATTTTTCTTCCTTGTGTGCACGTTCTCTGGTCTGTCCCACTTTGAAGAAAAAATGTCATCTGTATCTTAGCATATTGAGATGTCGGAATAAAGAGTAGAGTGGAAATTTCGTAAGCGTCTTTGATTGGAAATAATGATGAGATCCTTTTTAACTGCAGAGCTGTGTAACGTCACTCACACAGTCAAACAGTTTCTGTTTCTTAAGGCTCTTTATGGAAAACAAATGAGTAAATCAGAGCTTTCCCCAATTGGACATATTGATTTTAAAACGGTCTTTTGCTGAATTCTTTTTTAATATCCTGTGTTATTGTACAAGTTATATATTTTTTATTCAATAAAGAAAATAACGAGCCATATATGATATTATAAGGGTGTAATTTAAAAGGACTCTTGTCCTTTTAAACTAAGTGTTATTTGCAAGGTTTCCTCCAGAACAACTGCAGTCATTCATCCTGCGGCCCTTTGTGTTTTCCAGTTAAAAGAAATGTTGAAAGTTGACAGGAATTTTTAAAATATCTCTTGATAATTATGTTATTGAATGACTGGAAGATTAACACCTGAACACAGTCTTAAAAAATGCAAACATTTAAAAAACAAGCAAGGCTCAGCCTGGTGGGGGCACAAGAAAAGCCTGGTGGCCCGCCAGGCTTGTAAAACACTGGGGGAAACCCTGATTTGTCTGTACTTGGATTTTTTTTTACAGTATTTGAAAATCCTAATGATGAGGATTGAGGCATCATTGTTTTAATTTAGTGTTAAAACAGTTGAATTCATCCATCTCAGCTAAAAAAAAAATATATCTGGAAGGAATCAATTAACAAGACAAAGTATTGGAAAGAAAAATACTGAAAAAAGAGAAAGCATTAAGGCCAGCTGGAGTCAGAGGTTTTATGGAAGCAGACGTGGTGGGAGAAAGAAGCTGTCAGCACAGAGCAGGCTGTGTAGTAGTAAAGTGCTGGTTGGAGGGGGTGGTCGTGTTGTCTCTGATATTTAACAAACGGCGTCGGGATAGCCCTGCCTGATGCGCACAAGCTTCCCGTTCAAAGACGTTACAGGAGGAAAGTGGTT
Source organism: Poecilia formosa (assembly GCF_000485575.1). Taxonomy (NCBI): domain Eukaryota; kingdom Metazoa; phylum Chordata; class Actinopteri; order Cyprinodontiformes; family Poeciliidae; genus Poecilia; species Poecilia formosa. The sequence goes on from NW_006800088.1 coordinate 585,830, forward strand.
GGTTCTGTTGACACAGCACTGTGCGTAGGATTTTTCCCTTTTTTTGGGCTTCTTTGTGCGTGCCTCACAGGTGTTTTTTGGTGTGTAATGAGACTGATGGTTGCCCATCCTCTCATCCTTCCTCCTTTCCTTCCTTCTTTCCTTTCTGCGCTGCGATTCTGATTTATCTCTCATTGCGTCGGTGGGAGGCATTTGCATTTTTTTTTCCCTCTTCCCCCTCGTTTATCATAAAAAGATATCAGAGTCCCACGCTCACTTGAAAAGCTGCACGATTCGCTGGAGGGTGGGTGGGAGACGTAGAAATAGACAGGTTACTTGGAAAGTGTAATCAGTTACAGGTCTGTGAGTAACACCTTTAAAAAAAAAAAAAAAAAAAATCTACTCACCTTTCTGCCAAAGCTGTCTGTAACGGAGCAGTAATCGCGTTACATGTAACGTGTCGGAGGGAGGAGCGAGGAAGAGGAGTGATTGATCACAGGGACAGGGTTAGTGTAGTAAGGTGGATGGAGGAGAGATGTGTGGGATTGTACAGGAGGGAAACATGATGGAGGGGGAGGAAGAGATTGATGAGAAGTGGAAAATATTGAGTCAGGACTGCCCACTGACTACGCTGAGAGGGTCTCCACGTGCGTGCGAGAGCGCGCATGTGCACGGACACGAGGCTGGATTTTATTAATTACTGTTGCCAGGCCGAAAACAACATTACTTTTACGGACACACGGGCTTTCTCTCTGACAAAACAAAAACAAAAGTAAACTAATTTGTCTTCAAAGCTACAGTGTGGCAAATGTGAAATATTTGAGAGAGAATTAGACCCCGAGGTGGAAATCAAATGTTACTGGCATTCCTGATGAAGATGTACAAAATTGTTAAAGGGTAAGTTAAGGCTTTTTGGAGTGATTATAACACTGGTCAACATCTAAAAAAAATAAATAATTGTCTGGGGGTTTTCAATTGTTTTAGGGTAATTTTGATGTGCTGAATCCCAAAGTCACATTGGTTTTGTTCAATCAGGTCAAATTTCTGAACTATGGATGCAACATTCAGCATCAAAATGCAGGACTTGTTCTGACCGGTCTCCTGATAATCTGGGATCAATGATTGATGAGCAGGAGGAGAGATTCCATCAGGACAGAAAAGAGACGGAGAATTTTGCAGAAGGAAGACGTAATGTTCAATTCACATGTACTTTACCTTATCAGTGTTTATTATTAAATTTACAGAAATCCACGTTTGTAACATTTAACTAATACACTCTGTCAGAAAACATTTTTCTTTTTTTTTGTATGAGAAATATTAACGGAAATGAACTGATAATGTCACAAAAATGTCATCAATTTGTCAGAAGATCGGACCTCTCTAAATCAAATTAGAATAAAAACCTGACCTGACTGAGAAAAATAAATGCCAGATTTGGATTCAGCGGTGCAAAAGTAGTCCTAATTCAGTAGAAAAAACAGACAACTTCCAAAACTACTTATTGTGTAACCCAGCGTTGTTAGCCAACAGAATTCATGTTAGCAAACGAAGCTACGCCGTGAAGCTAGTTCCTCTCGCACAACACTGTGAGCTTGTAGGAAAAGTAAGTACATCCTTAAAGTGGTGAAAAGCTGCACACCGTATGAATTATTTTTCAGGATCATCAGATTTTGACTGGGATGAATTTAAAATGAGAACAGGAATAGCTTAGCGCCACGCAGTCAGTTAGCTAACAAATAAAACAATAAGTTAGGGACTGGTTAGCTTAGAAGCATATTTGTGGTGTTTACTATTCTAACAACATTATAACTATACTATTGAGGTAAAAACATGCTGTTTTTTTATTATTTGCTGCATATTTATTAACTGCGCATTAGTTGCCCTTTTTGGCGCAGCATTTCAGGTTGGAGAGTATTTAAACTAATGACCTATTTTAGACGCCTTTGCCAATTAAAGCAACGATTTTGCTTCTGAAAAAAGTGCTTGAATTAATGTATTCAGTTCTTGTAGCTTTGTGTGGCTGATCGCCTCTTTATATTCAGTTCCTAATCTCACTTTAGAAACTTCATGTACTTGTATGTGACTGTCGATTAAGATTACAAACACACCAAAAAGAGGAAGTAAAACTAGAAAATGGATAAAAGCTTAACATCTGTAGCCAGTTACATTTTGTGTGTGTGTGTGTGTGTGTGTGTGTGTGTGTGTGTGTGTGTTATGCACTTAATTGAAAAATTTGTAAAAATTGAAAAAAACCCATACAACACTGGAAGACTTTAAGGCGACCTAAATGTAATTGACAAAATCCTGATTGCATGGATAAGTACCTCAGTACAAAAATAAACCGAAATCTTTTTCAGTCGTTGACTGCTCTTACAAATGATAAATTATTTATTTTGTATTGTCAAAACATGTTTGTTTTTCTTTATTATTATTATGGCTGATAATCTATTAATTACCATCACTGGTCAATGCATCCCTCTGGGCATATCGCCTGTTCCTGTGTGTTTTTTCTATCAAAATAAACCGCTCAGACGACAACGCCAAATCAATTTTCAGCTTCCTTCCTCCTCGTTTTCTCTTTTTGCAGACCTGGCGTTGGAGCGGGCCATGTTCTCCTGCATCCTCAGGCCTTTGAAGTGCCACCTCGAGAAAGCCCTGACCTCTTTCCACAGTCGCGACGGCTCCACCCAGTGCCTCACGCAGAACCTGCTCCGCCTGAAAGGGAACGGCGCCATGGAGCGGCTCGGCGTGCGTACGGGGGTCCCGGACGCCCGAGAGGTGGAGAGGGTGAAGCAGAAGCTGATCCTGATGCAGCGGACCCACTCGCCCATCGACAAAGTGCTCTTGCTGCTCCAAGTGTGCAAGTTCGTCCACAAGGCGATGGGGACGTTACACGGTGGGGCTGCCACACGTCCGACGAGTTCACTGCGAAGCCTTGCGAATTGTAGCACGTTTGTTTTTAATGTCAAAATTCGGATTTTTATCCATTTCTTCACGACACCAAATTCACCAGATATGTCCCAACCAGGTAGCACTATTGTGTGACATGACAGTGTTGCTGTGTTTGATAAAAAATCTTGTATTCCAGACATAATTTAAACACACTGTGTAATTATCTCACTTGAAATAGTAAACATCTTTTTTTTGTTTGTTTGTTTTTCTTTTGTCCTTGTTTTACAGGACAGGACGTCAGCTGGGATGATTTCCTCCCTGCTCTGTCCTATGTGATAGTTGAATGTAACAGGCCTCACCTGCTGGTGGAGGTGGAGTACATGATGGAGCTGCTGGAGCCCTCGTGGCTCGGTGGAGAAGGTACGACCCTAACCCAAGCAAAGATGCTAACAAAGATGTCACGATTTGTAAGTTTGTTGCGTTAGCTTTCGTATCGTCACACGGAGATGCTTGATGTTAAGTTTCTTATTGTGTCAGTTTTATGCCAGATGTAACAGGACGCACACTGTTACATCTGGCATAAAACTTCCAAAAGGTTCCTAAAAAATTCGACTTTTCTCTTGTTTGGAGATCATCAAGATGTTTTTTTTTGGGGGGGGTTTTTTCAAATGTGAGATGGACTTTTATTTTGTATTTGGTCAGCTGTGATTTTCGCCTTGAACTCCTCCATGGATGTGTTTCGTATCTTAGCTGAATCAGGAACAGCGATCTAAAACTGAGGAAAATGAGGCTGCGTTTGTTAAGTTTTGGGAATTAGGAGAGCAAAAATGCAGATGAAGGCCACTTCATGTAGAGTTCAAATAAAGGAAATAAGTAAAAGGAAAAACTCCTGAAAGTGGCCAAGGACATCACAGTATGGAGCACAGGTAGCATGAGGATAGGAACATAGTGAGCTTATAGACTGAGGTAATCGCTACCAGAAATGCTTTAAATTTCCAACATATTTAAAAAGAAAGAAAAAAAGTATTTTCTCACCTCATAGTAGAGAATGACACTGAGTTAAGAGGAGCTTAATCAGGGTAATGTGGAACAGCTGCAAAGGGAGAATGCTAAGCAACTGAGACTGATTGACACAAAAAGCATAAACTGAGCTTAAATACACAAGAATAACACGGAGAATAAGCAACAATACACAACCAGAACAGAGGCCAAGCAAAAATAAATGAAATAATAAACATCACCTAACCATAATAATAATTAAAAAAAAACTGAGGCAAATGAACCATTACCAAAAAGGTTTGACCCAAGTCAACAGCTCAAGGCAATGCTATTAAATAATACCGAGGAGATGCATGTCAACCTCTGACTTTTGAAGACATTAATAAATAAATCTCTTCTCTTTCATTATTGTGATACTTAGTAAATAAACAATAATCCTGGTGATTCGTATCAACCTGAAACAGGAGAAGTTTAGTCTGATTGGACTTCAGACTGAGGAAAAAACAGGTGGATGTGTCTTTTTATTCAGTGCACACACATTTCTGGCTTCAGCTGCTGCACCGTTAGCTACTGAATAATTACCCCTGTCATAACTTAGCTGTTGCCTAAAAATATCTCTGTTGTAGCTGATCGTCAAAGTCGTTGTTTTACTAGCAACACACACTAAATACGTTTCTTTCCTCCCACCACCTGTTTTTTTTTTTTTTTTCTTTCTTTCTGCCTCCAGGTGGGTACTACCTGACCAGCGTCTATGCTAGCCTGTGTCTGATCCAGAGCCTGGAGCAGGATCAACCGTTCTCCGGCTGCCTGACGCCACAAGTGCAGGAAGCCCTGAAGGAGTGGAGCTGCAGACGGACCCTGGAGGCCCAGAAACAAAAGGAGACCCAGCAGAGCCAAGTAGGCACAGGCTCTCTGTTCATTGTAGTGGGTTTGCTGTGGAGGGATTTGTTCTACTATCACTGCACATGCTTCCATTTCACAGTTTGTCCTGCTTGCCACTTATCACTGTCGTAGCGTAACACACTTTTACTTTTAGCCAGCCGTACGGTTTAGGTTTGTTTCTCTCTAATGCATGTTTCTTCTATGTGGCATGTTTCCAAATTATTCCATCTAGTAATTGCACTTGCTAATTTTTTTTTATATCTTCTTCAGATTTTAAGTTGATTTAAGAAAACATCTGAAAATATAAAGAAATCATATCAGAAAGAACAAAAGCAAGTTAATTTGGTTTATGTGGTTGCATTTCTTAATGCTTCTGATGGATGACATCTAAAACAGAAACCACTAATATTACTACAAGTCTTAGAGCTTTCATCAGTTTTATAAGCAAATAACTCCTAAAATCTTTTGATTGATTGATTGATTGATTGATTGATTGATTGATTGATTGATTGAATTGGAAAGAATGCATCCAATTCTTTCCATCAAGTTCAAATTTAGATTCAATTGGGGGCTGCACAGTGGTGCAGTTGGTAGGGCTGTTGCCTTGCAGCAAGAAGGTTCTGGGTTCGATTCCCGGCCCCGGTCTTTCTGCATGGAGTTTGCATGTTCTCCCTGTGCATGCGTGGGTTCTCTCCAGGTACTCCGGTTTCCTCCCACAGTCCAAAAACATGACTGTCAGGTTAATTGGGCTCTCTATATTCTCCCCAGGTGTGTTTGTGTGTGTGTGCATGGTCGTTTGTCTTTGTGTTGCCCTGCGACAGACTGGCAACCTGTCCAGGGTGACCCCGCCTCTCGTCCAGAACGTTAGCTGGAGATAGGCACCAACCGACCCCACAAATGTGCACAGAAAATGGATGGATGGATGGAGCGTATTGAGTTGAATTGATAACTTTCAATTGATAAGCATGTGGTGGCAGTGGGAAGGAAAGACTCTGAATAAACAGGAAGAAAACCTCCAGAAGAACCAAGTTAAGTGGGAGCCACCATCTGCCATGATTGACTAGGAGACAGAAAAAAAAGCACACAAAGCACTGGCCTGAGATTTCTTTGCCATGGAAACAAAAAAAATAATGATTTTCTTTAGTGACTCAGTCCATAAAGAATAAATATAGCTCGTCATGGAGTCGCTGAGCCATGTCTATTTTCAATGGCGAAGAACAAACCCGAACCGTAAAGCTCAACACAGCAGATGAACAGAAAAGCTGAGAAAGAACGCGCATAAAGTTAGTTCCACCGACAGCTAGGTCAGCGACTCCACCCAGAAACAAGAGCACGGCTAAATACTTTCCATGAAAATAAAAAAGCAAAGTTAATACCTTCACTGACTTTTAGAACCTGGGCTACTTTCTTTGAAAAAGCAACGCAAAGTTAATAGGAACAACGACGTCGTTGACTCCATCCAGAAAAAAAAAAAACACATCTGATCACACAAGCACCGAGTCTGGTGTCGCTCTCTATGGAAAGGGAAACAGAGAATGAATGCAAATTTGATGGAAGCAACATCTTCTATTCTGTACTTTCTATGACAGAAGCAGAAAAACAGAGAAAGTTAATGGTAGCAGTAGTTCCTTCAGTGTCTCCAACCAGGAAACCGTCACTCTCTAAGAAAAGAAAGAGGATGAGGAGGAGTGCAGAAACTCACTGGCAGCTGTAACTGAATCCTTTCTGGAGAGATTACATACAATTTCAAATCTGTTCTGTCATCTTATAAATGGTCAAACGACAACGTCACGAAAAACACCAAAAGATAATCCATCCACAAAGGCACAGACATAACAGTAATTAATTACACTGATGGCAGCATCATCTAATTGTCCTACATCTGTGACGTTGGCAGCCGGGCCGAAGCAGTCACGCACGTTTGACGGGAATTTTTTTTTTTTTTTTTTTTATCAAGTTGTAATTATTTTTACGGATGCTTGAAGGTTTTCAAAAGTGAGACAGGATTTTCAGATTTTTTTTTTTCCAGAGGTAATCCCTTTGATCTGAAGCCACCAGCTTACAACTGGACTTCCCCTAAAGCGATAGCACTCTCTTGCTTACATTTATTATTATTTTTTTGCCTACTCTCCCTTTTATCACCTCTTCCTGTCGGTGTAACAGGTCCGCCAGAAGCCATTGAAAAAGGAAAAACAAAAAAAAGGAATTCATTGTCATCCACGTTTCCATCTCGTCACGTGGTGCTTCGCCTGGCTTCAAATAGCCCATCTAACTCACCCGGCAGCCAGATTTTCCACTGACACAGGCGAGGATCAGTGAGCCAAGTGCTATGAAGAGGTGGGCGGTCAGATAACATGAAATTTATCGAGCTGCATCTACCCGTCGAAGCAGGCAAACACAATATGCACACGGACAGCGAGGAGCTCAGTGACTCTGTGAGTTTTGCTGACGGGAAGACCTGTTGACTGTCGATTCCTGACTGTGTTTTCTCTCGGTTCTGTTTGGGGGTTGTCTCTGGAGCCGCTTGTGCGTTGTGTTTTCTCGTGGCTGGAAGTGTTTGCAGGATTGTCGGCGTGTTTGTGGAACAGGAGAAAGAGGATTTGCTCTGGTTCCTCGACACTGGGCTGTTTGGTGAGGGGATTATATGCCATGTCTTTTGTGTGTGTGCGTTCTCTGTTCAGAGAGGTGTGAGGGCGTCTGTAGGTGGCTGAATCGGACATTATATAATGGCTAAAGTGTGCTTTCCGATGAGTGGCAATTGTCGATGCAGAAGCTTGTTTAGTTTCCTGATTGATTGCCTCGATCGGTGTGGATCAGAGGGAAACTTTGGGAAAAGTTGGGATGGAGCTCCTGTAGGATTAATGTGCGCGAGTTAGCGGCGGATAAAAGAGCAGCGCCACTAAAGATGAAGTTTATATAAAGCTTTTCCGACCCGGCTGACTGTGTGTGGGAAGCAGGAGCTTTGTTTTAGAGGCTGTTTCTTTTGTGAGCCTCATTTCGTCTTGTTTCCTGCAGCTTTCGCCGTTCTCATCCCTCACTCCTCCCCCTCTTTTGCCCTCACTCCATAAGCCTCTTGACCTCTGTTTGTCATCAACGCACAAAACGCGTTCACTCGTGTTTCTCTCTCTCTCTCTTTCTCTATCCGTCCATCTCTCCTCTCCTTCTCCCCCCGCCCCACCTGCAGAGGTGCGTTCGGATACTGTTCCAGGACGGGGAGCGGAGCGCCGTGCAGACGTTGCAGTGGAGAGCCGGCGAGACCAGCCAGGCCCTGGCACAGCTGTGCGCCTCCACCTTCGGAGTGTCCGACCCGCAGCAATACACACTGTTCTGGCGCAGCGGCGGCGAGATGAGGGCCCTGCCGCCCCAGGCCCAGCCCCAGGACCTGGCCAGCCACAGCGAGGGAGGGCCCTCGCTCTCCTACCTGAGGACCGACCACGACTTCAGCAAGATGCGGCGGCTCACCAGAGGTGGTGCCGTGGACCTGAGCGAGTCGGTGTGCGAGGAGTGAGTGGGAGGCACAGAGGAAGCAGCAGGAGGAGGAGGAGGAGGAGATGGATGGATGGATGGTGGGTGTTTTTCTCTGTCTCTTACTCTCTCTCTCTGCGTCTCCTCTCTCCGGCGGTGCGCTGTGCCTCGTCACGGGTCGGGACTCGTCGTGAAAAGCGACAGTCCTGATCCTACGTCCTGATCCTGAACGGACCAGAGCAAAAAGCAGAGACAACTTGCTGAGAGTTGTTGTGCCGCGCATTGAGGCCGCTTGTGTTAAAAGGAGTGTGCTATTTTGTGACATGGAAAATGTGTAATAAATGGATTTGATTGTTTCTTTTTTTGTTTTTGTTTTTTTGTTTTGTTTTTTTTCCTGCAACATGAACCCAGAGTTGTACCATGAAGAGATTACATCATTAAGAGACGCCGAGGCTCGAATCCAAAGAACACAAATTCTGAGAGACTACTGTTGCCTGGAAACAAAAAACCACTTCCTGTACGCACTTAGGGAGGCAAATTGTCCACCGTGGTGATGTAACCCTTTCACATTGTAAGTCTGGGCTAAGTCTTAAAGACACTTGGATGTATTATTGCTTCACTTTCTGTGCAAAAAAAAAACTGCAGATGTTTCTCGACCTTTCTGTGGTTCCCTGAAACGTGGCCTCGCAAAAAAGAAAGTGAGATGTGTTGCGGACAAGACCGAACTGCAGTACCAAAGTGACAGAACATGCATCATCAGGGTTTTTGAAAGAAGTGAGATTTGAAATCAGCTGTGCATAAGAGTCTCCCACAGAGGTGGCTTTATGCTTGCCTGCTGGAGCGAAGGCACAGACTCCCCTCCTTGTTTTCAGTTTCTCACATGGGTTTTTTTTTTGCTGGTGGAATAACGAGAAAGTGGGAGCAAGGTGGCAGAAAAGCTTCAGGTTTTTTTTTTTTCTTGTTTTTTATTTTTAAGATCCTCTCCACACTAACCTGGATATTTTTTGCCAAACTAATATTTTGTCTTCTTCTTTTGCATCTCTTTGCTAGGGAAAGGTAATATGGACCTAAAATTTTATAACAATTTCTTAAATTTGCTGCAATAATGATAATGGTAAAGAAACAGTTAAACATTCCTGACAGGCTTTTTCCCTAATTCATTGCACCGGTAGGTAGTAAGGCAACAATACAATTAAATACCACACAGTGTTTGTGTTCGATAATTTACTTCTTTTTAATATTTTGTCATTTATCAACACTCATGCAACCAACCATGGAAAGTATGGAAAAGTTATAATCCGAAGCATGCCGTCTCTTTTTGAGGTATGCGAACATTGGCATTTGTTGTTTTCACCTTAAATCACAAGGTGATTTAAGGTGAAAGGGACATTTTTTCCTTTGATACCAATAAATAAATACGACCACAGCCCATTCCAGTCCCATCATGTTTTGGGAAAACAACAGAGAATTTGAACGTGACTCATTAAAGTGCAGAGTTTTAGAAACTGGTCTACCTATGCTGGTGTTTGAATCTCACTTTGCACACGTCCCTGTTTGGGTTTCTGTGATTGAAATGAGTGGAATAGTTTATGGGAGAACCTTAAAGGCAAGAACGTACTCTGCAGGAGATTTGTTCTCTCTCCCAAAAAAGATGACTTCTTTCTTTTTCTTGCTGTTTCTTCTTGACGCGACATCTATGATGAACTTCTTGTCCCGTATAATGTCTGAGAGCTATTAAGTGATTGGTCAGAAATCCAAAGTGGGTATGGTTAATTGGGAAAGGGAGAAATGTAGATATGTCTACTTCTCCCAAGTGTGGACTTCTGCAGTTGAAATCTTTGGGGGAGAATGACAGAAGCCAATTCACGCTTCACAAGAAACAAAAACTAATAACTTCACCCAAGATGGCAGGATCAAGAACGACTTTCTTTCTTGGTCTGGAAATGGCATCCTCATCAAACCACTTGATAAGTCCACACCAGCAGAAGTGTTGCTTTGCACTGACAATGCCCATTTCAAATTTCTGGCCAAGTGCCGAACTTCAGAGAAGTTTAAAGAAACGTTTAGAGAAATTTCTTTCCTCTCCTAGGGTTTCAGGAAATCAATAATTAAATTATTTTTCTGCAGCCCTGGAGTTCTTACAGCTTGTTCTCAATTGTTTGGGCAGAATTTTGTTTCCTACTTTGGTGACTATTGGTCAGAAGTTTGCAGTAGTCAATACACTTGACTTCCTGGAAAGTTCTGCACTTCAGTGTCTTGTGAAGTATGAAATGTAAACAGTTATTTTTCTTTCTAAATTTATTAACCGAACAAATTTATCATGTCTTACAGAGATCTTTAGCCTAGCACTTCTTTAGCCATGCTCAGGATCTCCTTCTTTTGATTTTTCTGATAATTACATTATTGCCACCTGCTGGTGAAATCTTGACATTACAACCTTGTTAATGGGTTAGAAAATGGTAAAAGTTGTAGCTGGGGCCAAACTTTTATCAGGGAGGGAAAGTAAAAACCCCAATCTGCAACAAATTGATCAACTTACTGACTGACTTGCGAATGTATTAAATAATATTTTCCAGCATTCATTCCATTTAAAAAAAAATCTGCTCTGAGTTGTGTTGTTTCTCTTGGCCCAAGTGTAAGATGAAGTGTTGTGTTCTGACAAACAAATCAGGACCTCATGAGGACTGGAAGAATGTAAATGTCCTCGTCACACCAGCTTCTGGGACTCCTGCTGCAAGTCATCAACGTCAACAGACTGTTTGACTCAGTGTCACTTTCAAATATATATATCTATCATATTGTGAATTTAAAGCTAAAATTGAAATTGTTCAGTTTGTTGTGTGGATATGAAAGTGCAGATTTTCAACATATCTGGAGTTTTTAATCCGACTGAGAAGGTTTGTTTTTGAGAGCTATGATGTGAACATTGTTGCATGCTTTCTCATTCAACGTGAAGATTGATTTATGTGTGTATGCGTGTGTGTGTGTGTGTGCGTGCGTGTGTGTGTTTGAAGCATGTGTTTACTGTGGGAGCTCACCAATTTTTTTCAATGTAAAAAAAAAGCAACACACACACGACTGTATTTTGTCAGGTAATGCAGTATCGCAATAAAGATTGCAATATCTGTACCAGCGCCATGTGCTTCCAGGGAGGATTTTGTCTTGAATAATCTCAATCACCACTAGGTGGCAGCAAAATCCAATCAGTCTTTTAACCTCTTCCTTTATTACTCTAACCTTAGGGGTTCTTTTTCTTTTGCAGAATTGACATTAAATAATTTAATACATCATCACGTGTTTCTTGTCGTATAGAATTTGTTTCGTAGCATCTCATTAAAACACCAGCTGCTGAAGCTGAAGCGACAAAACAAATATCTGTATGCAGATGTTTTGAAGAAAAAAAGCTAAAATTAACTCATACCTACTTTAGTTTCTTATCTAAATCACTCATCTTGGATTTCTCTTTGGCAAACAAAGTTAGCTTAATCACTGCTAACATCTTAGAAATGTTTGGCTCATAAATATTTATTTATTTTAGTCATTTTTGTCATCTTCTCTTATGGCATCCACTTTATTAAAAATACGTGTTTTTTCCAAAGTGTTTGCAAAGAACAAGTCAAAATGTCCATCCCTCCATCTTCTTTACACCCTTGTCCCTTAGTGGGGTCAGGAGTGTTGCTGGTGCCTATCTCCAGCTAACATTCCAGGTGGGTCACCCTGGACAGGTCACCAGTCTGTCACAGAGACAGACAGGACAAACAACCATGCACACACACCAGAGTGTGACTGTGTGGAACCAGAGTACCCAGAGAAAACCCACACATGCACAGGGAGAACATGCAAACTCCAAACTTGAACCTAGAACCTTCTTGCTGCAAGGCAACAGCTCTACCAACTGTGCCACTGTGCAGCCCAAGTCAAAATGTGTGATTCACAATTCAGACTCAGTTATTTGTTTTTATGGGGTAAGTGGTCCCAGGAAAATGTGTCAGTAAAGCCAACTGAGTCAATCAGTTTGGCTCATTTCCATATGAATTTATATTTATATTTTTATCATCTATAGGAAGATACCTGTTTTTATATTTAACTTTTTGTCTGTGCATTTATAAATAGGCCAAAAAAAAAAGGGGGGGACCAATAAATATAGATGATGCTGTGTAAACCAAGAAAACAAAAATGTCTGGTTTAATAATAAAACTTACAAAATCCAGTTGATTGCTTGCTTTACAGCGTTTATGGTAACAGAAGCATTAGAATAAAACTCATTGTTTTTATGAACAGAGAAGAGGAAGAGACAATAATTGGGCAATCTTTTTGATGAAATAACAAAATTAGCATTAGTTCATACGTTGGTTTCTCTCTGTCTTTTATGTTGTGATTGTTTCATCGGATTCCTCCTCCCAGTTTTTTCAGCACGCCTAGGCCCTTCTCCCTGTACTCCTCCAGGCTGAGCCAGAAGGAGTCCTTGTCTTTCATGATGTTGGCCAGCACAGCTCCGCCCAGGAACACCATGTGCTTGCGCCTGGGCGGGTCCTCGATTCGGATCTTGAATTTCTGCAGAGGGGCAAAGTAAAGCGAAGAAAGGTATGGGTCAGGGTATGGACATGAAAACACAGGGTGTCTGTTTTTTTTTTTTTTTTAAGTATTCTTGATTGTGATGTGGCCCCTAAATGAAAATGAGTATTGACTACCAGTACCATTGGGTACTTGTTATATTATTCAAGAACCAACACAGATGTTCACCAGTTTTCTGCAGCCTTTAATACCCTTCAGATTCTTACTGATAGCTTCTGGGTGTCTCCATCAAGCACCCTCTCCAGATAGAGTTGCTTGATCTCTCTTTCCAGCCTGGAGGGAAGGCCCGGATACATGGTGGTCCCTCCTGACAGGACAATGTGCTTGTAGAAGTCAGCCCTGCCCAGCAAAGCACAGTGGAAATGTGTCAGCATCAGTTCTTTGGTTTGTCAAAGGCAGCTGTGGAGGGGAGACTCAGACCTCAGGTCAATGTCTGCAGCCTGGATGGTGTTGAAGAGCAGCTCAGCCACGCCGGCTCCTTCCACGTTGATGAGGTGAGGCTGGAAAAGAGCTTCTGGAGCCCCAAATCGCTCTCCGCCTACATTTATCTGCCGGCCATCGGGGAGCTGCACCAAACACGCGGACCAATAAAACTTAAACAGCCAGGAAACGTTCAGGGTTTCCCCCAGCGCATTATAAGTCTGGTGGGCCACCAGGCTTTACTTGCACCCCCACCAGACTAAAGCAGTATGTTTTATTATAAGTTTTTTTTACACACTAGTAACAGTGATATCACAGAGTCCCTTTGGTGAAATGGTTGGAAGCACAGTAGCAACACAGTATTGTCAGTATGTGAACAGGTAGGGAGGCTGAGGTGTCAGATGTCTTTCAGTAACCATTGCCTGTCTTTACCAGCCAGCATGCTAACAAATACAGTGAACAAAGTGAAAAGCCTTGGATAAAGGATCAAAAAATGTCTGGCCACATTAATTACAGTGAAATGCAAAAAAAATTGTATGTATTTCAATTATGTTTGTCTTTTTTTCTAAGACTTTACAGATGGTGTTTGTGTACTTTTCGTAATCTCTTCCAATACCACGTAGCTACATAGTGATATTTTTCAAATGCCCTGTCAACTTTACATATTTTTAAACTCAGGCTGCTGATAGATTGCCATAGTACCCGTAACACTGGGTTCAGCAAGTTTTCTTGGGGAAACCCTAACTTTTATCAATTAACATAAAACCTGAAAGTATGTCTTCTTGGCTGTTGCTCCTAAACGTACCGTATAGGACTCTACCAGGTAGGTGGTCTCCAGAGCCAGGCGCTGCTCTTGTTCAATGTTGTATCCAACGTAGCAGAGCTTCTCCTTCAACATCCGCACCGTCTCAAAGTCAGCCGTGTGGTTGAAGGCATAGCCACGCAGCAGAAGGAGCTGAAGGAGGGATAAAACATCACTTGTAAAAGCAAAACTAATGGTACTGTAGAACGAATTAAATTTTTCTGATTGTCTCACCTTAATGAGGTAGCGCGTGATGTCTCGTCCTGCAATGTCCAACCTGCGCGTGAGGTGGGGTAGAGAGTAGCCCTCGTAAACCGGACAGATGTGGGTGACGCCGTCTCCCGAGTCTATAACCACCCCGGTAAGCAAACCTGAACAAACACAATTCGTCAAATCCTGAAAATATGTCCATTGGTGGGTGATAGACATAAAGTATTCAGGTGATATTAATTTATAATGCAGCCTTAAAAGCGGGAACTTGATGTCAACGTACCCTGGGCGTAGAGTGTGAGCACGGCCTGAATCGCCACGTAGATCCCATGAAACTGGTACTTTTCAAACATGACCTCAGCGATTTTCTCTCGGTTCTTGGTGGGATTCATGGGTGGCTCAGTCAGCAGGATCTTCAAAACAACAAATAACGTTAACTATGCTTAAAGAAGTCCTGTGAAACCCATAACCAGCCCTCTGTGTGTGGTCACCACACCTTGCATTCTGATGGGCTGATGCTGAGACACTCTGGGCCGAAGGTGTAGTCCCACAGGTGCAGCATGTCTTCCCAGCATCGCACCATGCCGTTCTCCATGGGGTAGGACACCTCCAGCATGGAGCGGCACTCGCTGGCTTCCTCCCCAACCATCAGGTCCTGGTCACAGAGGTCAGAGGTCATGACAGTAAGACTCGAAATGTCTTTTGTCTAGTGTAAAGGGATGCCTGTATTCCTTGCAAAACATGTAAAAGTTTAATTTTCTTTCAATTTTAATGATATATTAGAAGATAAGATCATTTCACATAGATTCCAGTTTTCCTTTAGTGAGTAATTTCACATCCACAAAATATAATTTAATGTGTAAAACTAGAAGACGCATCAAATAAACATGTAATCTGCCCTTCAGTTTGATCTATTTACCTCCTTTGCAGTCCCGACAGGATCAGGATGCTTAAAGGCTTTAATGATTTGCACAGTCACAGGTTACCTTAGTGCATAAAATGAACTGTGTGCGTTGTTGCAACCATCAAATACTTCAGAGCTGGATTAGCAAAGGGTCAGGAAATTGATTAAATTAAATTAGTGCCTCTCTATTTATGTGTAATTGTGCAAAAATGTATTTTTATTTATTACATTTTGTCACATTGTGATCAGAGTTATTTAGGGTTTTCAGAATAAAAGGGATTAAATATGAAAAAGCTTTTTTTATTTTTTAAACATTATGTCATCTTTTTATTTTTATTTAATTAGGCTCACCTTGATCTCAATGTTGCCCACTTTGGTGTTCGACCGTATGATTGGCCGTCCCACCATGGCTGGGAAAATGTGCTTGGGGAAGTTGGACCCAGCAAAGCCACACTTGACAAACTGTGCGGGGGAAGTGGAGAAAGAAACATGAAGTACATTTCGGGTGTGTGTGCAAATAAAGCTCACATTTCTGCTCGTCAGCCGAAACTGAGACTTTGTGTTGGGAGTATACAGAACTCAGCTTGATTTTTTTTTACTCTGGAACTGGAAAAGTATCTGCATGTTGACATTTAAATAAATAGTCACAGAGTGTTTAAATGCTATGAAATCAACCACAGAGTCTATCAAGATGAAACCTCTCACTTTACTGTCTCAACATGTCTGTTCGGTTAAACACACATTCCTTAGCCTGAAGCAACGTAACAAATTCCTCTAAAAAAGTAAAATAAAATCAATAAATAAGAAAGAAATGTAGGTCAACAGGTTGGTATGAATTTTATTTGCCAGTATTCTTAGAAATAAACATGTAAATCCTATAATGTTACATCAAGGTGCCTCTTTGAACATCTTAACACCTCATACTTCTCCCTGTTTTTCATCCAATTGCATGCTCCCTTCAAACCACCACAACCATTTATGGATGTTTGTAAAAGCAGGAGTGACAAGTCCAGACTCGTGCAACGAGACTGCAGTAAGCGCCGTGTTACACACCCTGCAGGATTTCTGCATCTGTTTGACTGGAAACCCAGAAATCAAAACGCTGTTAGAGATGCAGCACACCTGATTTGGATGACAGTATCACCAACGTTGGGATGACTTGGAAAGATGAAGGATACATAAAACATCATGCCAAAAAAGAAAAAGAAAAAAAACAACCTGTGATGTTATGATGATTACTGTGTGAAAGAGTTTGAAGCACTTACTCACCCCCGTCCCATTGTCACAAACCACCACCTTCCTCCCTTGGCTGTCCATGCCTTCGCTAACAGTTCAAGATACTCCCACTTGTCCGACGAGAGCCTGATTAAGCTTAATAGTGAAGGTAAACATGCATGAGTTAAACTGGGATCACAACTGACAGGTAGGCAGAAGTCTGCTCTTGAAGCGTGGGTGGGGTTACACAAAGTAAAAACACCCGTTTTATGGCGAAGGAGGATGAGGAGGGGTGGAGTTTTTAATTTTTTTATTGAAGCAGGAAAGGTTTTGTCTCGTTTATGAAAGCAGAACTTCCACAAATGACCTTTTGGATCAGTTCAGCATTTTGTGGTGCACTCTGCAGAGATTACTATTTACCATTTATGCAGGTTTGTTGATCCTCCACAACTTTGATATTGAATCTGAACATAAGCTACGATATTTGGCTATACAACCTTCTGTTATTACCTCTACAGTAAACCAGCATGTGGACATTGGAATTGTTGACACTTTATCAGTCCAATCATCAGAAAATGTTAAAACCTTTATACAGGAAAGACAGATGTGACCTGAAAACAGTCTGATCATAGCTGAAAATAATAAAACAAAAGAATTGTGAAAGAAAAGGCTCATCTTTGCAGTACTAATTTATCTGCTGCTTTGGGAGAATGACAATGATGGAACTAAATAATACAATAATATTTTACCCAGAATTAAACTTCTAGTTTATCATGAAATCCAGAGGAGGTGCAACAAAATATAAATCAATACATGAGTTAAATAACTTGCTTTTATCATTATTTTATTATTTATGAAATATTGTGATAGTGTACTTTACACATCCGTTTACATATTTAGAGACAAAAATTGGAACTCGTCCTCATAAAGATGCCAAACAAACGATACAAGAACTGAGATGAACACCAATAAGGTTATTATACAGCCCTCTGGCGGTGAGATGCAGTAGTGCGTCTTATTAAGGCTGAAAATTGCAGCCTTGCAATTAAACTTTGTAGTAATGGCGGATTTGTGACGTTACCGTACTGATCCTCCAAACGGACAGCTCGTTTTCAACTTCATGGTAACAAATTCAACACCGCATTTTTATTAATTATTCATTATTTTTTGCTAAGTTCGGTAAGCCTGTTTTTCCCAGAATGGTAACTGTTTTTTCATCTTTTGACCGTAGTGGTTCTGGGAAAGAAACCGGGCGCCATCTTTGGGACTGCTGCGGTTTCAAAAGAATCAGAAATATTGCTAAAATGTTATAAAAATGTCGTCAGAAACAGGTAAGAACTTTTTTTCGTCCGCTGTTCGATGGAGTTGTAATGGTCATAAAAACATGTTCGTACAAAATAGCTTAAAGCTGCTATTTTGCAGTATTAACACCAACTACAACAACAGTGTCGTTTTTTAAAATTTACTCGTGGTGTCTCAAAGCTTAAGATAAGTTGTTTTTGTTATGCTTTATATTTTTAGACAAATTTATTGGAAGTTATTTTACTTTTATTGAAACAATTCTTAGTATAGTCATTTAAAATTTGCAAAACAAATAATCTGAATCAGAATTCAAATTATTTTGAATTCTGATTCAAATTTAATTCAGTTCAGATCAAAAATACTTTATTGATGCCAAAGAGAAATTGATGTTATTGAACAAACTTACCCATATTTAGTTGAAATAATACAACACACATTTCAAAATCAGGTTAAATTTACATTTTTTATATTATGCCAGTTTAATTTTTTTTGTATTTATTAGTTGTGCTGTCAAAAACATTACCACAGATTTTATGAGCAAAGTTAAAACTTTTAAGAGTTGTATATCAAAGAAAGGTTTTCATATAAAAAAGCAATTTGTGATCATTTACATTAAAAACTTCCTAAAAACATAAGAGTTGTGACTTAAATTCACAAAATATATTTAAAAACTTAGAATAGTCTGCCTCATAACAATAAAACAATATTCTTTTGATGTCCATGTAAAAAAAAACAGAAGGAAAAAAAATTATACATGTATATATTTTTTTCAGGTTGCATTTCTTAATTTCCACAAATTTCATTAAAATAATTTTTGCTAAAATGTATTTAGATCCATAATGATGTTGCATTGTTGGTTATTCTTGTAATTTTTTGTGTACAAAAACTCATGACCACGTTGGATGAAAATAGTTTTACTTATTCGCACAAAACATTTACAAAATTCACATTTTCACTGAATTACAGAAACATTGTGAGAAATGATAGTTGTAAGAAAGTTATGTCATACAGCAGAGTGTTAATGAAGACACATTTGATTAGCTTTTACTGTTCTGAAATGCATTAGGCACATGGAGATAGGAACCAGTGAGTGTAGCCTAAACTTTGAACTCGAAGCAGCTTGGAAACCTCTGACAGCATCTTCCATTGAGGGACAGCAGGAAAGGTGAACAGTTAAAATGGCTGTAGTTGAAATAGTTTGTGCTCTAGCATGTTGTAGTCACAGACGGTTTGCATAGACTCACAACCTGTGTTATAGGAATGCCCTTAGCTCCATTTAAGGCAGTGAAAAGAGTCAAAGTAGTTCGTAATGACGATGTTTGCGCGCACATTTTAACCAATGTTGTAGAAGACAACAATGAGACGCACATAAACATTAGTGTACCACTGACAATATATGGTTTTACACTACTTTAAATCTGTAAGGGCACATAAGTATTAATTCATTATTGTCCATGGTGACATATTCACATACAGCTATTGCCTGTATGTGAATACATACAGGCAATAGCTGTATGTATTCACCTATATTGTTCTTATAGTTTTTTTTTGTTTTTTTTTTTCCACAATTTCCACACAAATGCATGCAACTTCCCTTTAAACTATTACAGGATCATTTATATTTACAGATTTATTTGAAACAGTAGAAAAAACACGACAGTACTAATATTCACATGAGCTAACGGACATTAGGATTAGCTCTAAAGTCTGAACCTGAGACTTAAACATACTGTTAGCCAGTAGTTGATTATCGTTCTACACATCAACAACAACCAAGCTTATGGGTTTCGTTGAGCTCCAGGTTCAGTTTGCCTCTTTGCCAGCTTACATGTAAACAATCTATTGTAGAAAACCATTGCTTATCTGTTTATTCCACTTGGTAATAATCTATCATCTAAATGGGTATTCATTTTAAAAATGTAAAAATTAATACCTTGTTCCCAATGCCATTTGGTCTTTTTGACTCTTAAAAAAAGCAGCTGAATTATCACCTCGCCTCAAACCAAAATAAATGTGAACAAACTTCTGCTGGTCAATAGTATCGACAGTGTCACATAACCACATTTCCATATATTCACCTGTAAGTAAATTGTAGTACATTTCTTTTAATCATTTGTCCCCGGGACCAGTATAAATGAATTCCATCGGCATGAAGCGTCCTGTGGAAGACGCCTTGTTTTCCTGCCAGAAAAAGACCAAAACTGAAAAAGTACGACACAGCAAAGGGGCGAAATGACCAGCACCCTTTTCAGTGCTGTTTTTAAGTGCATAATTCCTTGAACAAAGTCTGTTCAGAGGCAGAAGTTCCCCGCCGCTTTTCTTCTCTGATTAAGCAGCTGTAGCATGTCCACCATCTATAATGTTGCGTTTTTGTACCCGTGTAAAAAGAAAAGAAAAAAAAAAATTATCATCTCAAGACTCAAACTCGCCGTCGCTGCTGACGGAGATCTCTGGTGTAGACGCCCCTGTCCCTCTGCGCTCAGTCTCTGTGCTGCAGTCGCTTGCCTCTGGGCTGCCGAGGTGGCGAGGGGAAGTAGGCAGCAGGTGGGGGTGGGGGTGCCGCTCTTGCAGGGCACCGTCAGGGGAGCCCTCCGACGGCAGGACAGACGGATCCTGTTGAAGCCTGAGGTGGGGGACAGAAATTAGTTATTGTACCTCTCCTCAGTTTAAATGGAAATGCCCACCTCCCCCACGAAATTCAGTATTTAGGAAATTTCAACTCTATTATTCCTCTCTTTAAAACGATGTGGGAACCTGCCTGTTTTTTGCCGATGCGGCGCGGTCTCTTTGACGGCGGTTCTTGAACCAGTTACCGACTTGTGTAGGTGTGAGACCTGTGGCCTGGGCCAGGTGGCGTTTCCTGGACGGGTTGGGGTAGGGATCTTGGAGATACCATTCTCTCAACAAGCTCCGAGTCCGTTCCTGGAAAATGGGAGATATTTCATCTTCAATCCTTACGTTTTAGTCTCTAATGAAACTGGCTTGTCCCTCTTGTATGATGCGGTCGTTGAACAGATTAGACTAGATTTATAAACAGATAAACACTGTTTACAGTTGACGTATACATGACCATGTATATCTACTAAATTGGATCATGCTAAGGGGCTTAGTAAGATGACAGACTGGTCATCCCCACAGAGGTTTGGATTAAAGATTATACGATTATGAGCAATACTTCCACTGGCCACAAGAGGGAGCGCACGCACACAAATATGGAGGCAAAGTTCACGCTCTTTCCTCTAACATGCTGTTGAAGCAATTTATATTCATCTGATATTTTTTATAATAGGCATAAAATATCCCCAAAGGCTTTAGTAGTTTAAAAGAATATTTTAATTTTATATTACATCTAGAATTATTTAGAATATTTTAGGAAATGTGAAAAATATTCTAGTGACAGAAAATGTTTTAAGAAGACATTTTGTACAGAAGAATGCAATCGTGACCAAAACTGCAATCTTAAAAGTTGAATTCCTTTATGGAATAAAGATGAATGAGATTTATTTCGTTTTTCCAACATATTAAAATAAATTCCACTATATAGCTTTTTTTATATGTCAAAGACAAATTTAATGCACAAAAAGCAATGATAAAAGCTTGGCTTCTCAGTTAATTTGACGTTATATAAAGTACTTTAAAATATGAAGATGTTAGATAAAGTAACTTTTGTTTTTCCGCCACACAAAATAACCACAGCCATTGCTAGAAGGTGAGATCATTGCTAGTAAGTCAAACAAATAGTTAAAATTACCACAGAAACAACTAAAATATATTTTTTTCTCTGTTTGTCAGTATTGTTTTTATTTGTTGTAACATCTATAACATAGTTGCTATGTTACCATTTTGATTCTTGATATTTAGCAGTATTTCCAAGAAGGATTTACAAGACCTCACAGTTGATGGTTGATTTGCAGCTACAGCTTAGAGAGTCACTGAGATGGAGCATACTTGTGCAACAGCCTGGAGTCATTTAGACGCACAGGCCGAAGGATAAGGACGATCATCTTAAGAGCTCAAAGTCAAGCCTGTTTGATCTCAAAGTCAGAGAAAAAATTATCTGGACTGGTGTTTTTAAAATATCCACTTAATGTTTGTGCTCTCTACGTGCCCATTGTTTTCTTCTAATTGATGAATTGAACATCTTTATCGTAAGTATAAAATACAAGTTTACAACGTCTGTGTAAGTTCTTACCTTAAAGCAGTGCGTCTTTTGCTCGCCATCCCAAATGGTGCGGGGCAATGGAAACTTCTTCCTGATCCGATACTTCTCCACCGGGCCCAGCGGCCGCCCCCTCAGCCTTTCCGCCTCTCTGTAGTGCGCATCCAGCCAGAGGTCTTGCAGCTTGGCATGTGACTCGCGGGTAAACCTGTGGCTCTGGAGGATCTGATAAAGTGCCTCGAAGTTCCCGGTGTGGAAGGCGACCAGAGCTCTCGCTCGCATCACAGACTCGTGCCGATTGAGCGCCTCCCCCGCAGAGCCGGGCACGGCGGCAGGCAGCGACCAGAGGAACCGACCCAGGCGCTCGATATCCCCGGTCTCCTCCAGGTTCTCGCACACCCGGGCGACCTGGTCGGGCGTGAACATCGGCAGTGGGAACATCTCACCTCGTCGCTTCACGGTAGCTCGGCTGAGATATGTTCACAATCCACATGGGACGGTATATCCGTGTGTTGAATCTCCGTAGACCTGTTGGAAAGGTTTTGCCACAACTTCAGCAGCCTCTCCTGGTATTTAGGTGTGGGTACTTCTGGGAAGACGCTGTTGGCTCCACCATTACAGGCAACAGCAGAGACAAATGAAGAAAGAGGACAAGCAGTTGCTAGTATTTATAGCTAGATACAATTAGCATCTCTGTGGTTGTTTTGAGAAGGATTATACGTCCTGGCCATTAGCCTCTTAGTGGGGGGTAGTGTGTACAGAGGTGCCTGGCTGATCAGCTTGTTTGGCTTAGCCTGAGGATACACCGACTGCCAGGATGACTGCAGTGAGCAAACAAGTGAGGAAAGATTATTTAAAAGGTCTGATCTTTAGGAGATACATGTCCATCTCAGGAGCAGATGATGGAGAGAAGAAAATGTGTGAAGAAAAAGGAAATAAACACTAAAAAGAACAAGAGGCAGAAAGTTTAGAGGCAGCTGATTTCTTAGAAAATTGAGAACTTAAAAGAATCCTCTTAAATAATATTTTTGCATAATTGACTAAGTATGTTTTCTTGACATTTGCCCAAGGGTAAATGTTGGGATAGAACCCCCTCACCCCCACCAGCTAATACCCATGTAATTAAAGCAGACATGGGTTACAGATATTCTATCCCCGGTGACCTCTCCTCACACCAGTTCAAACTGGGAACGCTCCTGGACGTCCATACAGAGCAAGTCAGGACACCATGTTATTAATCTGCAAACTGGTTCAGTCCTTCTTATCTCAGTAGCTCATTAATCAGTCTAAGGACAATTTTCCTATTAATCAGTCAACAGATCCTGTAAGCATCTGTTGGCTAATGCGCAAACATGTTACACTTCATTTACCCAAAGTAGCCTAAAGGGAAACAAATGTGCTCCCAACAACATCAGTGTGGAGGTGACGTTTATTTTGCAACAGGTAACCCTGAAGCCAGATATTGATTATTTCCAGAGTGATTAAGGATTTGAGCAAAGGTTGCAGTCAGGTGAAGGTTTGTCTGGCTTAAAACGAAGTAAAAAAAACAAACAAAAAACGTAGAAATCTGTCGAGAATCCAGGTATTAGGAGGCTGGAAAACAATAGATCAATAAGCAACTGAAACCCTGACTTGTTTTCACATTGTACATCAACTACTTCAAGTTGTCACTCAGAAATCATTTTAAATGTAAATGGGGACATTTTGTGAAGTCCTATGTTAGAGCAATACATGCATATAAGATCAAATAAACTGGTTAGAGAATAGCTGCATTTCCGTTCACCTTGAAATTACTCAAACTGGAATTACAAAAATAAATACCGTTATTTGTGTCAATTTTGAAAAATGTAAACATTTTTGGTAAGATATTTTAGGATGAAGTGATTTTTTTCGGTGGTAAAACTGCAACAGAGACACTTTCTTTGCATCTCACAAGTCATGTCATCAACAACCAGATGTTACTACTGGCGGAAAAGATGAAGAAATCGACAGGAAGTGGTAGGAGGATGACGCGGCAGCATGTTTTTTTAGTGACATCACATGAACAAACTTATTCATCTGGGATTAGAAACACAGCAATTGTGAAATTGTGGGGTTTTTTTTACATTAGCCAAATATCGACAAAGTTTTGCGCACATTTGAAATGGAAGCGCATTTTCCAAATGATCCAAAAATGAAAATTTAGTGTTTTTCTTGCGAAATTCCAAAGGTAGTTTTTATGTTCATCCTTTATTGCATCAAGTGTTGAAGAAAATGTGGAAGAAGATGCTTGGTCCTCACAGAGACCCAACTTAAGTCTATAAAGCATCTTTGGGATAAATTAGAGCATCAAACATGATTGTCTGACTTCATAATTGCTGCCCTGAAAAAAATTATAAACAATTTACATAAACAGACTTCTGAACCTTGTAGAAAGCTAGTTTAGAAGAGCTAAAGCTGTTAAACATCTTGTTAAAGTATTTTATTATCAAAAATAGGTTATTATTAGTTGGTATGTCATAGTGACCCGATAGGTTTTGCAAAATAGTTTATTAAACTCAATGTTAGCGTCTGTGGGGAAAGTTGTGAACAACTGCTGTCTTGCCTGTAATGGGTAAAGTTTTCATCTTGGTAAACTCTGATTAGTTTCTATGGAGGCTAATGCTAACTGCTAGTCAGAGCGGGCCCAATATTAATGGAGAGCTGCCATCTTAAAGTGGCTCCAATCTCAAATCTGCTTGAGATTTGAGATTGGAGCCACTCAACTCTAATTAAACTAGTTTATGAGTTTAGTTAAATTCATAAACTAAACTTGTCTATGAGTTTAGTTTAAATGCCTTCAGTATTCTTAAACTACAAAATATGATCCTGCTGCTGAAGAAGAGACCAAGAGCTTTGTTATTGTTTTATAAATGCAGTTGATTGTGTTGATGACAAATTATAATTAGTTTCTGAAAGAAACATTTTATTTCCAGACAAAAAGTGAGCAGAAGCCGAATGAGATTTTTACTAAGCATAAAAGTGAGAAAACAAAATATTTGAAGATGGATAAAACCATTTTCTAAATTGAATAAAGTGAAAAGGCAGAACAAGTTGAAAGAATGAATAACAAAACTTTGTGAAACATCAGAAATCAGTTATTTTACAGACGCCTCGCAGCATTTCAAGTGGGAGGCGTAAAAACCTGCAGGGTTATTGTACAAACAGTTGGGAGTCAATTGATGCCTGTTGGATCCTAAGTCTAGATTAAATTCACCAGTGGGGCGGTGGGTTAACAAAACGAAGGGGACAAGCTGTGTCGCATGTGTGTGCGTGTGTGTGTCAGTAACACTGTTTGGCACAGAAGAGGAGAAATGAGCTCAGTGAAGATCATGCTGCCATTTAATCTAACTCCTCCAAGTTTTAGACACTTTGCACCTCCACCGCCACGCAGACTCGCATAGACAAACATTTACCTTCATTAGAAGGAGTCCACCCCCCAGCGCCCCACCTCCCAATCTGTTTAACATTTTTAAGAGCAGACTGAATCAAAATCTGCTTAAGCACACTCAAGCCGTTAGAATAAGACGAATAATAAGATGGTTGATGAACAGATGATGTGTTTGTAGAAGGGCAGGGGGGTAAAGGGTGAGACGAAAAGCTTGATTATACTTTAATGCTATAATTAGATAGCAAATACACATCACATATAAAACTGTTTTGATTTTCAGCATAAACAATTTTTTCACAATGTGGACACACGTTGAATACTTCCAACCTGATTAAATCATTGGTCTTTTATGTGTTCCTGTGTATGTTTTGATGTTGACTGTTTACAATATGCATTACAGTGTGATATAGTTAAAATGGCACCAAACTCCAAGTTTTGGCATTCATAACCTGTAACTTTGCAAATAATCCAGTTTTCAATTAAATCTTCATGCACCTTGTAACTAGTGACATTTTACCTTTTCCCCATAGTTTTTGTTGTGTATAATAATACACACAGGTATGAAACATCAGTTTTCCACCACCAATGTATTTTTCTGGAAGCTATTAGCCAAAACCTTAGCTTAGCATCATGTGGGAGTATAGATAATCTAACCCTCAGTTCTACTATCTACAGCAGATTAACAGTATTTGATAATAATTTTCTTTCTGAATATGCAGAAATCCAGTTTAGTCTTAACTTGAGACCTCTCAGATTATTCATAGAAAAAATAAAATCTTTTTGGCATGAGAAAAAAAAAACTTTTTCACATAAACGACAAAATCAGCTAATTATACTTGAATGATTTGGATGTATCCCTACTTGGCATAATATTCTCTCTTAAAAAACAGCACTTGTTGATTTTGTCAGCAGACAAAGCAGGGGTCATGCACTGTGGTGTGCCACGCAGGAACTGGGGGTATAAATCCACACCAAGCACAATTAACAAGCAATTGGGGAGGAGAAGTAATTAGTATTATCTGCTTATCATCGTTACCCCTATTTGAAGGAAAAGGGGTTACAAAACCCACAGTGACATTTACACACACACACACACACACACACACACACACACACACACACACACTTAATTCCCTCATGGCTAATGTGTAAGAGCTAATTACAAGCTCATTTACAACTCAATGGGAGCATCCTCTCAGACAGGTCTATCCCCCTGCATCCTCCCCTTCCCTCGTCTCCACAATGCGGTTTGCTGTACCGCTCAGGCCAGGAGGACTCAGAAAACGACTCCCAAGGTTAAAATGTGTTTCCAGAACAAAAGCCTGTTCCAACCAGGGAACTGTGTCCAGCACTGTCCCAGTGTCTTTGGACAGTTTTTACCAGAACAATGTTCCACAGTAAATGGTTTGGAGGTTTAGTTTTGTAAAGGGAGAGTCTTAATAAGCCCTTTGAATTTTAAACATTGTAATTCAGTCATATCAGGTTAAAATTGTTTGCATAATATTTACTGTAACTTAAAACTTTAATATATTTTAATTAAATTGCATTTCTTTATTACAGTCTCTGATAAAAGAGAAAATATGTCTTCAATTCAAAGTCATATTTTAGGGGTTTGAACACGTTCTGAGGCACATTTTAAACAACCACAAACCCGACAGATCAATGACAAAATTAGCTAATTTTGTGTTAATCTTTTGTGCCTAATTCCTCATAGGGACACTTTTGACTCAGTTTTGTTTAGTGAATCTTTATGAATGTTAAAAACTCCCTCTGATTTTCAAGTGATTTTAACTTAGTTTCACAGTGTAAGCGCTATGAATGACTGTGAGTTTATGGCTGGAAATGCTTCAGATTTATCAGGAGTTGGTGCTGGAGTTTATTCCTGAGTGAAGGCTGGAAAACACAGAGATTAACTCTTTCTTTTGGCATTAAGTACAGCAAGCTTCTGTTCATTTTATGTGCTAAAATAACAAAGAAACATCCCTACAAATTAATATTTTACTCACTGTGTTTACATTGGCATTAATAAGAAGAAAACTGACTGTATAAGTTCATCTTTCTGTGGTCTTTAAAGTCTGATATTTTCTCTAACGTTGAAGGAAAGAATCACTTCTCATGAATTCATTTACAATCTGATAAATAACTAAATATAATTCTCTACAGTAGTTTTTGTTTCTCTTCATTTTGATTTCTGAAACAAAAGCCTTTGATATGCGAGTCAGAGTGTGTTTGCGTCAGTGTTATAGTTCACCCTCCAGACGGTATCATGTTCACTGTTTGAAGGATCGGCTTAACCACAAGCTCACAGTTATCTGACAAGCTCCAGTTTAAGCCTTTAAAAAATAGAACAGCAAATCACTGCCTGCTCAGGACCGGGTGTCTTCTGGGTTTGTGGATCTGCTGCTTCCAAAGCTTACGAGTCTTTTTCTTATTTCAAAAACACAGAACAAACAGGAAAAATACTCACCAAGTTTACTTTTAATGTATAAAAACATTGGTAGTATTAAGGAAAATGTAGGTTTTTTTCACAATGCTCAGCATCATCGCAGTAGTCAACATCAGTGTTGTGATGTTTTCCATTTATTCAGCTGGATTTCAATAGAAAATCAGGGAGTGATGCCGTAATGGTGCAGATGTTTGCATCAACCTCTAACTCTCAGAAAAAATATATTTATTTCTGCTTGAATACACTGCACTGCAGGTTTTTTGTGTTTTTAAAGAATCTTTAATGACAGTATGGATCATGTTCAGGCACTGATTCATTGAGAACCACCAGAAAACAAGAGCTTTATTATTATTATTATTATTATTATTATTATTATTATTATTATTATTATTAATCTGCAATCTATTAAGTGTTCTGTGACAAAAGCATATTTTTACTGACATCATTGAAGATTTATTGAAGTTATTTTCAGATTTACAAGTATCTGTATCTTAATGTACTTGTGCTTTTTCATTCATTACCTTTCAATTAAGCTAAATTTTATTTTAACAAGCAGAAAGTCTCTGAACTTCTACTAAATATTTATAAACCGTATTAATAAAACATTGTCATTGCTACAGATATTTCTATTACCCTGTTAATCAGGACAACTTGTTTAATATTCAGATAGTCTGTTGCTTTATCATCTGACAGGTGTTACTGGAATTGTTAAGAGATCCACAGGGATTTAATCTGGGTCTTATTTTTGCCTAATACCATAATGCTCATTAATTCCTGCTTTGGTGTCTTACCTCCCCTGATC
This sequence comes from Poecilia formosa, assembly GCF_000485575.1. NCBI lineage: Eukaryota > Metazoa > Chordata > Actinopteri > Cyprinodontiformes > Poeciliidae > Poecilia > Poecilia formosa. The sequence goes on from NW_006800088.1 coordinate 614,291, forward strand.
TCTGGATTTCCCAGTCCAGCTTCTCCAAACACTCCACTGAAACACACACGGCCCAGAGGAGACGACCACTCAGCTGTTCTGTGCTTCTGTCCTTTAAAAGTTGAAGGAGGACAGAGTGGCAGAGATGCGCTCCAATGGGTCACACACCAACAACTATTGATGCTGAATTTAACTTTAAATTGTCTAACATTATAAAAAAAAATTTAAAAAAATGTGATATTTGGATTTAGTTATCTCAGAGGTCACAGTTGTAGATTTAGAAGCTTCTCAGTGATTTTAGCTTTTCATAGCAAATCATCCTAAATGATCCACCTAATGTTTTAAATTACGCAGTGCTGTGAAAAAGTACAAATGAAAGTATTCACCTCCTACTTTTGCTTTTCTGTGACACTTAAATGTTTCAGATCATCGATCTAATGTTAATGTCAAACCCAAATAAATATGAAAAGCAGTTTTCAAATTAATAAAATGCTTTAAAAAAGAATTGTGTGAAAAAAAGTAATTACCCCCTTGTGAAACCATGTGTGAACCGTGATTATTTACCTTTATCTGGAAAGAATTTCACTGTCCCCATGTCTCACAACATAAAACAGGCTAAAAGCTCTCTGTACTCCAATCTAAATAAACTCAAGAACAAATGAGAACAGATGTAATTGACATGTATCAATCTAGGAACAGTAAGAAAACCATTTGTAAGACTTTGACTCTCTCCAGAACAACAGTCAGAACCATTATCCACAAATGAAGAAAATATGGATCGCTGGAGAATCGTTCAGGAGTGGCCGATCTCCAAATTTACTTGATTCACAATTCATCCTGTTAAATTCATATTTCATGGTTCAGCAAGAAAGAGACTGGGCAAAATGGTTTCCATGGTAGAGACCAAAGCTAAAACCAGCACCAACCAAAGCGTCGCAAAGGTGTTTACCAAATTGACCAAAACAAACCTTGACGATCACCAAAATATTTGAGAATATTCTGTGGAAATAAAAGTCTCTGGAAGGTGTGTGTCTTCACATCTGGCGTACAACAATCAGCATTTCAGAAAAACAACATCGTACCTACAGTTAAAAATGGTGGTGGTGGTGTGATGATCTGGGATCAGGAATTGGACATCCTGTGAGTGCTACAGTTCAATTCTACAAAGTGTCCTGTTCATAAAAACTTTGGTTCTGATCCAAAGCTCACCAAGAAGTCCGTAAGATGAACATTTTTGGAGTGGCCAGTTGAAATCCAACTATTAGATCTGACAGAGAGGCTCATTCATGCAGGAAAACCGTCCAGCTCAGCTAATTTACACAATTCTTCTAATCAGAGTGAGCTAAAATTAGTCCATAGTGGTTTTAAAGTTGTTTCTGCCAAGAGTTTAACAGTAGAGTAAGTGTAGAGGATAATTACTTTTTCACTCTGGACACTGTTGGGCTGAATCACTTTAGTCCCTTAAATAAATTATCATTTGAAAGCACTTTGATTATCTGAATCATTTGACGTAGAAAAGCTAAAACAGAAGAAGTTTTTAAGAGCTAAACAGCTTTTCACTGCTCTGTATTCCTGTCTTTAGCTTTCGACAGAGTTTTCTTGAGCCCAAGTGAACATTTCACAAAAACTGACGCCATACTCGCATAAGGGTTACAAACTTAGTGAAAACAAATACTATCACCCTCACTCGTAGCTTATATTGATTTTGAATCAAGTCGTATTGTGTGATCCTTTTGCGACAGCTCAACCCAAGTTTAATCTGTCATATAAATCCGAGCTAATCTCCTAACAACGGCTGCAAAGGCCTGCGTGCTGAAATCGACAGAGCTGCTCCTGCCGAGTTACTCTAACGTTACAGGTATAAAAATAAGAATATAACATTTGTTTTGTTCTTTTTCTTGCAGCGCTTGTAAAGAAAAAAACAAAACTGCGACTCCATTAGAAAAATGTTAGGCTTTCGCCCAGTTGTGTTTTTCAGACGTGGTGACTCTGGTATCATGGCCGCCGTCGTCTGTTCCTGAAGAACTGTGATAACTTCAGTGGAAGCTAAAACTCAGTGTGTGAGAGCAAATGGTTACAGCATATGTGTCATCTGAACTTACACCTGTTGAAAGACATTGATACGGATGGAATCATGATGACTTTTATCGATCACTCTGTTTTCATTGTGTGTGTGTCTGTAGCTCTGCTTCCTGCTGGGTTCCTGGGACAGCAGGGGTGGGAGGTGTTGGCTTGGTGAGAGGGATTACCTATATCTGTTAGGCCTCCTTTTCTCTCCCCCAGGCAGTGTCATGTCTCATTACTTCTGTCCTCCAGGCCGGATAGTCTGGCTTTAGCTGGGATACATTTAAAATGCCAGCTAACCTGGCACTACAAGAACTCCAGGTTTAGAGCAGAGTGATATGTCTGTACTGTGCCTGAGAGGCTTTTATTCAGTAAGCGCACATGTAAACTTGCCCCAAAGCTGACGCTGATGGCCGATAAGCCCTCATTTGTTTAAGTGAAATGGATCCCGGCATCTCGGAGAGAAGGGCAAGGCTAGCCTCACGTATTTGGTCTGTTATTCTGGTTCTCTTATTAATAAATAGTTGTATTTTTAGGATAACAAATACGCACTCAAGTTGCATCTGATTGTGCATTTGTGAATAGAAAAAGAAATAATGAAGGCAAAGCAGGAAACTGTGGGAAGTACAACATTATTTTCCAACAGTAAACTACACAGTTTTAATAAAATAAACAAAGACATTGAAATGTTGTAGGAGAGGCAACTGAAAATATTCGTAGATTAGAAGGATAAAAAAAGGTTTCATGTTTTCATAATTAAGATTTATTCCATTTCTGACATTTCTTGAGTGTTACCTGTTTTCTACGTCAAGAAAATATTTAATCAATTTTCTGCAAAAACAGCTGGATATTAACTTCTTATAAAAAAAAAACATATTTAGCAAAGTATAAGAATAAGGTGGAAATTTGAGCTCCTCATTACTTTGATGTTAAAATTACCAAAATTGTGGTTAATAAGACATGAGCATTTTGTGTTTGATACATTTTATATTAAAAATAAAAGTTTAAGGTTTACGCTTCGTCATTTTTGAAAGCAGATTGAAGTCGAAACAAAGCTAGCGCTCATCGGAGACGTTGCCAGCTAAATTTATTCAATCAAAAAACGTGATTTTTTTTTTAATTGCTCTGCCATTAATTGAATTTATTTTCCTAATTCCATTTTGTGCAATTTTATGATCAATTTTAAATGCAGCTACTGATACTGGAAATTAGCTAACAGACTTTTCTTTCTTCAGTTAAAGTTTCTACTCCAAAAGTTGTTTTTGTTTGTTCAACCTCCCAACATGTCGTGGTGTATTCACGATCAGGAAGACTTTTTTATGTTCAGCCAGCCACTGGGATGGTCATTTCTCTGGTTCTCTTAGTGTTTCAAATAATAATAACTCATAAAGATGAGTTATTTTTAATTGAACTAATTTTTATGAGAACAAATTCTGACTTCATATTGTCAGATCTTCCTGTTTTTTTTTAATTTACGATATTTGTGACATTTATTACAAATATATTGAGTCTTTGTGGCAACAAAAAGGCTCGGTTTGTTAACAAGCTGTTCACTTTGTAAGAAAAAAAAGCTGTTTTTGTGACCCAAGTAGCGTAACAACTCGTAAATCCTTCCAGGTAAGTGGCTGATGAACAGAAACCACAGACGTTAAGTGACATAGACGGCCTTTATTGTCTATTTTTGTAGTAACGATGCCCCGGTGCAAAAACTTTCACCTCGTTTTGGCCCAGAGGTTCATAGAACAAATTCTTTGGGTCACCGACTCTTTGTTTTTTCACCCGTCCAGTGAACCACACAGAGGAGCCTGGGTCTCTATGTTGCAAGTTGCCTGACCTCTTGCTCTCATCCTTCCCCTCCTTTTCTCTTAAAAAATAAATAAAGTACGCCCCCACCTCACCGCCTGCTCATCTCGCCCTCCAGCCGGTTCCCTCCCTCTCCCTCTGTCCAGAAGCTGCCAAGCTCCCCGAGCCTTAGTATGGCTAATCTAGGTGGCGGGAGGCCTCCCTCCTGCTAGCATACACAAGAGAGGGCAACCCTAATTGCTTATGTCACAAAGATCTCTGACCCAGATAAGCCTTCACTCCCCAAAGCTGCTGGGATAAACCCCACTTTACCTCACCAAACCTGCCTCTGCTGATCCACCGCCCCCTCCCAACATTTCTGCACCTTCTGCCACATTATTAGCACCCTGAGCGGGGGCGGCAGGGACAAGGCGAATGAACTACATTTACTGATAAAACCTGGTCTCATACATGGGAAAGAAGTAACTGTTATACTTTTACACTTCCCAAGTAAAATGGCTTCTTGTACATTAGCTTCATTGAAATGTAAACTTAAGCTAGAGAACCGAAGGTAAGTCTTCAGGCGCATGAATACTCTCCCTTATTGTGTTAGGAGTAGCTTAGACTTCCCTTACAGACGGAGCAATAACCGATTTTAGAAGGCGAGGGTGAGATAAATTAATCACAAATTAAAACAACACAGGACTTTATAAGATTGACGATGATTAGATGTGCCCAGCAAAGCCGACCCAGAGCTGAGGCGCAGTGTTGCGTGCCTGTGGCTCTCGTGTGCCTGGGCTCATTATCCAGCCCGGTAATGCAGGCTTAGCCACAAAACGCCACAGCGCCTCGGACTGCCGTCAAGTGCCGAATGTCACACGCTCTGCTTTACCAGCAGATGGCCCCGTCGCCGCTAGAGCAGCGCGGCACTCCATCAGGTCTTATTTGGTCACTGGAGGAGTGGAAACTTCAATTCCCTTATGGAAACTTCGTCTCCATAAATAATTCAGTCCCTATCGAAGCCTTTACTGAGAACTTACTGGACTCTACTTTAAAACAGATCTTAATCACTAAGTAGGGCCTTTTAATGGGATGCTGGCCCTGCCTACTATGTAATCGTCCACCACCTGAAGCAGGGATGCCTTTAAACTTCAGCTCTAAGTCTAGTTACAGCACAGCATCAATGAACAGTAGCACCACTTATCCTTGGGTGCGGTAACACTGCAAAGATCTCGTTCTTGTGTAACCCGTGGCACCGTTAGAGTCTAAAAGCTGTATTATGTTTCTCTGAGTTAAAGTATTCCTTATCCTCGCCGTAGGTTCTTCCCCTCCTGTTTAAGTGATACTTACAGAAACACCCTTGGCATTACTTGCCAATACAAATCCCTCTGGTGAAGTTAATTGATTGGATTTGTCCATTTCCAAGCGCTCAGAGGGCTTTCCGATGAGCGCGCCTGTCACGACGAACTCGACCTTGCATAACGGCTAAAACGGGAACGAATCAAACTTGTAGGAGTCAAGTTAACAAACGTTGTCCAAGAGGGATTTAATAGCAAGTCCAACACAAATCAGGCATTTTATCTGATAAAGAAAAGGAGAAAAAAAATACAGCATCATTTTTTTAAAATAAGTGAACAAATGAGAAAAATACAAAGATATTACATAACCACAGTAGATCATGATTTCATATAAATTTCCCCATCTGTAAATATCTGATAAATTATTTACTAGAGATGAAAAAAAATCTAACACAATTTCATGCTACAGTGTTCTTGCTTTGGGTTTAAAAAAAAAGGTTCAAACTATTTTTATTTTAGGAAAAGATCACAATAAATATACCAAACTGCACTACAAGTAAGAAGGGGGGGGAAATCCCTTCAAAAATAAGTATTACAGAACATATTTAACATTATCAGTAATCAAACAGCGCCTTTATTTATCCATACACTAAAAATAAAGGTGTGTTTAATGCAGTAGATCATAACACAATGATTGAGTCTGGTGCACACCTTGACAATGCATTATATTCACACACAATACATTTTCAAGGGTTAACGCGATAAATTAATAAATAAAACGATGTAAAAAGTAAACAGTTCGGTTTCCAGTCCTTGGTGTTGGAATACAGCAGTTTTAAAGTTTTTGTACAATGTCAGTGTTGTGTATATTGTAAAGTTTCCAGTGCTTGTTGTTAAAAGTCATTTCTATTCATATTAAAGAAACTGTCACAAAGAGGTGTACGCGGTCGAGGTGTGGAGGAAATGATCATGCTTCAGAGCGCCAAACTTGTGCATAAATGTACCGCTCTCACTAAATAAAACAGCTTACAGTTGAGATGCAAAGACTACCGCCCTCTAGTGGCCAGAGAACAAGTTGATGGCTTGATCTGTTGATTTTTAATCAGGCTTGTGTGGATATCCTACATTGATACTAAAGCCGTGTACAAGCGTTTCAAAAATACTTATTTAAATAGGAAATATAGCTTTTTCTTCCTTGTTTTGCCCCACATCTTAGCCAAGACAAACCAAGACGTTAATATTTTTCATTTTCAGTCTATCAGTAATGGGGGACACCACTACCTTCACTCGCAGATTATATTAAAAAATATTAATAATATTAATAATAATAGCTTGTTCAGTTTAGATGTAAGAATTTATTCTGTTTTTGCTCATTTGTCACATTTAATAGTTTCAGAGTCAAACAAATTTTAATAGTAAAGAAAAAAACTTGCCTTGGATTCATATTGTCAGACAATTCCTATTTAGTAAAACTGTGCCAAAAAATGTTTATAATCACAGTTAATTCTCACTTTAAAAAGAGTGCAGCTTGAATGGCTAACAAAATTATTATTTAAAACAGTATTTTGCATTTACTCAGGTTGTTGTTGCCTGATGTTAAACCTTAATAATCATTTAAGTGTGACAACATTCAAAAGCAGATAAAAGCTGTAAGGGACAAATGTCTTTTTATAGCATTGGGTTGCTAAGCAACTGCCTGTAATGGCTATAAAAATACAAAAAGTTAAAAAAAGAAGAAAATAAAGAAAGGACTACAAATCTCCTGTCATACCGTCTCTACTGTTTAAAATACTTTTAAGGAGATACTAAAGAAACATTGTTGGATAATTACTCTACAGCAATCATAGAGTAGCCACAGTGCCACTTCTCCAGCTGCTGCAGTGCACTGCATGTCAGCTGGCTGAAATTAGGTTACGACATAATTCGGCTCCTTACAAAACAAAGTTGGCTGTTTCAAAACATTTTTCTGTCATAAAAAAAGAAAAAAAAAATAGAAAGTCAAGATATAGAAACTGACTCTCGTTACAAAAACACTTTAAAAAAATAATAACTAAACTAAACAAGCTCAGAGCAGCGTGTCTGTTGACTCGACCGAACTAATTAATCTTGACTCTATAAAGAGAAGAACGTCAGGAAGTTTTAATATTCTGAAGACGTTATGCACAATAAAAACTAAACTCAAATTTGGCATGTGTTTATTCTATTTTTTTTTTTTACTATGTTTAAGTTTATGTATGATTAAAAATGAATAAATAAATGATATAAGTAACATTTTAAATATAAAAAAACTGATACAAAGAGGGAATAGTTGTTGCTTTTCTGTTTTAGGGGAAAATAATGAGATCATGTTATGGTTCTCTTAATTTTGGTGTCAATAATGGGACACCGTCACATTTTTATGACAGGTAAAAACATGTCCTTGCCTACTCTTGGCTCTCGCTTTTTGTGTTTAAACTCTTCAGGCCAACGCCTCTAAAGTAGATATTTGACTAGAAATATCATTTCAAATGTGATTTAAGGCATTTTTTTCTACTTTTGTATCTGGATATCAACATAATGTATAAAGTAAGACCTCATATGTTTAGATTTTACCCAATAAAATTCAATCTGTGTGAATTTTATTATGCTAATTCTGGTTGCATTTGAACCAGAATGCAATAAACTGAATTATTATTGACCCATTTTTTGAAATCCTATTATAAACTTTATGTGCAGTCTATTTTTTTAGATAGACTAAATATTATATATAGGAAGTAGGAGAACAAGCTGAAAAAACCCCCCAAACATCTATGTCATAACTTTAAAAGTTGGCTTAGGACAGTCATCTTTTTTCCCCCCTCAGCATCGTCGGGTAGAGGACGGGTATTTGGTTTTCAGACCCTCTTTGAAGCTGCGAAACAAAATCCGGTTCTGTTTGTTCTCCTCCTCTTTCTTGGCGTGGAACTCCCCGTGGATCTTGAAGCCGCGGTGAACAACGAAGGCCGAGCTCAGCACAGAGAACCTGAATCCAGCCACATGCAGCTCGCACGCCTGGACAACAAAACAAAAACACCGGAAAACAGGTGTTGATGCGTGTTTCTGTAAAAACTACAGGTGCACCTTAAAAAAATTAAAACGGGATCAAAAAGTTTATTTATTTCACTAATTCAGTTCAAAAAGTGAAAGCTGTAAATGAAGCTTAGTTTCTAGTTTATACCTGTAATGTTCACTGCATTGCATAAACATGTTGCTCGGCTTCTGAGGACGCACCATAGCAACCTGGGCCTGCTTACCATGATCGGCTTCATGGTAAGCTGCATTCATGTAGTAATTCATGCAAAAGGAGGCCAAAACAGGTGTTGAGCACATTTACTGTACATTGCATAGACATGCCTTTAAGTCAGTCCGCATTTTTGTAAGAAACATCCTTTTTATTGGCTTTGTGTTATTCTTACTTACTGAGAAAGCTAATTTTTGGGTTTTGTTGGCTTTAAAGTAATCAAAATGTACAGAAACACTCTAAATATGCCAGTAGTAATAATAATATATGAGTTCCCCTTTTTTAATTTAATTATCAAAATAAATTACCATTTTAATTATACTCCAAAATAGTAAGATGCACCTAAGGGTTTATACAACTTTCATTAAAAAAAAAAGTTTGTTTACACATTTGTTAAAACTGTCATTATGTCCTAGTAAAATATGAAACAGATCCGTGAAAAAACAAACAAAAAATATATAAATAAAATAAAAATCCAGCTCCTCCACCAAATCCTCCGTTCCCAGTCAGAAACCACCAACCGGAGCCAGGAGGAAGGTCTTAGTGCTGTCAATCAACAGATGCTGCTCCATGGGCTAATGGTGGAGAAACAATTACCCTTCTAGGAAAACCGTTCGTCCGCCGTCATTGGTGGTTATGCTAACTAGCATTAGCATTTATGGCAGGCTCTGCTAGCAGGGAGAAACTGTAGCATAACAGAGGAGAATAACGGGCAGAGCGTGAACAGCACTTACACCAGCATAATTGACAGCACTAAGACCCTCCTCCTGGCTCTGATTGGTTGTTTCTCACCAAGCTGTGTATTGCTGTAGTTACCAGTGGAACCACTAGGAGACAGCAGAGGAGCTTGATTTTTTTATACATTACTTGTCTTGTACTATCCTGTCACAACATAGTGACGGTTTTAACAAACTTGTAAAAATCTTTTTGTTTTAAACTAAGGAACATTTGAAGTTCAGATTCTACCAACCTGGCTGATTCGATTGAAGCCATACTGCTTGAAGTTCTCGTCATATAAGGGGACAGTTCGAGGCCCGATGTAGAAGGGCTCCCAGGGGTCCACCCAGTTGAGTGTGTAAGCAACGTCCAGGGTGCCTGTCTCTCTAACGTGGCTGTTGACCCACTGGGAGTAGTTGGTGGGAGCCTGACAGCGTGGACACAACTCCTCATAAAACGGCCGGACTTCTCCCACCTGGTAAAGCTGTACCAACTCCGCCTTCGTCGAGGGAATCTTCCTGGCATGGCGGATCTCAAAAGCAGGGAGGACAAACACCTCATCGACCGCCGGTGCCCGCCTCAGGATCATGGCGAGGAACTGCTGGTGGAGGTCAGCGCTCGGCATCATGTCGATGTCAATGACCAGGATGTAGGACGACTCTGTGCCACCTCGGGCGACGTTGCGGAGAAGGTTGTTTGGGTATGAGATGTTTCCGCTCATGGCGTAGTTTTGGTATTTATCCCTGTGGGTTTCCAGTCTGGAGAACACAGAAGTGCAGTCTTCCAGGCCAGCAAAGTGTTCCCGGTCCTGTTCAGGGAAACTGGCCGTCTCTCCTGACAGGCAGACCAAGTGGAAGTCCACAAGGGCTTGGATTTGAGGGCAGAAGAAGCTGAGTGCATAAACCAGAGCCGTGGCAAATTTAACATCTTCCCCGTGTGCAAATATCGCCACAGAGAGAGGATTCTGCCATCTTTCCAGCAGAGATTCCAGGTGGTGCAGGTTGTTGATGGTGGTATGAGTGGCTAGTGTCAGGATGTCAGAGTTTGAGTGGGAACCTGGTTTCTGATTCGTTGTGAAATCACTCTTTATCAAGTTTTTGTATACTCTGTACTGGCCGCTGTTGTCAAAGATCCCACCACTGGACAGAGAGTACCTCAGCCGCTCCTTCCGCGTGTTTTTCTCGGGGTGCGCATTCTTCTTGGCCGCGGAGCCTCCAAAGAGCTCCGAGTAGCGGTAGCGCTGCTGCTTCCCGTGGAACCTGGACAGGAAGGACAGGTAAATGAGCTGCAGCAGCGCCACGATCAGAAGGGCACTCAGCACCACTTTGAACACGGAACATTTCTTGGAGAGATGCATTCCAGAGAAAACTGGATCCGGCTAATCACTGTTAACAAAGCAGGTCCGAAAACACAGGAGCTGGTTCCGTCCAGGCGCTCCAGCTAGCGTTGACTACATCCCAGCCACAGTGCAAACACCACAGCCTAACGGGGCTGTGTCGGGATGAACACTTCACCGGTTGTTGTGTTGCATTAAAGAAACATCAAACAGGACTTTAATACGATTTAAAATAGCACAGAAAATCAGTGAAAAGGTGCCAGATGCTGTGATCCATTAAATCAAAACACAGCACTGGTTGGCTGAGCGGCGGCTGCGACAGCGGCGCATGTCGATGTGTAACTGCCGTAAAGTCAGCAGTAAAGGCGCAGCTGGGTTTAATGTTACAGTCCTTTTAAGCAGTGCAAACAATCTACGCATTGACAAATAACGACAGGGTTCTTAATGATAATATATAAGCAATATATATAATCCCATAAAAAATTACAGGGAAAGTATTTTGTCACGCGAAGAATCTATAAATTTCACCGCGTTGGTGATACGTAGGCATCCTGACGAGGTGGCCGAGTGGTTAAGGCGATGGACTGCTAATCCATTGTGCTCTGCACGCGTGGGTTCGAATCCCATCCTCGTCGAAATTTATGTTTTTTTTTCCTGACCGTCCCAGACTCACTAAACATATATAACAAAAACACATCAGATGTGACTACAATTAAAGACGGTGGCTAACTCTCTAAAGTCTTTAGGGCGCCATGTCATTAAGTGTGAACTGTGGCTGTTACCTGGTTTTCTTTTTTGCTGCTTTCTGTGGAAAACCAACAAAATTTACTCTGCTAAGCTCCCCGTGAATAGTCTTAACAAATATAAGGTGGTATTATTTAAAAACAAGGTTTCCTGATTTCTGTGGCTTCATTCAAAGGAATAAATTGTTCTGCAACAATGCAAAAATGGTTTAGGAATAGTTCAGCATAGATGAGGTACAAAAACTATCTGTAGCAATATCTTTACCAGGAACAATATGCCTGAAGTAGTTGGGGAAAATTACTTCCATTTAAAAATGGAAGTAATTGATAGTGCGATGGTCAGAATAATTTTAAACCAATGAATCAGAGGATTTTTTTTTTAATTCAAGCAACAAAAAAAAAAGTTGCCATTACTACATACACCTTGGTGCCAGTATACTTGAGGCTCTAGTAATTTTACATTTAAACCTTAAATGAGGCAGTAACCGAGTCCCTGAGGAAATCGTGTCTCATTACTTCTCAACAGACTGAAAAAGGCCTTAGTAATACTAAAACTTACAACTACACAAAGTCTCTGCAGTAGGTTTCAAAATAGTGAAACAAATAAAAACTGTTAGCCGCATTAGACAGATTTATTTTATTAACAATTCTGAAGCCATTTCGCTAGTTTCTGCTCAATACATGGCATCAAACTGCCTGACGGGGCACTTCCTTCATTCCAAGGATGACATTTTGTATAACTGAAAAACTATTGTAGGCTCCCACACATTCAACTTTTCTCCATCTGTTTAAGGTCATAGTGCAAAAGCTGAAGTGTTGGAAATACCAATGTACGTTTACATACAAACAACACTTAGATGTTCAAGATATTTTAGGTTATTTTCAACTCCACACTACAGAACTCTAACATTTAAGAATGTGTTTTTTCTAATCCTAAAAAAGAAAATTATGTCAAACTGCCTATAAGAAAATCAGCCATCTTAAAATAAAAAAGGGTATGCATTTAATTGGTAGTTGCTTATGACAGTATTTCAGGGGGGGGGAAAAAGATAAATGCAAGACAAATATTATTTATAACCAAACATAGAGACTCGGAATACATTTGCTTGAATCGGATGTGAAAAACCAAGTGTATTACATTTTGTAGAAATTACAGTAAAACCCCCGGTCCAAACATTTCCTGTGAAGAGTTCAGATTTTTTTTTTTTTTCTTTCGTCAAGGTTTAAATTTTCTTTGTTTGGTGATGCAGTAATCAGAAGGCCCTTCCGTCACTGTCCATCCTCACAAGCTACGACACTAAAACTCCAGCTCCGCTTTTAGATCCGCCTCCCTCGCTGTTGCCGGACGGCGCCGCAGACTGGCCCTGGGTGTCTCCTTCGCCCTCTCCGACCAGACGGATGTTGTAGCGTTCCCTGTACTCCGTTAGCTCCCGACCTTTCGCTTGCATCTGCGTGTTGATGGTCTCGATTACTTTAGAGATCTGAAAAGAGAAAGAAGTTGAATTAGTCATTTGTCAAATCTAAAATTTTGAGTGATAGAAAAAAAAAAAAAAGTAAAATCCTTTTTGGGAATTTTAAGGAAACAAAAGTGTCCTTTTAGCCATTAAATTACATATTCTGTTCTGTCTTCTTAAAACTATCAAGAATGTAATTGGAAACACGCTTTGTATAATTAGCCCTGCGACAGACTGGCGACCTGTCCAGGGTGACCCCGCCTCTCGCCTGGAACGTTAGCTGGAGATAGGCACCAGAAACCCTCCCGACCCCACTGAGGGACAAGGGTGTAAAGAAAATGAATGAATGAATGAATGAATGAATGAATGAATGAATGAATGGATGGATGGATGGATGGATGGATGGATGGATGGATGGATGGATGGATGGATGGACGGACTTTGTATAATATTATAGCTCTAACACATAAAAAGTTGAGTACAATGTGACTGTTTAGGAAAATAACAGCATTTATGTCAGTGCTTTTGAATAGAAATTATGGGTATTTCAGGATTACTCCATTTCATGCACTTATTTTTTACAATTCTCTTTTCAATTTTAATTACATTTTATTCAAACTAAAATTGCATTATTTAGATTTTTTTTTTTAAAGTCACTTTTTCAATTTTGTTGTTTGCTACGCTGCCTATCTTGGCCAGAACTCATAGTAAAGAATCTTTTATCACAGGGGGATATTACCAGATATATATACAGGGGATATTACCAAAAATATGTGATATATTTTTTTAAATTGTGTGAAAAGAACAAAGTGGTACAGTCACTACCCTCTGGATTACCTGTTCTTTGTTGTTTTCCAGTGCAGGTAGAACTTCTTTCACTGTTCTCTCCACCAACACTCCTCCTACCAGACGAAAGCATTTCCTCGAAGGGTCCACTTCCTTTAGAGTGTCAATTACTAAACTGAACAGAAAAGAAGGAAGTCAAACACGAGTTAAAAACGACACCACTGAAATTAAGCTATGAAAAAGTTCTAAAACTAAAAAACTATTCTTCACAGAATGCCATACAAAATAGTGATATCACAGAACTACTACTGCCTAAGTCAACTGTTGCTATATAGACTATTATAACATAAGAAAGCAGAAAAGGCTGCAGAGGAGGAGACCTCAGTGACAAACCTGTGCTCGTTGATGTCCATCTCCAGCTCTGCAGCTTTAGACGCCATGTTGCGCTGTTCCTGGCGCATTCTCTGAAATGTTGCAACCACCTGTAAAAAAAGATAAAGTCATCAGAACTGAACAAATAAATGAATAACCTTCTGCACATTTATAAGAAAATACATCTTTTAGGAGTCATTTTATTATTTAACTACAGCTCCCCCAGTCAATTTGAAATGTTAATAAAATGTTAACAGGTTCGTTTTTTTGTTGTTTTTTTTTTTTCAGTTAAAAAAAAGTGTTTCGTTTTCTTACCGAATTTAGATAAAAATTATATTTGAGATTGCAATGTTGGGCAAAAATGTGGATATTTTCTGACTATATGCTTCAACTTATCGAGATGCATATTAGAGGCATAAAACAGAATTTAACATGTACTTTCATTGTATGTGAAGAAGACAGCAACAAAGATGAGCCATTGTTTAATTAAAAATGTCCCAATATCTGTTCACTTTTTATACATTTTTGAGGTTTTCAGTTTTTTTTTTGTCCTCCTGCCACTACATTTTAGTTATATTTCAACCAAAATGAAAAAGTCCTATAACACAAAGTTCTAAACTTTTATGACAAGAGAGTGCCATCGTGCAGCACATTAAAGATAATTGAAGCTCATGTGAAAGATTGGAGACACTGCAAGAATCCCACATTTGGGTTTAAAAATAGACTTTCGCCTCGTCATACCAAACCGCGCCGACAGCTTACAGTAACGTTAAAGTTTAAAAAAAATAACCAGAACAATAAGCCTGAGGTAAATAGATTTAAAAGACTGAATACACCAACTTCTCTGTGAAAATCGCTATTGAGAGGTTTTAGGAAGCAGACTGATGCTCAGATGATAGCGAAAGAGAGGGAAGTTAGCGTTAGCTTAAGCTAACTGGGGGTCCAATTGACGGCTTTTCCTCCGCCAGACTCAGATGGGCAACAACAGTGTCTACACCGACAAAATGCAATCTGCGTGCAGGTGAGAGTACCTGTTCAGCCGACGGGCCGGACTGTTTTCCTCCGCCGCCACTGCTGCTAGTCTTGCTACCCGTGCTGCTACTGTTGGTTGCCATCTTGGAAGGGTGTTCCCGAGTAGGACCCCGAGCTAGATGTTCAAAGGGGGCTCATGAGGTTGCCTGTGCGCAAATACAGTTGAGAACAGAAAATCCAGATTTTTTTTTTTTTTACGTTTGACACCCCCGGCCATAATAATGTAAAATTGGTCATCTTAGCTGCTCCATGAAGATACAAAAAAATATTTTTATTACCATTTCAAATATCACCATAAACAAACGTACGTTCTTATTAACTCAAAAGCCTTGTTTGCCTCACCTACATTATAATTTAACATATTTACTCTTTGTATTTTAATCTGAGTTGTTGTGATCTGCAAAGCCTCATTCATTTCCAACTGGAGTAGTGTCAATTTTATTTATTTATTTTTATAGTGGCAAAGAATCCCCAGTAGACAGCGATAGAACGCAGCACGCTTGATGAATAGCAGATTAACAGGGCTCTGTGGTTCCTATGGTTCCTCCTATCAGTGAGAGTCAAGGTGAGGAGGCGCCATGTTAGGAAGATGAAGTGGAAGCTGCAGGTTCTTCAGAACAAACAGGTCATGATGCTGGGCTACTGATTATCCCTCTGTCTGGACAAAGGATCAAAAGAACCAGTTTAAAAGCTAAAATGAATGGTTATATGCCAGCCATGGAAAACTCCATGCCATGACAACTTATGACAACTTGACATTAACCGATAAATCATTACTGTCATACATTTGTTATAAATGTATTACTGATTGCACTTTAAAAATTAGATAACTTTATGTTATTAAAGGTAAAGTTTAAACAGTAATGATTTCTTGATTAATGTCAAGTTGTCATAACAAAGACATTTTGAATAATGTCAACTTTGTATTAAAAGTGTTGTAATTTACCGAATGACGCTTTATGACAACAGTCATAAATATTCATGAAGGCTTATTCATGTTCTTGACAGGTATTATGTCATGTTTATGACAGTGTCATGACAGTCTTATTCACCCCCCTTCAAATAAAGTGTTACCATTTATTTTTAGAAAAGTTGAATTTGCGAACCATTCGGATTGGAGAAACATTAAAAAAGTCACATCCGGTGAGAGTTGAACTCTCCAAAGGTTTCCCGTTATGGAGTAAAAATAGTCTGAAAATATCTGTGCGTGTGTAAAAAGATTTGTGCGTGCGTAAACGGATTTGTTTTTGGGTAAAAAGATTATAATGCATTCACTCAATACAAATGAGTCAAAAATACTCATGCACTCATAACCGGATCTGTGTGTAAATGCAGTTTTGTGTG